>NW_025763433.1:0-563767 GCF_003444635.1 Morchella importuna | reverse complement strand
CTAACCCTAACTAACCCTAACTAACCCTAACTAACCCTAACTAACCCTAACTAACCCTAACTAACCCTAACTAACCCTAACCCTAACTAACCCTAACTAACCCTAACTAACCCTAACTAACCCTAACTAACCCTAACTAACCCTAACTAACCCTAACCCTAACTAACCCTAACTAACCCTAACTAACCCTAACTAACCCTAACTAACCCTAACTAACTGTCGGCACTATCTTGCAGTTCTTCTTCGAGACCTCCCGTTCCACTCCTACCTAACTAACCCTAACTAACCCTAACTAACCCTAACTAACCCTAACTAACCCTAACTAACCCTAACTAACCCTAACTAATCCTAGGTGGCTGACCACTTTTGTTTAACTGCTCCTAAAGTGGTCTTTCTATTGTGCTGGCATTGATGTCTCCCTCCCCTCAATTTAGCTTTGTTTTGTTGCAGTTTTGTAAAAATTTACGTTTCCGGCTTGTTACTTGAGTTAGTGTACAATATGGTGCCTACTTGCTATTGATACAGGGTAATTTAGTACACAATCTGGCACCAAGTAGATGTCAATTAAATCTCCGTTGTACAGCTATTTGGGACTCGATCTAGCCATTGCTTTGGTTCCTACATCGGTTTTCGTAAAGTTATCTAAATCTAATAGTAGATGCAAGCAGAAGGTGGTAATCAAAGTAGCAGGTAAGGTACCAACAGCTGAGGTATGAATGGGGAATCCTCACAGTATATTCTGTAAAATTTGATATCATTCGCCACTGACCAAGGAATCAGAACTAGGTTACGGCATATATTGTATTTCAGATCACCCAAATAAGCAAAGCATGATTGGTCATCTCAGAGATTGGTTAACCATGGTAGGTGAAAACCACAGGGAGCATGGAGAGCCCAGATTAGTGGGATTAGTGCACCGTTGACAGCTTATTATATATGACTCCATTGTTTTTTACTGATCTGGATTTGTTGGCGGAGAGGTGGTGGTGCAAGCCCAGGCTATGAAGGTGTAGGCTGTGGAGGTGAGAGTTATACCTGAGAAAGTAGTGAAACCTTGCAAACCTGTATGTATTGCAGGTGCAAACTTGCTTTCGGTCAGGATGCAATGCATCCATAGAGGTAAAACAAAAGCTTCATGACGCTTGTTCTAGGAGGCAAAAGCAAATCAACCGTACGTCCCTATATATCAGAGGAGAAGTGGGTGAAGGGGACTGTACAGCACGTAGAACTGCATACTATAGGGGTCTCCGTGTTTTTGGGGACGGGGGGCTAACCTTAACCCTAAGTTCATCCCATCAGAAATGAGTATAATACAGATATAGGTAAATCTGTATCTATGTGCCGATGCAGGCAGGAGGTAGGCATCGATGCAGCGGTCAAGGTAGATGGCGAGGAAGGTGTGGGTGGATTGTGGAGTATCACTTGGCCTCTCCCGCCGGTCTCTGCTGCCAGAGGTAAATACCTGCAATTGCGGGCTGAGTCGGAGCTTGATTCCATGCAGCTGCCGGCAGTGCTACAGGCCATGTCGGCGGAAGGGGGGGTGTCTCCATTTGGTGGAAGGGGCTGGCAATCAGCTGCCGTGTGGTGCCCTATTTGCTGCAGAATAGCAGTCTATGTGGATTCCTATTCGCTGCAGGGTCACTGGAGAGCCGCTGACTGTCTGGAGCCCTATTCTCTGAAGCATTGCTGCCTATTAGGTGCATGCTCTGGTCCAGAATCGCTGCAAGATCACTACCTATTGGGAGCCCTATACGCTGCAGGTTCGCTGCCTATTTTGGGCATGCTTCGGTGCATGGTTTGGTCCAGAATCGCTGCAGGATCACTGCCTATTGGGAGCCCTATTCGCTGCAGAACAACTGCAGAATCGCTGCCTATTAGGAGCTTTATACGTTGCAGGATCGCTGCCTATTTGGAGCCCTATACGCTGCAGGATCGCGGCCTATTTTGGGCATGCTTCGGTGCATGGTTAGGTCCAGAATCGCTGCAGGATCACTGCCTATTGGGAGCCCTATTCGCTGCAGAATGACTGCAGAATCGCTGCCTATTTTGGGCATGCTTTGGTGCATGGTTTGGTCCAGAATCGCTGCAGGATCACTGCCTATTGGGAGCCCTATTCGCTGCAGAATAACTGCAGAATCGCTGCCTATTTAGAGCTTTATACGCTGCAGGATCGCTGCCTATTGGGAGCCCTACTCGCTACAGAATAACTGCAGAATCGCTGCCTATTTGGAGCTTTATACGCTGCAGGATCGATGCCTATTTGGAGCCCTATACGCTGCAGGATCGCTGCCTATTTTGGGCATGCTTTGGTGCATGGTTTGGTCCAGAATCGCTGCCAATTCGCTACCTATTTGGAGCCTATTTGGAACATGCTTTGGAGCATGCTTTGATCTAGAGTTGACGCAGAATCACTGACGATTCGCTGCCTATTTGGTATGAAGTGGTCAATAGCATGTCAAGTAGCTACCATACGGCAGGTCTGTCAGCGTCACTGTCAATCCAATACCTGCCGTACTGTAGGTGAGAGGCGTCAATAGCATGTCCAATACCCGCCGTACGACAGGTCTGTCAGCGTCACTGGCATGTCAAATACCTGCTGTACGGCAGGTCTCTCAGCGTCACTGGCATGTCAAATACCTGCCGTAAGGTAGGTCTGTCAGCGTCACTGGCATGTCAAATACCCGCTGTACAGGAGGTCTGTCAGCGTCACTGGCATGTCACATGCCCGCCGTACGGCAGGTCTGTCAGCGTCAGTGGCATGTCACATACCCGCCGCACGGCAGGTCTGTCAGCGTCACTGGCACGTCAAATACCCGCCGCACGGCAGGTCTGTCAGCGTCACTGGCATGTCATATACCTGCCGTATGGTAGGTCTGTCAGCATCAATAGAATGTCACATACCTGCCGTACCGCAGGTCTGTCAACGTCACTGGCATGTCAAATACCCGCTGTACAGGAGGTCTGTCAGCGTCACTGGCACGTCACATGCCCGCCGTACGGCAGATCTGTCAGCGTCAGTGGCATGTCATATACCTGCCGTATGGTAGGTCTGTCAGCATCAATAGAATGTCACATACCTGCCGTACCGCAGGTCTGTCAACGTCACTGGCATGTCAAATACCCGCCGCACGGCAGGTCTGTCAGCGTCACTGGCATGTCAAATACCTGCCGTATGGCAGGTCTGTCAGCGTCAATAGAATGTCACATACCCGCCGTACGGTAGGTCTGTCAGCGTCACTGGCACGTCACATGCCCGCCGTACGGCAGATCTGTCAGCGTCAGTGGCATGTCATATACCAGCCGTATGGTAGGTCTGTCAGCATCAATAGAATGTCACATACCTGCCGTACCGCAGGTCTGTCAACGTCACTGGCATGTCAAATACCCGCCACACGGCAGGTCTGTCAGCGTCACTGGCATGTCAAATACCCGCCGCACGGCAGGTCTGTCAGCGTCACTGGCATGTCAAATACCTGCCGTACGGTAGGTCTGTCAGCGTCACCGGCATGTCAAATACCTGCCGTACGGTAGGTCTGTCAGCGTCACCGGCATGTCAAATACCTGCCGTACGGTAGGTCTGTCAGCGTCAGTGTCAATACAATACCTGCCGTACGGTAGCTGAGAGGCGTCAATAGCTTGTCAAATAGCTGCTGTACAGCGCGACTGACAAGGTTTGCCCATACAACATTTGACCCTAACCTGGCCCTAACCCGAAGCTGACCCCACCAGAAAGAGGTATAATGAAGGGGGAATCCTCACAGTATATTCTGTAAAATTTGATATCATTCGCCACTGACCAAGGAATCAGAACTAGGTTACGGCATATATCGTATTTCAGATCACCAGAATAAACAAAGCATGATTGGTCATCTCAGAGATTGGTTAACCATGGTAGGTGGAAACGACAGGGAGCACGGAGAGCCCAGATTAGTGGGATTAGTGCACCGTTGACAGCTAATTATATATGACTCCATTGTTTTTTACTGATCTGGATTTGTTGGCGGAGAGGTGGTGGTGCAAGCCCAGGCTATGAATGTGTAGGCTGTGGAGGTGAGAGTTATACTTGAGAAAGTAGTGAAACCTTGCAAATTTGTATGTATTGCAGGTACAAACCTGCTTTCGGTCAGGACGCAATGCATCCATACAGGTAAAACAAACGCCTCACGACGCTTGTTCTAGGAGGCAAAAGCAAGTCAACAGTACGTTCCCTATATATCAAAGGAGAAGTGGGTGAAGGGGACTGTACAGCACGTAGAACTGCATACTATAGGGGTCTCCGTGTTTTTGGAGATGGGGGGGGCTAACCTTAACCCTAAGTTCACCCCATCAGAAATGAGTATAATCTTTGTTGGGTCATGATATCTGCAAGTAGGAGGTGGTCGAAGCAGTTAAAAGCTCCTTGTATGTTGTTTGTGAGAAGAGTTGGTCTGTCTGGGGTGGTTCCTGTAGTGCGTTTGATCAGGAAGTTGTGTTGGATGGGCGTGAAGGTGCGGAGTAAGGCATCGATCGCTGAGATTGTTAGTCTGCCTCCGAATTGGTCTTTACTGAGGGTTTCCAGGATAGTTCCGGCGGTGCATAGTCTTGTTGCCACTATCTTTTCCAGTCCTTTGCTAAAGCATTGTAATAGAGAGATTGGTCGGTAGGCTTTGGCCGAGGAATAGTCGGCTTTTCCTGGTTTCGGGATTGGTATGCATTTTGCCACTTTCCATCGATCCGGTTGGACCCCATGTCGGAGCATGGCTGAGAACATGGCTTGGAAGAGTTGGGTGTTTGCCTTGATTGTTGCTTGTATGAATGGATATGGGATATTGTCAGGGCCAGTGGCCGAGTGTGTTGGGCATGATCTGATTGCGGGTGTAATTTCTTCTGGGGTTACTTCCTGAAAGTCTTCACTAAGGTCAAAACAGGGGGGTCTGATTTGGGGTGGGGGGTTGTTGGGGGACGTCCTATCTGTGGGGAAGAGTTGGGCTCTTAGAGCTTGGCACTTCCCCGCAAACGTTTCTTCACGTTGTATAGTTGGGATTGTAATGTCCCTCCTTTCCCCCGTGTTGACTAGTTTCCAGATGGCACTTCCCTTGGCCTCCATGAATTCTTTCTCCCTTTGTTCCGTTTTGACTTTGCGGACCGCTGCGGCCCATTTCTGCTTATTTTCCTGAAGGATCCTCTGTCCTCATCCCTTTGGGTGTTTCTGGCTTTTCTTTCTAGTATGTTGAGTGTTGAATTAAGTTCCTTCAACTCTAGGGTCCACCACTTCTTGGATTTGGGGTGTCCCTGGCTCCATGGGGTGACTTGATTTATTATATTGTCTATGTGTTCAAGGATGAAGTCGACCGATTATTTTGTGTAGTTCTGGCTTTTCCATGATTTGGGGGGAAAGTGGAGGCCTCAGATATTTTCTTCTAGTTTTTCCCAGTTTGTTCGGCGCCATAGTCTCCTGGGGATTTGGGGGGGTTTCTCTATTTGTAGTTGCAGAATGGTTTTCCCGTGATCGGAACCTGCTCCATATCGGTCAATGTTACAACGGATATCGTGGTCCAATATTGGTCCTTTGACTAATGTCAGGTCAATAATGGTTGGTCTGTTTTTGTTCCTGAAGAAGTGTATGAATTCGCCTAGTTCGTTGAGTAGGGATAGCTTTTGTCGATCAATCCACTTTTACAGCTTCTTGAATCTGTGTTTATCTGTTCTGATGCTGTTGGTATAGTCGTGGGATCTGTGTCCGTACCAGAGTTGGTGGTGGCTGTTGAAGTCTCCCATGACAAGGCACTTTTGGATTGTAGTTATTTGTCGGGAGATTTCTGCAAAGGGTCCACTCCGTCCTGGTGAATATATGTTAAAAATTTGTGTTTTTTGGTTTTGGATTTCTACCGTGACGGAGACGATGAAGTTGTTGTGGGTGTAGTGATGTTTCGGTTTCAGGTTGGCGTATTTCCTGACGTATGTGGCGGCTTTGGTGCCTTTGTTCCTGGCTGTGAATAGGTAGAAAATAGGGGATTCCGGTGGGTAACCGTTTTTGTTATTCTATGGTTCTTGTAACAAAAGAAAGAGTATGTTATGGTCTTGTTCTGCTTCCTCCACTACTGACTTTGTTGTAAGCTCATTTTTCGAGCAGTTCAGTTGCTGTCCGATAGCCATGGTCCTTCTGTTGTAACTCATTGGGAGTTATCCATGCCTGCTTCTTCTTGTGGTGGGTTTTAGGCCGGGATAATTATGGGTATTGGTAGCGGGCTTGAGTTTGTGTCTGGTCCGAGCATGTTTGTGATTCGCACGTTGGTTCGTTCTGGGCAGTTGGCATCTGTTGCTTTATGGGGGGCCTTGCAATGGTAGCATCGGATGGGTGTGTGCGAGCATCTGAGGCCTCCGGCGCATTCTGTGCATGGGTGGTCCTTGGTTTGGTTTTCCTCAGCGCAGTGTCCGCATCTTCCGTTGGTGTGGGGGCATCGTTCTTGCCTGTGGCCGTATTCAAGACATTTGGCGCATTGGGTTTCTGAGTTTGCTGGGGTCCGAAGTTCTCTTTGGTGAATTGTCCGGGAAGGGCAATGATCATGAAGGAGTGGGATTTTCCGATTCTGGCTTCTGGTCTTGATAGCCATCTCGGGATTTGTGCCAATTCGAAGGTGTTACCGTAGTTGTTTCTTTAGCTTTCCCTCTTGGTTGTTGAGCGCGATTGGGGTTGTTGGCGGGTGTGGTGGGGCGGCGGTGGTGGTGACTGCGGCATCTCCTCCTTCGGCAGCTATTTAGTTGTTGGGCCTGTTGTTGGAGGGGTTGGTGAGCTGATGTTGGAGGCGGTGGAGTTTTTCGGATGTTTTGTGCTGATTCTTTGTCATTTCAAACATTTGTTTGGCCAGGGCGTCGACTGTGTGTTTGAGGGATTCGTTGTGGGTGGATAAAACTTCGTTGGTAGCTTTTAAGCCCTTGTTGATTTGCTCAGTTGTTTAGTTGATGGGTTCGAGTGCTACAGTGAGGGCATTTCTAACTACCCAGGAGATATAGTTCAGGTCCATTCTGGCATGGGTTTCTTGGGGAACGATGCTGGAGTGGATGTAGTCATATTTTCGAGCGTATGGTTCGTTGTATTGAGTATATTCGGCGAAGATGTAGAACGGTTCATTGCCGAGTTGTGTCTGTTCTACCGTGGTGGATTGCATTTGTTGGGTTGATTGGGTGTCAGGGAAGCGGGGGGATGCTGGTGTTCCTGGTGGGGGGGCTCCCGCAAACCAGGAGCTCAGGGAGGCTTGTTGGGATATCACTGGTGTTCCGTATCGAGTTGGGTTGGGAAAGACTTCTGATAGAGTTCTCTTCCTGCCCCCGATATTTGGTGGGTTGGGTAGGTTTGGTGAGGCTAGGTTGTTGTTTTCCGCTGTGGTCACAAGGCTTAAGCGAGGGTTGAGGGTAGAGAGTTCACAACTCAGGAACTAGAGCGTGAATAACTTCGCGTACGAACAGATGTGCGATAAGATACCAATAGATTACGCGGTATATTGACATACAGGATCGCGCTCGAGTAAAAGTTCTATCGAGAATGCAGGCCAAAGGTAATGTTTGATCGAAAGTTTTAGTGTTGCGTGGGTAAGATACAAAGTTTGCGTGAAGATATAAGGAAAGGAAGGAAAACATAAAAAGGCACGAGACAACGCCCCTTTATATATCCAACTCCTAGTCCGTTGATGACTAATACTCCGCATAATGGAAACCGAAAGAACATAACAGAAACCCTATTACAAATCCTAGTTCAACTGCGCAATACTTCTTCTTCACGATCCAATATATCGCCTTAGCCAAAATATAATATTGCCGTTACAGACTACGCCCCCCTCTAAGGCCTACCTCCTGGTAGGGTTAGGTTTCCGTGGATAACATTTGTGGAATCGTCGAAGTTTATGAGGCGTATGCTCAAGATCCGATAGCGGTTGCCAAGAGGCTTCATCATATCCTGTATATCGTACCAGATACTCAAATCTTCCCCTTCGTTTCCTAGAATCTAAAATATCTTCGACTTCCCATTCTTCCTCCCCTTCGATATCAACCGGAGGTGGTGGTGACTGCTGCTGTCAATTTAACAGATTACCTGCTTCAGGCGAGAATAACGAAACGTGGAATACTGGATGGACCTTCATGGAACGGAGAAGTTCTAATTTATAAGCATAGCGGTTGACGATTCGCTTAATGTTGTAAGGTACAATACATTTCCAATCAATTTCTTGGAGGGTTGCTTTGTCAGAATGTGGCGTATCGATAAGAAAATTTTATCTCTTATACTATAATGAGGGCCGGGAGAACGATTCAAGTTGGCCGATTCTTCTTGTATTCTTTGCGCTCGGAACATTTCACTTTTCAGAAACTCCACCATGTCCTTCATTTCCCTTGCAATCCTGTTGGCCTGATCTTCCACCATCGTTCTATCATTTTCCAAGGGGCCAAAAGTCATCGTTGGATTTCTTCCCGAATTGGCATAGAAGGGAGAGACCTTTGTTGTTTCCGAAGCATGATGGTTAGTTGCAAACTCGGCCATTGCCAATAGTCGGGCCCAATCGTCTTGTTGATAAGAGACATAACTTAGAAGATACTGTTCCATTACCGCATTGATCCTTTCAGTTTGTCCATCAGTTTGAGGGTGGAATGTGATGGAGAATCGAGGAGATATTTCCAGGCGTTTGCAAAGCGATTCCCAAAATTCCGCGACAAATTGTGTTCCTCTATGGGACACAACAGTATCAGGTAGTCCATGTAGCTTCCAAACATTATCAATATATAGTCTCGCTACTTCTTTCGAACCTACCTCTCTAGTCGTTGGTATTAAATGTCGCATTTTGGTTAGTCTATCAACAACAGCTAGGATCGCATTGTATCCATCACTCTCAGGGAGGTCAGTGACAAAATCCATCGAGACATCCGTCCATAGTCCATCGGGTATTGGCATTGGGCGAAGTACTCCGTAAGGTGCATTGCGTGGTGCCCTGCTACGGACACACACATTGCAATTCCTGACATATTGATCGATATCCTTTTGAATTTGTGGCCAATAATACTCCCGATTTAAGAGTTCCAAAATCTTTGCTCTACCCGGATGGCCTGCTGATGGTTTATCATGATGTTCTTTTAAGAGCCTCAGCCGGAGGTCATTGTCGTTGGGTACGTAGAGTGTGCCTCGATAAAGTAGCCGACTGTCGTTGTCTTCCGTACATTCGGTAAGTGAAATTTTATTTGAATAGCAAATGTCACTCCGAAGCATAACGAGGATTTCGTTTGGGAAACTATCGACTTGGTAAGCTTTTGAAAATAACTCCTCCACAGTAGTCATTCCTTCAGCGGATTTATTTGATAAAGAACCCACGAACAAACTTAGTTTTGTATCTACATTTTTTCGCTTCAGAACCACTTGGCTCTGATGCGTGAACCATTCATTCCCGTCTTTAGGTAGGTAACCTGACCTTCTAGTCAATGCATCTGGTTACGCTCCTTGTTTTCCCGGTCGAAATTGTATAACGAAATCGAAAAGTGAAAGGAATTCGGACCAACGAGCTTGTCGGCGATTTAACAATTTTATCGTCATGAAATATTTCAGGATCCGATGATCGCTGAAAACTTTAATGGGGAATTGTGCTCCCTCCAGATAAGGTCGAAATTCTTCAAAACATCGCACGATCGCCTGAAGTTCTTTGTCATAAATTTCATAGTTACATTTCGCAGACGAATGTTTCTTGGAAAAGAAAGCGACCGGATGTAAAACTCCTTCATAATCACATTGCGATAGAATTCCTGCTGACACGTAGTCGGATGCAATGGTTTCCACCACAATCTTTCGATCCGAATCGAAATGAACAAGGATAGATGCCGTTGTGAATATCTTTTTTAAAGTCTGAAACGCTTCCTCCCTCTCATCCGTCCATTCGAATTTAATATTTTTCTTCGTTATAGCTGTAAGTGGGGCAACAACTCTGGAATATCCTAAAATAAACCGTCGATAAAAATTTGCAAATCCAAAAAATACTTGAAAGTCATGGAGATTCGTCGGCGTAGACCATTCTAAAAGATCGATAAGTTTCTTTGGATCCATCTTATTGCCATTCGGGGTAATGATTAAGCCAAGGTATTTCGTTTCTTGAACCATAAATTCGCATTTTTCGGGTTTGAGATGAACATGATTTTCATCAAGTACCTTTAGAACCCTTTGAATCTGATCTTTGTGTTCTGTAAGGGACTCAGAGTAGATGAGAATATCATCTAAATAGGCCATTCCAAATTGATCGAGATAGGGATACAGGATGTCGTTGATTCAATGTTGGAATGTAACAGGAGCATTGGCTAATCCAAAGGGCATTACTGTATATTCAAAATGTCCATATCGAGTCCGGAATGCCGTTTTCCATTCGTCTCCCTCCGTTATCCTGATCTGGTTATATCCCCAGCGTAAATCCAACTTGGTATAACATTTTGCTTTCGACAATTTGGCCAAGGTTTTCATCAATAACCCAATGGATAATGATTCTTAATTGTAATTGCATTAAGGCCCCTATAGTCGACACATAAACGGAGAGTTCCATCGGCTTTCTTGACGAATAGTATGGGCGCTCCTGCTGGCAATTCGCTATGTCGGATAATCCCCTTGGGTGGATTTTCCTGAAGGTAATCCCAGAGTGCCTTCAACTCAATTTGGGTAGGGCATATATCGGTCCCCACGGTGGTTGCTTGCCTTCTTCTAGTACTATTTTCATATCATGGGACGGTCGATGTAGTGGAAGAGCTGAAGCATCATATTCTTCAAACATGTGGATATAGTGATGGAACTCTCTCGGTATCACTTGTTCACTATTGGTGGTAGATTTTTCAGTTGCTGAAACGATAACTGTATGGGTTTCCGGTAGGGGAATTGATATACCATGAACTGTAATTGCAGTTCCACTGAGCGAACAATGTTGACAGCAGCTTCAAGAGTCACAAATAAGGAAATTTTCCTTTGGTCGAATCGTAACGTCATGGCGCCGCATCCAATGTATCCCCATCACAATCGGATAATGTCCTAACTTTGTCACAAAACATGCCGCAGTCTCTCGTTGGCCATGAATGTCTAGTGAGACATCAATAGTATGGGTAATTTTTCGTGACTCGATAGGTCTGCCGTCTATAACATCTACGTGGCGGGGTATTTTGAGGGGTGTCATGGTGAGATTGTTGTGGCGTGCAAAAGATTCATCAATGAAAGCGTTTCCTGATGCTCCGGTATCAATAGGGGCGTAGGTGGGTACGAAAGTATTTTTATTCTGTGAAATAGAACGAGTTACTACAAGTTGATTCCCATCCATTTCCTCCTCCTCTGATACCGAAAAACCAGAAATATACATCCTAGAAAAATCCTTAAATGGCCCCTGTGCTAAGCAACTTAGTGGAGGGACAGATATTTTGCCGACTCATTATCGCTTCCATCATTTTCCTCCACTCTGAATGCCGCTCCACTCATCACCGGTCTCCTTGGTTGATTTCCAGTTGCCCTCGCTTGGGGACAATCTCTAACCATGTGTCCAACACTTCCGCAATAGAAACATCGGTCCTCAGCCAAGCGGACGTTTCTTTCGGTAGAGGTGGGGCGACGACGTCCCCCAGACAAATCCATCGGTACATCACCTCCCGGCGGAACGAGGGATGGTTCTCATTAATAGGTGCATTGACAACCGGGGCAGCAGCACGGGGAGCAGGAGCATTATTCACTGGTGGGGGACGAGGGGCCGCAGCAGCAACAGCATTCCAAGGCTTTTTACTTCCTCGCTTAGCTTCTGCCGCTCGTCGGCGATTATCCAACCGTTGCAAGAGCGTCGCACATGCATCTACCATCGCAGGAGTCTCATGATATATCATTGATTCGTCGAGTTCTCCATTAATACCTTCCATTAAAGCCTCAATCCGAGAGACTTCATCCATCCCTAACTCGGGAGCATACTGTTGAAATTCGGCGAAATAATCAGCAAAGGTTCAATTTCGTTGGCGGATGTTCCTAAGGTTCTTCCTAGCTGTGCGCATCTAAAATTTCATAAAACCATAACATGGAAGGCAAAGCAATGCCTTCTTCTCCGACGTATTGTAAAAACTGATTAGCGGCAACGCCCTTCAATCAACTGAATGCATAGGATAGTTTAGACTGTAGTTTGGCAAAGCGGTCGGCATATCCCAATAGCTTAATCCTCATCTGTTGCTTGAATAGGTGTAATCTTTCTCGAT
Organism: Morchella importuna; assembly: GCF_003444635.1. Classification (NCBI taxonomy): domain Eukaryota; kingdom Fungi; phylum Ascomycota; class Pezizomycetes; order Pezizales; family Morchellaceae; genus Morchella; species Morchella importuna. The sequence goes on along the minus strand of NW_025763433.1, from coordinate 551,554 downwards.
CTCGATCTCCCCTAAACACCTCAGGATCTGGGAGCTTTTCCGACCGTTGGGTAGTAGCCGTGACAAGTGGTACTGGAGGCACAGGTGAGGTATCATCGCCACCAATCGGTTCTTCATTAGGGGCAACCACTTCAACAGCAACCCGTTGAGTTCGAGCAGCAGCAAGATCTCGTTCGAACATCTCTCTTGCATTTCCAGCCTCTCTTTCCACCTCCTGTAAGTCCGTTGCATACTGAGCAATACCATGTTGGGCCCATTGAAGAAGTGCATAAGCTTCTATCCCGACATTATTATCGACCTGTTGGTGTTCTTGAAAGAAGTTTTGAAGGGCATCGCTTAGTTGCTGATAATCGACAGGGACGAGTTCCGACATTGTAGACTATAGTGTTGTATTGGTTGGCGATAGAGGACGCAATCTAGTGTAATGGGGGTCTATATGCATAGGGACTATAGTGCTAAGGAATCCAACCGAGGCGAAGACGTAGCAGTAGGTATTCAAGACTATGGACTATGGGGCGGCTCTTCCTGGTGTGATAAACCAGTTGAACCCTATCGCGAGACGTAGAACAAAAGTAGTATTTGTGGAGTAAGTACAAAATAGATAGATAGATAGATTTGGAAAGGAAGGAAAACATGAAAAGGCATGAGACAACGCCCCTTTATATATCCAACTCCTAGTCCATTGATGACTAATACTCTGCGTAATGGAAACCGAAAAAACATAACAGAAACCCCATTACAAATCCTAGTTCAACTGTGCAATACCTCCTCTTCACGATACAATATATCGCTTTAGCCAAAATATAATATTGCCGTTACAGCAGGGTATCTAGGGTGAGGGTAGGAGCTGACGAGGAAGGACTGCGATGAGAATCTGAGATAGGTTTTGGTTTGAGTGAGGGTCAAGGGGGTCAGCGAAGTAACATTGCCATAGTATTCTTTTAACGAAGAGAAAGGATAGTATTGAAGAGTAATGAATAGTGTATATATAGAAAATGTTGCGTGAAATAGAAAAAGGAAAAAAGTAACAAGATGCAAGGACGGCACCTCCTAATATACCCAAGGAACTCCAGTGATGATAAATCCAATATGACTAATACCCTTGTGATGGCAAGCAGCCCATAGAAACTCGTACAATGTTTCTGACTAATCCAACCCCTCGTAACCTAACTTATTGATCAATCGATCTATGAAAACCAGCACCACACTCCTAGGTTCCCTCTTCATTGACAGACCCGCCCTCTATGCACCCCCGAGGTGTACAGCTACTCACTCTTGCCGTCTGCCTTTGGAGAGGATATGCAGTTGATGGCAGACTACTGGCATAGTCATGAAAGTTGGGGTTGCAACATGCATGCTCTCTTTGGTTACTTTGTTCTTTTGTGTTATCTGGAACTTTTTTCCTTCTTTCTCAGCTGGGGGGTTCTCTAGTCATCAACCTTGTATGAGGAGTGTAATTGGTAGCATACCATAGTTCCTATAACGGGGGACCTGGCATTGTGGATGGGTCTTTACGCCATAGTCTATGACTGCATGCAGTAATTGTACCTAGAAACAATTTATATGATATAAAAATAAAAAAAAATAAAAAAATAGACTCAAAAAGTAAAAGGATAGTGGATAGGTAGTACATGATGATTAGGAATAACGGAGTGCGGAAAGAAAGACAGAACTAATCCTAGTAGCGTAATCGCACATGTGGCCTGTGTTATGAACCCCGAATCATTTCCCACCACTATCGCCTACAGAATTGGCGATTGGCCACTACCTCGTGCCTTAGTTATATTTTATATCGGAAACGTTATTTAATGAAATATAATATAGAGCGCATACAGACACGCGCACAGGCCGTGCAACGTAAAGCGTAAGGAATCGGCTTAATAACTAGTGGATATTCATCAACATCACCTTATTCGGCCTATAGGTCTGCTGTATATGGACACTATCGCCGGGAATACAGCCTTGTCAAAAAGATCGAGGCAATATCAAGAAAATAGTCGGTTTGGCAACAGGCCAAGATAGATATCGCTGGGATTTGCAGAGCGCATATATACTCATTGTCATATGCTCGACGGTGACAATTAGACGGCTCCAGACCGAAGTAATCCATCGCATCGTGCATCTTCCAGAGCTGCGATCGGCATGTGGTGAAGAGGGTAGCGGTGTCTATCAAAGCTATCATGGGATTACTGTACCTTCGGGTAGCCTTTTTGTTGGCTGCGTGCCAACGCGCTTTGTCTGGGTTTGTTGTCACGGAAATAAAAGGTGTTCTGGCTCTGCTACTCCAATTGGAGTGACATTCGACCATGGCTTTGAATTGTGAGGGATTGTTTGGCAGATACGGATTTCCGGAGTTAAACCCAGCCATCGTGTACTGACTCACAGAGGTCTCATCATAGACTCGATATAAGATTGGCGGCAGGTCCGTCACGCATGACACCGGTGGAGGGAGAAAGCTAGAAGATATCAGTTACTAGTAGCGCAGAATACGGGAACCGGGACACCTTTACCACGCAGGACTTTGCACCCAGGTTGCCTGTTCCTGTAACATCTGTCCCTGTGACATCTGTTCTTTGTATTCCAAATACATTCCTTCATGTGTCCATACGCTCTTTGTGTCCCACTTATATGACTCCTGTTGAAGTTCTCCTTGTGATAATAGATACTGAAGCATCCTCGCTCTGCGGTCCTCCTCAGTATATCCCCCAATCACCCCTTGCCACTGTATATTCGCGTTCGGTGCCGCCGATGTCAACACTAGCGGTGGTTCGGTAACACGCCCCTGTTCCCTAATAGGCTTCTCCTGCTGTTCGGTCCCTCTCTCCTTTTGGGCTTCCTCAACCTCATCTTGAGACTGCGATATTTCCAGTTTCTGCCGTTCGCCTTCTTTCCTTCTTTCCTTCTCCACTTCATCTTTACGCCTCTCTTCCTCTTCCCGCATATCCTGAATCCTTTTCGCTTCTGAGATTATTTGCTCCTCCTTCTGTCTCTGTTCTTCTTTCCGCCTCTCCTCCATTCTTCTCTCTTCTGTAATTCTTCTCACTTCCGCAATTTTTCTCTCCACCGCAATTATTTTCCCTTCCGCAATTCTTATCTCTTCCGCAATTCTTCTCTCTTCCGCAATTCTTCTCTCTTCCGCAATTCTTCTCTCTTCCGCAAATCTTATCACTTCCGCAATTCTTCTCTCCTCCGCAATTCTTCTCTCTTCCTCAATTCTTCTCTCTTCCTCAATTCTTCTCTCTTCCGCAATCCGTTGCTCCTCGATCTTTCTCTCTTGCTGCTTCAGCCTCTCCTCTTCCTCCAAGCGCATTTTCTCCTTCCACTCTTCCTCCTTAAACCGCCGCTCTTCTATATTCGCTTGCTCCCTTTGCCTCTCTTCATCTTTCCGCTGGTTCGCATTCTGACTGTGTAAACTGCTAGCGATGTGGTAGGTTTTGAGATGTGTCTTCAAAGTTATTTCGCATACATCGCATTCCCAAGGGGTAACATCCTTTACCGGTGGCTGATACTTCGGTGTAGCATGATTCTGTCCTATCTTTCGCGCGTTCTCCGTCCTGTGCTCGCTAACCTTTCTCTGTTCCTCCTCTTGTTTCTTTTGTTGTGTTTGCTCCTTGAATATCTTCTCTTCGAGTCTTTCTTTCTCAACTCTCCGCAATTCTTCCTCTTTCTCTTGGTTGAGAAGTCCTTCTAACCGTTGTTTCTCTTGCCTTTTCTCCTGTAGCTTCCTAAGCCTGTCCAGCTCCGCCAATTTCTTCTCCTTTCTATCCTCCTGCATCACTTTCTGCTCTATCCGCCTATCGTTCGAAGGGTGTATATTGCTCTCGGGGTGTGCGCCTTTCAGCGCGGCGTGCATTTTCCAGTTGCAAAGAAGACATTCACAAATGCCTGCCCTACCTCCACCTTGCGCGGGGACGGTCGTTGGGACCTCGAACACCTTCTCTTCGAGTCTTTTTTTCTCAACTCTCCGCCCTTCCTCTTCTTTCTCTTGGTTGACCAGAGCTTCTAACCGTTGTTTCTCTTGCCTTTTCTCCTGCAGCTCCCTGAGCCTGTCCAGCGCCGCCAATTTCTTCTCCTTTCTATCCTCCTGCATCGCTTCCTGCTCTATTCGCCCCTGCCCTCGCTCGAATCCTTGCTTCCTTGATATGTCGTTCTGAAGGTGTACATAACTCTCGAGGTGTGCCCCTTTCAGCGCGGCGTGCATTGTCCGATTGCAAAGAAGACATTCCCAAAGACCTGCGCTACCTCCACCTTGCGCGGGGACGGTCATTGGGACATTGAGGGGGTCGGGGAGAGGGCCTTCCCCTTGTGTTTTGGGGTGGGTCGAAGGTGTAGAGCGGCGAGGGCTGTAAAGAGGTTCTGAGCGGGCGTGGCGCGCATCACTGGCACCAGAGCGAGGTACCCCATATGTCGGGTAATTGAAGCAACTGTAGTCCATGAGTTGGGTATGGGAATTATGGGATGGGCGTTTGTTTTGTCCGTTCCTTGGAGGTTCTATAAACACTGTTGATGCGCATCCTGCCTATCAGTCTCGGCCGAAGGAGCTCCGCGAACGTAACGAACTACGAACCTTAGAGAAATAACCTTGCATGCTTGGTCGAAGAGACTTGTCACTAGAAAGATCCGCGCTTAAGGTGAGGACGAGGAGGAGGAGGAGGAGGAGGAGGCTCTGTAGCTTCGTCGGTTTTCCAAACGCCCGTAAACGCGGTACCCACTCTGAGAATCACCCGCGTATTCCAATGGTTCCATATGCTGGGACCTAAGACATCACAGCTTTGCTGGAACAACACACGAATTCTTGGAATGCTGGATGCCTTAAAGCTTAGTAAGCTTGCTACTCACCTAGAGTTACTAGACAGAAAGAGTCATCTCCACCCAACACCCTACTAGAAGAGTCTTTGTTAACTGAAATCTAATTGCAAGTAATACCGGGGGAGGTACCGCTAAAACCCGAAGAGCTCCGTCCAGGGGTTACTGGGCGAGTGATTGGTTGAATGGCATCGATCTGCATCTCTGGAAGCTAGCCAATCTTTCGAGTTATGGCGGTAGTCAGATATGATAGGTATTGTGGTTAAATTGGGGTTTGTTTGCGCCGGGGGGGTGGTCTTTTGAGCAAAAAAACAAAACGTGTTTTCAATTGAACAAACCAGGATTTTGAGTGTGTTCCTGGCACCCGCCATTAGACCCAACTCACTGAAATTCGTAAACCTATCAGAGCCTCAGAGTTTTGAAAAGCCAGAAATTAAAATGATCATTCTGTAGTGATTCTCTATCTTAAATTTCTGGGGGTGCGACGTTTGGGGTAAGGGCGGTTTTGGGACCGGATTGCGTAGGTTTATCACGACCGGCACCTAATTAGTTGAGAGAACATATTCTATCATATAGGACCTAATCACCGCCCTGGTATACTTGAAAATCAGAGTCATACCTTCACGCCCTATGCGCGCCGTATAACCGAGGGTATCCAAATAGTTTGTCTAACCTTGTGCTTTACCTTATAATAATTGTTTATTATTCATTTAGGGCCCGTTCGGACAACCCAATAATCTATGCTGTTCGTGCAATTGAATAATCCAACATTCAGAACTCCTGATTATCCCAATAACCCGCCAAGAAAACAATCACCTTCGGAGGTAATTATTCCTACACAACACAGATATCCTGAGAGCTAACGTTATCCGGACATGTAGGTTATCCACTTATTATGAATATTATGATTATCTTTTCCGCTACCTGATAATCCAGTCTATCCAATAATCCGAAGAAATAATCTAAGGTTGTCCGAACGGGCCCTTAATTAACGTCGTTTACCATGCCATACGACTCTGATGGTTCCTTACATGCTAAGACCGCAGGGCGTTTATGTATTCTCACGGGCTCGAAGACGACAGTTATGTTGATAACGATCAATGCTGGTACGTACACCTAGATAGAAGACTACTCGTCAGGCGTGCCTGCAGGCTATAAAATGTCTAGTTGACCTGTTAAGGAAAATGGCTAGTGCTAAGCGATAATTCTGTAGCGTTTAAACTGATGATATTGTAAACCGGATTCCCTTGACTTGATGGTTGATGATACCCTCAAGTCTTCGCAGAATCAAGCCCTATTTATACATGTTGGAACCTATGCCAAGGCCCGCTTTCTAATACTAACTGACACAACGATAATAGAATAAGATACTGCTCCCGAAGATAACCCAGATAGAAAAGCGCCCCCGCATAGTCCCGTCCTCCATTCTAATTCCGACACGTAACCATGAACCTTGCAATTGCCAGTCATCGGGCTGTACCATACTATTATCCTAGACCTACTTCTCTAAGTAGAACAGCCTACAGCCGTAAGCCCCGCTTCCTATTCTATTCCGGGTGAGACACCCAATAGTAAGCGTGCCGTCATAACAGTATAGTACTAGTGTGGTAACACCACATGCCCCCACACTACCCGATACCTTTCTATGCTTGTCCCTCCGTTACCCGACCGTCCTCGCATCACAACCAGTCACTCGTATTCCTCCCTGTTCTAAACCTTTTAGAACAGTGTTCCGTAGTTCCTGTAACACTACTCCCCCTTCCTAGACGTCGCCCTCGACCGTTAAAACCCTTCTATGATAAAAACCCTGTGGGAAAAGTCATAGAGTAGGGAAAGGTATCGAGCTTAGTCTCGCCTGTTCCGTTGTCGTTTATGAGCCCGGTCATTATCGATCGCTGGGCCTTGACTTCGCGTATGGGGTCGTATGTTCGAGGTTGGCTGGAAGTTCTCGTCTGCCAATGCCTCCTGTGGCTCGGGTGTTGCCAGTCGTTTTCGTGTATTCTGTTTTCTGGTGGGATCCGGGTCCTCGCGATAGGGTCGCAACAGCATCTCGTGAAAAACGTCGTGAACCTTCCATTCTACCGGAAGTTCGAGACGGTAAGCCCGATTGCCCACCACTGCTGAAACTGTAAATGGCCCTGTGAACTTGTCTGACCACTTGGAGTATCCTCCTAGGTTCCGAGTGTCCAGCAAGACTTTCTGACCGATAGTGAACCGCTGTACTGCCGGTCCTGGCTTTGACGCCATCCTGTCGAAGGTCTTCTGTAGCGTATCTCTCGCTAACTCATGAGCCGTAATGATCTCATCCAATTAGTTGTTCCCGTTGGCGTCTAATCGTTCGATCTCCGCATCCGTAGGCCAATCCGTTCGAGGGTGGAAGCCATAATTGCAGTAGAACGGCGATTGCCCCGTCGACGTATGCTTCGCATTGTTGTAGGCGTATTCACAGATAGGTAACAGGTCCTTCCATTTCTTGCCTGTTCCTGCCGTATATGCCCGAATATAACCTTCCATGTGTTGGTTGGTCCGCTCTGTTTGGCCGTCGGTTTGGGGGTGGAATGAGGTGGAGAGTCTTCTACGAATCCCCAGTCTGTCCGTAATTGCCGCCCAGAATGCTGACACGAACTGCGTTCCTCTATCGGAGACGATGCTCCTAGGAAGCCCGTGGAAACGCCAGATGTCTTTGACAAATGCGTTGGCGGTCTGCTCCGCGTTGATCCCCGTCATTGGGATGAAGTGAGCCATCTTCGTAAAACGGTCCACGACTACCAATACGTTACGGAATCCTGATTTCTCCTTAGGTAATTCTATTACGAAGTCCATCGAGATATGAGTCCAAGGTGTGGTGGCCAACTCTAGGGGTTGAGGGAGTGACAAGTGTCTCCGACGTTGCTTGGCTCTCTGGCATACATCGCAAGTCTTGACGAAGTTGGCTACATCCGTGGACATTCCTGGCCACCAGTAGTTCCTATCAATCAACTCAAGGGTTTCATCCCTTCCTAGATGCCCCGCTACGGGTCGATCATGATGTTCCTCCATGACCTGCTTGACCGCGTAGCCCGGTACTACCCATCGACCATCGTGGGTGGGGTCATTCGAATCGGGACTCCATTCAGCGGCAGGCTCTACTTTTACGATAGCAGCCTCCGGTGGTCCAAAGATCTCCAGGTTTGAGTCAGGGAGGTGTTCATCCGGAACCATCCTCCGAACCCAGCGTCTTTCCTGTTCATACCAACCCTGTAGTGGCTGAGGCAGCTCTACGCTCGGTATGTCGTACCACTGATCCAACTGATTCCATTTTTCTTCGGGGTTGCCAATCACTTCAGACCCAGTTTCTACGCTGGTCCGTGATTTCCTGACAAATTGCTCTGCGCTGAGTAGCTGTTTTACGGGCTGCTCACGCATTACTCCCCCTTCCATTGCGAACTCCGGACGCCTTGTAAGTGCATCTGGCTTGCCGTTTTTTTCGCCTGGTCGGTAATGGATCTTGAAGCGAAAAGGTGCTATCTTCTCGGCCCATCTGGCTTGTCTTCTCGACAACTTCTTGGTCGTTGTGAAATACTGCAGGTTTTGGTGATCCGAATGTATCTGGATAGGAATGTCCGTTCCTTCCAGCCAATGTCTCCAAGTCAAGAGGGCAGAAACTATTGCGAGCATCTCCTTGTCGTAGATCTCATAGTTGACCTCTGCCTCGTTGAACTTGCGAGAGTGGTAAGCTACCGGATGTAGAATACCGTCCTCGAACACCTGAGAAAGTACTGCGGCCTCGGCCCAATCACTCGCATCAGTCTCCACGATTGCTTCGCGGTGTTCGTCATAGTGTCGGAGTATTGGAGCAGACGTAAATCTCCTTCTGAGCTCGTCGAACGCATCTTGCTGTTCCCTGCCCCATTTCCATACGGAACCTTTCTTCAGGAGATCGGTCATAGGTCTGCAAACCTCAGAGTATCGGTGGATAAACCGTCTTAGGAAATTGGCGAAACCGAGGAAGCATTGAAGTTCCTTGACCTTGGTTGGGGCTAACCAACCTTCGATCGCCTGGACTTTCTTTGGTGATACTCGGTTCCCTTTTCCTGATAGTATAAATCCCAGGAATTCTACCTCCTGTTGATACCATTCCGTTTTCTCGAGGTTTCCGTATAGATGGTGTCGTCGCAGTCGCTCCAAAACTTCTCGTACAAGAGTCGTATGCTCTTCTCTAGTCTTTGAATACATTAAGATGTCATCCAGGTAGACTACTACGCCTTGATCTAGAAGATCCTTGAATATGGTATTGACCATGACCTGAAACGACGCAGGAGCATTGGTCAAGCCGAAAGGCATTACCCTATATTCGAAAAGGCCGTATTTCGTTCGGAAAGCGGTTTTCCATTCTTCGCCCTTAGCAATCCTAATCAGATTATAGCCATTTTTCAGGTCTATCTTCGTGAAGTAGAGTGCTCCTTTCGTTGCGTCGGCCAGCTCGTTCATGAGTGGCAGTGGATAACGGTTCTTGATTGTGATTCCATTCAAACCACGAAAGTCGACACATAGCCGAAGCTTACCATTCGCTTTCGGAACGAACAGGACGGGTGCCGCTGCTGGGCTAGTGGAGGGGACTACTTTGCCGGAGGGCAAGTTCTCGTCCAAATACTCCCGGAGTGCCTTATCTTCAGGTGGGGAGAGCGAGTAGATTGGTCCCCACGGAGGCTGCTTTCCTTCCATAAGAGGAATGGTATGATCCCATTCAGAGTGATCAGGTAGTCGAGCGGCTCCTTCCTTGGAGAACACGTCGGCGTATTCCTGAAACCCCACCGGTATAGCACTAACGAGAGCCTCGTTTACCGATGCTCTTGCCCAAAAGGGGTGTTGCTCGATCGTCGTCTGCTTCTTGGGTGACGCCCTCAACAGCCTGATGACCAGCTCTTCTGGGTCTTGATCGTATATGTCCTCGACTGATACGAAACATCCATTGACTATACAGTTGTTACTATGGAAGCTAACACTGTTGCGTCCCCAATGGATGGTTGGTTGATGCTCCTTGAGCCATCGATGTGGTATGACGAGGTCCTCTCCTGCAAACGAGCCAACCTCACAGGTAATAGCCCTATCTAGATGGTTGCCGATGCGGAGGGAGAGAGGTTGGGTGGTGTGAGTGCCGGAGTTGGGCATAGGGGTACCATCGGCCTGTCTGATGATGAGAGGCTTTGGTCGAGGTTGAGTGGGTATTTTCGCACGGTGGATACAGTCCCAGGACATGATCCAGTCCTCAGTGCCACTATCTAGGAGTGCGTGGACTGTTGCGACATGTTTGGTACTAGTTGCGGGGTGATCCCAAGAGATCTCGATCTCGAGGCGGGTTTCTTGTGTGTCGGAAGACATGTTTATGTGTTGGTTTGGTAAGAGGTTTGTATTGGTTCTGGATGTGTGTTTTTTCGATGGTTTTTTCTTCGTTGAGCGCGGGGTGAGGGGGTTTATATAAAGAGTTCGAGTGTTTGATGAAGATCATGGTACAACACTTACGTACCAGGCGTTTCGGGGTGTAACCCCATCCTCAGAGTGTGTGTAAAGAGAATTGAATTTCCGCGCGTATAACAAACAAATATAAAAAATCCCGTGGCCAACCCATAAAAATAACCGTAATACATAAAACCCTTGTTCCCATAACCCAAAGTAGGAAGAAACCCGTAACGCAACATGAGATACCGAAAAATAGAAATACCCAATCAATTTTGATCCTCCAAAGTTGTAATTCTTGCCCTAAATGCCTCATTCTGGGGGCCCAATTTCCGCTTCTTTTCACCCTCCCTTCCGTGGTCCTTTCCTCCGGAAGGATAACGTTTCCTCTTCAGGTCGGTTAACCTGACCTTACTCGTCGCCATGCAATCTTTCGCGAAGTGGTTATCTCTACCACAACGGAAACACTTTCCTTCCTTTTGCCACTTCTCTTTTTCGTCCTTGGTGACACCTAAGTCATCCGAGGCCTTGGAGTTGTGTGCTGGCGCGGAGAAAGTTTTCCGAGGTGCGGGGTTGCGCGATTTTCGCCGTTCCGACTTCTCCTCACGAGGTTTCACGACATCTTTGCCACGTAAGATTTCTTTCCGGGCCTTTACCTCGTGATCCTTTCGTCCGACCTTCCTAACCCAAGCTAGCCATTCCGCGAAATCTTCTGGTTCCTCGATCGCATTCGAGAGGCGTTGTTCCAGCGAGGAGTTTATTCCTGTTAGGATCATGGATTTCATTACGATGGGTCCGACTTTCGCGTCCCATTCCAGATTCTGCATCTCGTTGATGTAGTCATCAATCATGCCAGTTTGACGGAGCTTATCCATCTTCTGCTTGGCCTGTTCCTGACTGGTCCGATTGCCGTATTGAATCCGTAATTCGTTTTTGAAATTCTCCCATGTCCCGATGCTGGGGTCAACCGATAGTCGCTCCACGAAGTTTCGCCAGAATTTTGCCGCGCTTCCGGTAAGTTCCAGGGATGCCCATAGGATCTTGGTCTGGTCGTCCCACCTGACCTTCCTCTGAAGTTCAATTAAGACTTCCATTTGGTCGATCCAGTGTCGTACGTCTTCGTCGGCTTTCCCGGAGAAGGGGATCTTTGCCTGTTTTGGCGTATCACCCAGGGTGGCGCGAGGGGGGTGCATGAGCTCTACCTCTTGCTGCCTATTACGGCGCCTCCGCTCCTCCCGTCTTCTCTGCCTTCGTTCGCGTGCGCGACGATCGTCCTCTGAATCGGAGGAGCTGGATGAGTCTGAGGGGGATGGGTCTCGTGGTCTTGCGCGGGTTCCGCCGTTGCCGTTATTGCCATTGCCTCCCCTGCCTCCTTGTTCACTTTGCTGGCTTCTTGCCTCGGAGCGAGGGGGTACGGGGGGTTGGCTCCCTGATCCTTCCGGTCTCTCTCCGGAATTGCTAGGGGGGTTCTGAGGGGGTTGGGGGGGTACTACGCCTCCGCCTCCTGAGCCTTCGGGGGCCGCTGCCGTTCTATTGGCGGCTACCCGCATCTGCTCAATAATCTCCTCCAGGTTCTTCTTTGTACCTGCGAACTGGTCTTCCATCGCAGCTTGTCTATCCCGTTCCATCCTCTCGAGGGCAGCCATAACTTCCGCGGGTATCTGCACAGGGCCATCTTTCGGGAGTTGTTGAACGAAGCTGGTCAGCGCATTTATGTGCTGATCCTGTCGCTCCTGCCTTTCCTGATGCGCCCTAGTAGCTTCCACGATTTGCCCAAGGACTTGGCCGAGGTTGCTGGTAGCGGCGGAGGATTCCGCTCGTAGCTGAGCCATGACCTGGTTGAGCTGATTGTCGCGCTCGGCTCTGTCGCCAGCGAACTTGGTGTGGAGGTCCTCGACGATCTTGTTGGTGTACTCCTGCTGCTGACGGGTGAGTTCCCTGAGGATAGGAATATCCCGCACGTGCATGCTGAGTTCCTCGATCCCGCGGCTGAGCTGTTGTACCACGGGGGCCCCTTGTCGCTGGACTTCTTGCCCAATAAGGTCGCCGAAAGGGTTCTCCACCCGGCGTTCCTCTACGTCCATATTGGTGTCCTCGTCGTCGTCCATTACCCGAGGCACCGAGGGCCTCTGAGTAGAGGATCTCTCTCTGATGGGGGTGACGTATGGGGAGAACTCCCGATGGTCTGCCTGCCGCCTCCTCGCCTGCCCATATGATTCTTCCTGCCTTGTCGATGCGAAGAGGGAGCCTATCGGCACATCTCTCTCTTTCCTGTGGCGCCTCTTCGCCTGGGTTTCCAATATACCTCGATCTCTCAAGGCGATTGAGCTCTCCATGTTGTAGTCTTCCTCCGACCGTTGCTGATGAGCCCTTGACATTGCTAAGTTGCTCGATTTTGAGCTGTGGATGCCTTCTGCACCAGGGTTGAGCAATGAACCAGGGGGCTGGATGAGCAAGTCCGAAAGACCGTTGGGAGAGAGTGATCTTGATCGGGAAGAGTTCTGGGTAGTTGAGGATTTCGGGATCGTGTTCCTCGAAGGTAGCGGTGGTCCCTGCTTCTGCGAAGAAACCTGTATAGTAGAGGTATCCGCAGTATAGATGTTCGGCGCTTCCTCTTCGAACGATGAAGGAGGTAGCGCAAAGGTAGTTGTTGATGGCTGCTGTTGCCACTCGGGGGTGCATATAGTACCTTGGTCTTTTCTAATAGACTAAGCGCTTATTCTTCTACTGAGAGCACGGTGACTATCCGCCACTAAGCAAAATACTCAGAGTATTGGTTTAAGCGAGTAGTTGTCTTATCGAGACTTTGGTAGGGTATGCGATAGGTAAAGAGTAAAGTTAGGGATAAGGCACAATATAGTGTTAAGGAAAATGGCTAGTGCTAAGCGATAATTCTGTAGCGTTTAAACTGATGATATTGTAAACCGGATTCCCTTGACTTGATGGTTGATGATACCCTCAAGTCTTCGCAGAATCAAGCCCTATTTATACATGTTGGAACCTATGCCAAGGCCCGCTTCCTAATGCTAACTGACACAACGATAATAGAATAAGATACTGCTCCCGAAGATAACCCAGATAGAAAAGCGCCCCCGCATAGTCCCGTCCTCCATTCTAATTCCGACACGTAACCATGAACCTTGCAATTGCCAGTCATCGGGCTGTACCATACTATTATCCTAGACCTACTTCTCTAAGTAGAACAGCCTACAGCCGTAAGCCCCGCTTCCTATTCTATTCCGGGTGAGACACCCAATAGTAAGCGTGCCGTCATAACAGTATAGTACTAGTGTGGTAACACCACATGCCCCCACACTACCCGATACCTTTCTATGCTTGTCCTTCCGTTACCCGACCGTCCTCGCATCACAACCCGTCACTCGTATTCCTCCCTGTTCTAAACCTTTTAGAACAGTGTTCCGTAGTTCCTGTAACATGACCTGGCCCGTAGTATGGGGTATATATATCGGAGCTGTTGGCGTTTAATTGCAAATAGTTCAAGCGTTCATCGTTGTTTAGAAAGGTGCAACATATATCACCAGGCGCTCATGGTACTGAAACGTGACTTTTTTGGAGGCCAGGATTCATTATACACACTGCTAGGAAAGATCCACGGATATCCGCTAAGAACTTGGTACGCCTTTGCCAGCTATCAATATACTTCGCCGTGTTCCAGCATTACCCAACGTTACACAACTCATGCAGCGTTTGATATGGCCTGGAATAACTTATCCCTTCGTCTAGCGCAAAATGTTGCCAACCAAAAAAGAGAAAATATTCTATGTATAGCCTTATCAACAGATCCTGTTATCCCTCTTACCAAATAATACATCTCCCATAGAAATGTCGTTCTTGTATTACTAGGGGTGTGCCAACTCGCGTCGCGAGCTGTTAACGTTGGATTATGAGTATTAAATATATATGAATATTAAAAGTATTCGATGGAGGGAACTCCTTCCACCCCTACCCCCCTTCCAACTCAATACCTCCCCCTCTCACTCCACACCGCTGCCCTCCACCACATCTCCACATGCTACTCTTCCACCTATTCCACCTCGTCCACCTCATCTACCTCGTCCACCTCCTTCACTTCCTCCTCCCAACACTCCCAGACATATCATATCATATCATTAAATTGGTTATATTATAATTATGCATAGACCTTTTTAAATAAATAAAATTATACAGAGATCTTTTTAAATATCAGGGCGTGAACCGTAGAGCTTCGTTGCTCACTGGCAATGTCGGGTGGACTGGTTGCCATGCAGGAGTCAATGGCAACGGCTCTTGACCAATCAGATGGCAGAGAGTTTCGAAAAATCGTTAATCCAGTACATAATAGAAATAGATAGGGTGGGCAGCATCGCCAAACCAAGTGCAATCTAGCTTGTTTTTTCGTTTACTAGCCACTCAATTTCTTCTTTTAATCCTTTCTACTATTGTCCGTACTAGTTTTTGTACTATTCACTCTATTTTTTTGTCCTGTAGTATTTAAGTGGCCGAGTCCGGCTCCCAGAATAAATCAAGAAACTCTACGCCCAATCGTACAGCATAAGCTAGGGATACAATGTATATATCACTACGGAACTCCTGGGGTACGTTGACCATTGCAATATCGCCTATACTCTCCTCTCGAACGGTATGCGCAACTAGATACTTCAAGATTGTGGTAAAAGGGAAGGTTACTACCAATGAGATCCGGCTTATGAAGGAAAGCCGGAGGACATCATACTAACATCACAGCAGCGGAATTAATACAGCTCCCGGAAAGAAAGAAGGTGAAGATTCTAGCACAACTCATCTAGTGAACTTAGTTTAAAACCATACATATATGAGCATATATAGACATACGAAAAAAGCGATAAGCCAACCACCAGCTGAGACAACATCTAAGGTTCTGTCCGCATATGTACGTGCATTTGTTTGAGAGCAGGCTAAGCTAATTCATGCTGGCTAAAAAGAATCAGGCAACCCACTCGACGGCGTACTCCGAGACACAATTAAGCACCACGCTATACATATATGTCAAGTCCTCTTGAAGAGGCGGACCCAATCATGCATCCCATATATGTTGCCTAAATAAAACGGGCCGTCCCGTAGCCGCTATGTAAGCCGGTGGGCGGGTAGGTTTGAGTATGGAGACCAGCATAAGATTGGGTTTCTGAATTCGTTAAATCCTTATGAAATCTCTCAGGATATCCCCATTCTTCTCCAGCATTCCTTAATTCGCTATTTACACAAACTACGATCTCAATATTATACAACTCTGTATCTAAACTACTCACCCGCCGCTCTCGACAAAGCCAAATGGCCAAAGCAAAGACTTTCACACCACCCCATGAAAGAGAAGCCGATTGCTACAAAGTACACGATATTTTATGTACCCCTGATGCAAAGAAAGCATTCGGAAATGATCGCTGGTTCTCAGCATCTTCAACCGCAGACGTCTTTGATATGCGGGGGGCCTACGGAGGTAAAAAATGCTGAATTCAAAAATATTTGAAGTGTTTACATTAATAATATGGAAGTGATGCGGCACAACCTCGGTGATAGGCAGATTTTTGATATGCTAGAGGCTTGTTTACCCTATCCAACTACCACATAATGCTTAGAGTTTGTTAAACTTATACTCCATGTGATGGATAGGAGGCATACGCAGACACGGAAGCGACGCCAGAGGATATGGTGCATACTCGAATACTGTAACTACTCTTGTCCACCATAAATTTAATACTAGGATCTCACAGTATAATATAGATTTATCGATGAGGCCCAGGAAGACCTAGACCGTCTTCAGTGCACTTCCGAGCTTCTACAGGCCATATTTCAAACATACTGCATCTCATCTCGGGTAGCGAGGCTTTTGGAGCGGCAGCACATGCCTGGCCGCGTTGTGCAGTATGATTCCATCACCCAGAAACCCATCCACCACCGTGAGAGCCCCAGTCTTGTGGGCCATTGCCCGAGAGAATCTTGAAATACTAATCATCTTGAAACCTGTAGAGTTTTGGTACTCGGCTATCCTCCGTTCCGGTGAAAGCATCACGTGCTTGGACTCATCCAAATCAGTATTAGGCTGGAAGCGTCTCTGTGTCTGGGTGGGCCGCAACTTATCTGCTGGAACCACGATCATGCTGGTGCTGAGGTGTCCCAAAGATATGAAAACCGAGCTTATAGACGGTTTCAGTGATAAAGGAGAACTTGTGATGCGTCAGCCGATGTTGCTTAATGCATTCTTTGCGCAAAATTCCTTGCAGAAAGCAGATAAGTTCACAGAGACCTGGGCCGATCCTATATATGAGTGGGTAATGAGTCCTGTGATGCCCAGGCATATTTTCTATGCTGCCACCTAATGGATGACTCTAACCTTGCATTATTAAATAGGAGAGGAAAGTGGATGAAAATGGCACTACATCCGACTTCACAGCTCGGACTCGGGTTTTCCTAACACTCGCACGCCAGATCACCCAAGTAGCTACCGACTACGATATTCTCGGTCCTGCTCTCCATCACCTCAAGACTGAGCACGAATGGATCGCCGCTCAGTCTGACGATCGTCACTTGGAAACGGGAGACTCGACGGCTGATGTAGACAACACCGGCTTCAAAGATGTTTGGGACGTCTATCTCTCCGAGCTTCAGCTTCTCAAATCATATGCAGAGCTATACAAGACTAGAACACAACTCGCCATTAATGAGGTATATCTCCTATGTTGAATAGTCATGCATATATATATATATCCGTCCTTGCTGATATAACCACTGGTAGTGTTTTGCGTTGATCAACCAGCGAGACGCCGAGATAAATATTAAGATGGCCAAAGAGAGTACGAAGATTGCACGATCAAGCCATGAAGATGGACAGTCACTTCGTACAATACAGATCCTCACGATGATCTTCCTTCCGGCTTCATTATTTAGCGTAAGGCTTCTAGATTTATCAACAGCGGGTTCCTTGATATATACTAACTTTCACTCTCGTTTTTATATCAGGGCATCTTCGGTATGGGGTTTTTCAATACTGACACCGATGACAACGGAAATATCAGGTTCTCCGTTAGTAGCAACTGGTGGTGGTATCCGGCGCTGACTATACCGATGACGGCGGCGACAATGCTCACTGTGGTTGGACGGAAATTGGGCGAGAAATGGAAAAAAGATAAACTTGCACGTGGTCGTTTTGAGAACCCAGGGGTTGGCTGCTGATATTTGAAGCCATATCACCCTAGGCCTGGCGCTTCATTCAAATACACACATGCGGTGTCGGCAGCTTTAGAGCCACTATTACAATATCGTTCAGTAAGTATATAAACAGTAGAGACAACTAAATCATCGAGCGTAGCTTAGAGTGCCCATATTTAAAATAAGTACTTAAATAAACAAATTCTTTGAAACCATCAGATAAATCCTTGACAATCTCAGAGAATATATAAGTCTCAACTAACCCCCGGATCGTGATGACGCCGGTTAGAGCACATGACAGCACAAAGTAATTTGGAACTAACACTCGTTATATTTGGAAATAGTTGGGCTGAACCCCCCACCCCCCCCCCCCCCCAGTCAATCCAATCTCGACTAATACCCAACATGCATATTTATATCCCATGAATATATTAAATGTATATACCTGACCCCGGTCAACATCCCACGTCTAACTCTCTCTTCCCACATATAATATCTCCCTCATCATGCGCCATCAACAGGTTCACAAGTATTTGATTGGAGACCGAGTCCCTCTACGAAGTCGCTCCTGTTCTTTAGTATCGAAAGAAACGTCTTATGATTACGCACAACCTTACTCGCTACCAGCTCCGCTTCCGCCAAATGGTCCAAGTCAAACGTGCTTAAAACCTCCGCGCGAGCGGGATCCGAGCAAAGGAATTTGTCGATCGAAGGCAGCTGCTTGTTCATACTTGAGCTCGCTGGCACAGCATCTGGTCTCCAGTATTAAGTCTTGAAACTATTTGTATGAGGTTTCCGCTGCTTTGAGAGGAGAGCCAAAAACCATGCCTCTCGCATAGATATCTACGTTGTATTCCAGCAGACAACTCACCATCTCACACTCTCCTCGAAATGCTGCAGTGATGAGGGGAGATCCCAGCTAGCGCACCGCTGGTGGTGTTTGGGCCTACATTGTTTTTAAGAAGCGATACAAACCAGGTATCCCCAAAGCGTGCTGCGTTAGAGAGCACTGTATCGTCTTCTCGATCTTGAATAGGGTTTCGTAATTGCTCTTCAGGATCCCGGAGGCACCCCCCACCGAAATAGCTCAAATGCCGTTCCATCTCTGATTCGACCAACCCTAGCGTCAACATGTGCCCCCTTAAGGATCAGATGATTGATAACAGGTAACATCTGTTTCCTGACGATATGATAGAATTTTTTCGCCAAGATATAACGAGCAAGAGCCGTTTGGAGAGCCGTTCCATATTTACCGCCCTCGGAATTAACATCAACCTCCCCAGAAAACACCAAGACAAGCTCCAAATCCCCGGACGCTACCGGTGCCTGCAGGAGGGTATGAAAAAACTGACCGACACAATGAATACCAGCACCGATCGATATCAGCTTTTCTGTCAAATCCTTTCTCCCTAAAATACCACAAGCTGGAGAAGAGATGCAGCGTAGCCACCGCTGTACTGAATATCGATATTGTTTTTTATCCAAAATTTCTCAGTCATCTGACCTCCCCAGGGCGTATCTTTTCTTGGTTGAGTAGTTGCTGCAATGAGCTGTACCCGGGGGTGCCGGAAAGTGATGCAACGTTTGACCTAGCAATGCGGAAAGGCACTCAGAATTTCGATTTTTAACTCAACACAATACTTAAACAAGATAGATATTTTAGTCATATACATGATACATGAGTCTCTAGAATAGAGTCTGCATGTTTTTTCAAGTCATTGACTTGGGGTATTTAGCCTGCAAAATTAGAAGAACAACTTGTGACAAGAGACAGTAATAAAAGGAGAAGCAATGGCTATTCATATTTACTTTTACCATAACTAGTATCTCCAGCTTCTAAATTACCATGGGTTCGCTCTAGATTCTGTTAGCTAGTTTGGTTGTTGAGGAATATAGACTATTTGATCGTTGCATCACTTTCCGGCACCCCCGGGTACATCTTATACTCAACTGTAAATGGCAACAGCAGATTCCAAAATGCTTCCTCCTCTGCAATCTCGAGCGCAACCGCCATCTTCATCAACATTGTAGCTTTGTTCTCTTGATCGCTCCTGTAACTGTAGACTTCCGCGTCGACAACGGGCAGAATATCATTCTAGTGTGGTCCATGAGTGAGCCGGCATATAAGCTCGAGCTGGCTCGGCTCGTGAGAGGCAGAGGCTCGCAAGGCTCGAGCTTTGGTGACAGGCTCATAAATTGGCTCGAGCCGGTAGTCAATGATGAAAAAAACAGGTTATTCTTACACTAAGTGTAGTAAAATGGCAGATATAAGCTTCATTTCATGGAGTAATACCGCGAGAAAGGATTTATTATTTAACTCAGCATTCTAGTGAGCATAAATCCCCTCCTGGCTTCCTTGATGGCTTCTAGAGCCTAGTTCAGAGCGAGTAAACTGAGCTTGAGATCAAGCTCGAGCCTAAGCTCGAGCCTTAGGGAAAACGGCTCAAGCTGGCTCAGGCTCGCTGGAGGGTGGGGCTCGCTGAGCTCGAGCCGGGTCGGCTCATGGACCTCACTATATCATTCTGGTCTTGATCATGATATATTTACTTGTATACATCCAACATACTTACACCAATTCCCACGCAAATTACAAAAGGCACCTGTCCAGACTCTAAACCAGCAACACAACCCATCGATGGAGCATAACGGGTCTCCACCAGTGAATGTCGGATTCCAACAACGCCTTAATAAGAGGCACCTACGCTCAGCAGATATTGTTTGTCGCCCGTTCCTAATTTCCGTTTGTACCTCTCGACAGCCTCCTGAAAGATGAAGCTTGCATCCTTCGTTGGGTGTATGACTGTCGTCTTGGTGGGAACCCTAACCATGACTGTACCGTTGACGTTGGGATCGGGTACAATTGCTGCCGATAATATTGATGTCCAAGCACGTCGACGAGGGAAGGACGATCAGCGACCGAATCAAACATACATCTTCCCTTGTGAACACATGTACTAGGTGCAAGTATATATTTACCGGTAAACGTCTGTCGGGATGGGATGCGCGGTCACTGCGGAAGTACTGTTAACGTTAGCTATAGGCGGCTGGGAATGACTATACTAGTAGTACTGGCAGTCGCGGGAGAAACACTGCGCGCTTTTGATCCTCCTAGTGTTCTGAGGCCACCGAGCTTTCGTCTTAGCCCTTTCACAATCGAGTCGGTTCGCGATGACATTTTGTGATAAATTGAGTCTGCCGTTCTCTCGAGATTGATGATGATACGATGTACATATATACATATATAGACACCCCATATGTAGGTACATCCAAGTACCGAGTGATATCCCATGCAAATTAGTGATATCTGACATATATGGAGATCTGCAGATACATATATGAAACGATCTTGTTTATATAGCCCGACCTACTACAGAATCGTCACCAATAGTACATGTACATCTAGTATCCCTTACACCGTCAGGCTAATCTCAATTGCGTTATTCAACCAGATGTGGAAGCGTTGATATTAAATAGTGGGTTGATAAAAGTTCTCGTGGTTTTGCACAAGGATGGGGCATGAAGCGGAGGAGATAGTTATATGTTGAAAAAGCTGAAGATTGATATAAAATACTTATTAGACATAAATTTCAGTTATCCACTTTGTGGGTTAAAGTTTCTGGCATTTCACCTGGTTGCTATGCGAAAATCACGAGAAGCTTTCTCAACCCACAATACTAACAACTATAAGAACACCTGGCTCCTCACGATTTCACACTAGGCGCTGGTTCTGATCATTTCATCTAACTCTTGATAGATCCTGCCGTGGTACGGCATGTTAGTCCTCCTGCTGTAGTGTTCGTAATTTCGTACATGGTTCACGGTGAATCATCAGGAGCCTGTCATATACGCATATCCTGTGATGTTTCATGAGCCATAATGACTACAGAGGTTAGTGGCAAGTCACCGCTTTTCCTATGAAAAGAGAAAATGGAAATGCATTGTAACCCAATTCTCCCCCACTCGAGAGCACTCGCGCCTCCGACCATACATTTCCAGCACTGCAGACCACGTAACCTAAGATAGAGAAACGTTTATCCCTCACATAAGGGCTACATATGTTCCACCGGCCGAGTACATGGTAGTATCTTTCCATGAGTTCAGATTCCAAGTCATACCCTTCGAAGAAACATCTGTCCCCATCAACTCGAGTCTAAGACCCCCATCGCATCCCGCATCCAAGCTATTAATTCCTAGAACAACCCTTGGTGTGGTCGAAAACATATCCGCTGCGAATTCTACCGGGCCGGACGTATTTGGCCTTGGATTGTCCCATGAGCGTACATCCATTGTGCTGAAGCTGCCGCTGCAGATATCTGCCTTTTCCCTAGGATAGGCGATCCAGCTAGCCGCGGCGGCAAACAACTCGCTATCGCCCCATGTTTCGATGTGAATCGTGAATCCTGTGGTGGTGACATCTGATGCGAATGATTTGACACGCCAATTCTTTTCCGGATGCATATTGAAGGCGCTCAACCAGACAACCACCTCAGGTGGTTCATCGTATGGTCTCACAAACGAGATTCGACGCTCGTGGGTTGCCTCTGAAGTGCTCCAAGGATGGTCTTCAAGGGTGCTATACCGCCCGCATTGGAAGTCTTGATGATCTGGTTCAATTTCAAGCCAGATGCAACCGCCCGAGTTCACCGGATTGCCATCAATGTTGACATCGAAACTGTCGTTTTCAAGGTTGCTTATGAAGGCCGAGATCCGCGTGGTATCCCCGATGGCGACGTCGAGAGCGTACAGTCCGATCGCCATACTCGGGGGTGCTTTATATGACTTGGCAAACGTGACTTGCTTGGACGTTTTCTCAACTGGGACGGTGTCAGGCCTCACGTTCTTGGTATTGAAACTACTAATCACGGGGTTCTGTGTGGATCTTGGCCGAGAGGAAGTCGCTATCGCAGTATCAGTATCAGTATTACTACTAGCTGATCTCGTATCACAACGTGATGGAGTATATATGCATAGTGTCTTACGTCTGCTTTCCAAGGCGTCCGCAAGTTCATCGTTTGCCGCCTTCGCCTTCAACAACTCATTCTTCGTGTTTGAAAGATCCCTAGTAAGGATCACCAGTCCTTTCTTTGCTTCAGTTAAACTCTTGTAGGCTTCCAGCAGCCCCTTCTTGATTTTCGCGGTCTCATTCTTCAGTTGGTTGTTTGTTGAAATCAGAGATGCGTTCTGGCTCTGGAGCTTACTCACGGCAGTAGTAGAGGCTGATCTGGTGCCGTTCGGTGAGTTTGGTGGCCGTGGCGATAGGTTCGTGACGATTCGGCCTGGGCCGGTAAGTGGTCGCAAGAGATCGCTGGAGGTGAGAGGTTTCGACACCTGTGCCCCGGTAACTAGGGCTGCGATATTCTCAAGGCTCTTCACAGCGGATTCAAGGGCATCAGCCATGACGAAGAATTGTTCAATGCAGTAGATCAACTAACGAGACTGTGTTGACTAGAGTGATGATTGAACGAGTAGCTTTTTGGAGGGGGGAAGGTTGTCTGTAGCATGTATCTAGGTCCAATTTATCTGCGCCAACAGAGGGGAGAATAGAATGTCCTACAATTGCAATTGAACGGATTCACATGATACTCGGACTATGGTTCCGGCCCAAAGAAAGTCGGGTCGCCACTAAGAGTTACCTATTCGTAAACTTTACAGAAGATCCCTCTAGCATGAGTGTAATTATTGGCAGCACACCTCCGATCAATTTATACGCCACCCGTAGGGATTAATAATTTATAAAGTGGCGCGAATTACTAGGATACCCCATCCAGACAATGAATTACAAGAGCATTGTTCCCCGCATTTAACCATGTTCCCAACCACAGTACTCCGATTGCGTGCATGAGAAGACAAGGGCCCCCGACAAGATCTTTTGAAATCACGGGATTAGGTATCTCTTATCATAAGTCACGTGTAGAACCACCAGCCTGTAGGCCTGCATACATGGTAAGGAATCAAAATACCAGAAGGGGTACTTATATAATTATGTGTACAGAATTTAGCATACTCTACATTTTCCTTCGAAACGGCCACTACCAGCTTTCGGTAACATGGCTAAGCGCCTTTCAATGCCGTTGAAATTTCGCAACTGCAACAGCTACTTGTCAGTACTACTTCTATCTGCGCTACCGAAAAGAGTTGTGGGTGATTTCTAGGGAGTCATGATCAGCGACCAAGCCGGTGTACGTGTGGGTTAAGTTTTCCCGGAATTAATCGAACCTATCTTCAATGTAAAGCAATACCGGTTGCGAAGAGTTTACGAATTAAACCTTTTATCGGGTGCGTGTTGTAGTTCATAAATATTTGTTTTCTTAGGATATTACAAGTACATAATGGAGTACTTGGATCAGGGACAACGATTTCTGAGAGGTGCTTGCTCGTGTGGTCGACTAGGCGGCTTAAGTCAAAAACGAGGAAAAGCAAAGCTTAATTCGTTATAACAGCACTCAATTTAACCCGACTTCTTAATACTCCGGTGTAGCACAAGCTGCTTGAGCTTTAGGGGTTAACTAACCTATATTAGTCCTCGCATAAAGGCGGTCTTCTAGATCTCTTCATAGGAAGAAATACTACTTGGGTTAAGGTTTTTTTTTTACTTATAACAGCTTTAAACTAGAAAAATCTTGAGCTAATTTTTCAAGTCGGCCAGGCTACAGAAGATAAAGAAACAAAACTATATACCATAGAACTATTCTTATATATAAGTGATATACGAATGCGTAATTTTGGTTTTGTAACGGGGGCTTCCTTCCAATACCAACCGTAGACCCTGAACCCAAGAAATGTGAAAAAACAAATACGAACGCGAAGGAGGTTTAATTGTCCGGGAGTAGAATAGTATAGAGGAATGATAAAGCCAGAAGACTTGATGTAACGGCGTCTTGGCATTGTCGTCGGATATTGTTTTGTGGCGTGAAGAGGGGCACCTGCTATCATTGCGGTACTGTACTTGCTTTAATTAGTTATTTTAAATACGAAATAGGACCCTTATATATATGTAGAGAGAGACGGACACCACAGGCGGGCTTCGTGGCTGATGGTCTGTGACCGCAACTGTGAACTACATGTATTGCTGCAGTACTCACCCTAAGACCTGCCACAGTTTTGACTTTTTCTTTATATATTAAAACATGTCTGAATAGCCCTAACTAGTACTATGGGGGTAGTCATAGAGACCTTCGCCAAAAAGGTTTACAGAGTATTACCGCCTCTGAAGCTCAGGCAACAGCCACTATGTATCATTAATAACATCGAGATCTACATATGTATATATTTGCTTATTATTAAGCTCCCCGATGACTTATGCAGCAATTAAATTAAATCTTTCCCCCCCCCTCAACTCATGATCTCATAGCAACTGGACATGGCTGTGCACTCGGTGCTGTGATATACTCTCTTTCCGTGCTCAGTGAGATCACATACAAATATTTATCGGGTGTAGAGGCGCTATTACCGGTCAGTAGGGATTTTTACCTACAACTATCAAAAACTTGAAACCTCACCACCGAGGTAAAAACAAAAGAAAAGAGAAAAGATTGAACAGATATAATAAAGCTGAAAGTATATTATATTTCGTTATTATATGGCTTTAAATGACGGTCTTACAGGGTGTTGAAGTGTTTGGCGAAGTGGCCCGTAAATGCCCCCGTACCTAACCCTTAGTCTCGGCTGAGGATCGTATTCTCCAATCTTAGTAGCCCCCAGCACAAATACTGACCACGTCCATTATTAGCAGGCACTACTCTATATGTGCCTGCTGATCATGGAGACCTTAATTGTAAACTTAAGCTCAAACATACAGCCAAGTCCTAGAACCTCTACGTACCCCCACTGCCCAGGGATACATACATGTATGTAGAGTTGTACATACTTATACGGGATGATGCAATTCCAGGCACTAGGATATATATATAGAGTATACAAGTAGTTTCCGGCCTTCGGCCGGTACTATATGTATATCAATCAGTCTAATATACAGGCAAGCTGCTTTGCGGCTTATTTCTCTATTTACCTAGCAGGCAAAGTACATCATTATATCTAGATCTGCTCTGGTCAATATGTGCCTTTTCTGATATCCCCAACATATCAACGGATAGGTCAGACAATTTCTCCAGTTAAAACTACAGGTATATCCCTTTAACAGCCACCAATCCGCTAAAATAGAACTACTAATCGATTCCCAGAATCAGTAGAAACCTTATTAACACTCTAACAACACTCAGCACAATTAATACCCTATGTTAATATCCAACACAACATGTTTCAAGTGAAACAAAAATATCTCTCAATGAACCAATCAGAAGACTATAAAAGCACATTACATATAATTATATACTTATTAGATATGCTTGTCGGAAGCATGCAGTCGACTGTGGATGCTCAAATTGCTTACTACATACTTATCGATAACATGCAATAACTTCACGCAAGCTATGATGTAGGTCCATGTTGTAAGTAACACGGAAGAGTCAGATTTCTCGCGGTGTACTTGTATGTACAGCCGCCTCTCGTTATAGTGATGGGGTCGGGACCGAAAAACGGTATCCTTATATCGAGGTTATCACTATACAGAATGAGGGTTAGGTTTTTTTGGGATCGAGGCTGGAAAGAAAAATAGTCTAAATTGACAGCGATTCTTAGGGTATAGACATGTCACTGTTTAAGTACATGTACAGTCTCGTTTGTATTTTAGTCTTGTTTCCAGGCGTTTTGTCACGTAAAATGCCTGAAAATGCTGGCCCTCCCCCCTTTCTGGGTTGCTCGCCACACCCAAATTTACTCTTGTTATAAGGATACCCATACAAATCACTAAATACCTAGTGATATCCTTATATAAAAAAATCACTAAACCCCATACTAGAAAATTGGGACCGGCAGGTGTCATCCTTATAACGCGAATATCACTATATGCAGTATCACTATAACGAGAGGCGGCTGTACCTGCATCTACGGCTCATTACATCATTATAAAGTACGTACCCCGTCACCTCGTCTAACCCTTTAATTCTGGACTCAATATACCCCCAGGTGCAGCTGATCAGGTGCACTCTTTCATATAGCTAACATTTCTTCATACAACTACATACATATGTATGTACTTACATGTAATTATAATATGTGTTCATAGATACAAGTACTTACAAGTATATTCCACCGCCGATACGTCCATTCTCCACCAAATCAATGATAAACAAACCCAGAATACTCACAACGGCGTTTGGTATGTAATGCCAGCCCCAGGATGATGGCACACTTTCCACACTTTGTATGTATTCACTTATCCAGTTGAACTCATGAAGGCGACCCATCGCTTGTTCTCACAGGTACATATATACATGTTTTCTTGTGATGTGATGTATGTTACAGTACTTTAATTACACATACACCGATGCAGTACTCTGAATTACGGCTCCCAACGTGTTTCTGTGACTGGCCAGAATGTAACAGAGCACTACACTAGCGGGACCAAGTGACCTCGTAACATATATTTGTGGGAACCACGAGGCCCATACCATTCGGAGTACTAGCCAGGATAACCGAAACAACATTTATTTGCTATTTTTCTACGCTCTCTCAAACATCACCAAACACCCGGAAATCCTCTCTCTCTTTCTCCCTGACCACAACTACTCGTCTCTACCCATTACATCCTACAGTGCTGACTGGATATATTTAAAAGAATCCCGTCGGCTCAGCCATTCTTGGCATCAACGCCAAAGGCATCGTGGTTGTAACCGTCACCGTGCATTGGGCTGCACTGGTAGTAGTCGATGATGTTGTCGCCGAGATCTGGTAGTTCACATTGTTCCCAGGATCATAGTAACTTTACAATTACAGTGTTGTCAGCAAACATATTGTCTACAACTTCATGCAACAGGGGGTGAAAGAAGGACGCATTGGGAGAACTTACGAAGTACCACTAACGTCGTACTTGACGTAGAACTGGGTTGCGCCCACCGCAGTTCCAGAGAAGGTCCACACCTCATAGCCGTCAGATGCTGGGCCACTGCTGTAGGTGGCCGCGAAGGCCTGAGAGCTTGTCCACGTGCTACCGACGGCGTAGACAACAGTTACGACCTTGGTGTAGGCGAGGTTTTGGATCTGGTATCATATTGTCAATTTCTGCAAGAATGCATGCGTTGATTGACCAGGTGGTATACGCACCTTGATGGAACCAGCAAGGACATTGTTGGTGAAGGTGTAGCTAGTGACAGAGACCTGAGTTGCACGCTTCTCAAGATGCGCTGCTGGGGAGGAGGTTGCCGCGCATGTGTAGGAAAGAAGTAGCGCGCTGAGGAGCGTAAAGAGGGCGTGGAACTTCATGATGGCCGAAAATGAAAGTTGCAATCGATCTTAATCAGAGGGGGGGGAGATCAGGGAGAGAGGGCGGCAGTGTAGGTTGTAGCAAAAAGAGATCTCCAGAGGTCTTTATCTACCCACGCCTTTGGGGCGGGAAACATCGTGAGGATAAACCTTCATCATGTTCAGCCCCGGGCCCATCTCGCTTGGTTCTTTTGGAAATTCCCCATGCGCTTCTTTTACACGTGCGAATAACAATGCAATCTAAATTAGAGTAAACCAGGCTACCCCAGCTTACGCCTATGCAATGCCCCGCCTCTACCCCTAATTGCGCAAATACTCCACATTAAACTAGAGGACAAGACATGGACCGGCATCGGCACCCAGGAACAGGAACGCTGCCACCACCGTCCGGGATGCCGCTGAGTCTCCGGCGAGGGGAATGGTTTAAAGACGGCGGTATTTCCGGGAAGACTCCCGTTGGTGAGCAAGACTCGCCCAAGGACTCAGCAGGACGGCCGAGAGACTGCAGGGATGGGTGTCGGATGTCGGAGGGATATGGTTATTCTAATATTTGTACCACTCGACCCACGCCATTAGCTTTCTTCCCCGGAATGAGAGGGCGGGGGTGGGGTTTCTACTATTTGGGCCTTAATTTGGTGGTAGTGATACTGGTTTCAGGGATCATTGGCTAATATTCCTAGTTTATTCTAATTGTTCCAGGCGTGCTTACTACTACAACCTGGTCCCGATTAGGCCATTGGTGCAACCGGGACATGATTTACACCATTTGCTCCCCCATCAAAGGCACCACTTTCGACCGTTACCGAATGATGTTGGTTCTACAACCTGAACACTCTGATATTAGCCCCAAAAATTCTTCACGATTCACCACTAGCCACCCCCAGCAACGGAAGTCAAACGGCCGGCCGGTTAATTGTTGTTCCTTTTCACAAGTGTTCAGGGCAGACTCGCTATAGGCCGGCCGGAAATGAGGAAATACCTCGGTCAGTACTGCTGATGATGCATTACGGGATTGCGAGCTGGGGACTGGGCTGAAGAGATCAGGGTGCAATTAATTAATTGCACTCCCCCATGTTGCCCTGGGCAATCCACGTTGTGTGGGGTTAACCTTTGCAGGGAAAAAGAAAAAACTCCCCAAGTCCTCCCCCCTGTCGTTTCAGTGCTTGGATACCGAATTTGAAATGATCATTTCAGAGCCAAAAAGATGCAGATATATAAAGTCAATCATCTATACCTCTCATCGTATCTATTCCTCATCATCATCACGGTGAACATTCCTTAAGCCTCAGGTCGCATATCTCAGCAGATCAGTCAGTCCACTGTCAACATGGTTAACCTCCGCAACACCTTTGCGTGCCTTCTCGGCGCCCTTCTCGCTCCTTCAGTCGTTCTCGCAGCGGACAGTGAAGCATGGAAGACAAGATCCATCTACTTTGTTTGTTCCCCAATCGCCAACCAATAGCTACAGCTATGCGTCCACAGGGTCAATGACTAACCAGCATGATTTAGGTTCTTACGGACAGATTTGCCAAGACCTCCAGTTCCAGCACCACCGCCTGCAGCAGTCTGAGCTCTTACTGCGGCGGTACCTGGAAGGGGATGGAGCAGAGACTCGACTACATCAAGGGACTCGGATTTGATGCCATCTGGATCACTCCTATCGTTGCCAGTAATTCAAACCCCCTCCTCTCCGCACCCCCGGTAATAATAATATACAAATTAGATATGATTCTAACCACAATCCGCTGCACTTAGACACTGATGGCGGATACCACGGCTACTGGGCAAAGGACCTCTACTCGGTCAACACCAACTATGGTTCTGCCGCTGACCTGACCTCACTGATCACGGCTGCGCACAACAAGGGGATGTACATCATGGTTGACATTGTCGCCAACCACATGGGTGCTGGAGACGTCACCACATTCAACCCCTTCAACAACGATGGCTACTACCACACAAACTGTGACATCACCGATTACAGCAACCAAGCCAATGTCGAGTACTGCCGTATCGCCGGTCTCCCTGATATCAAGACTGAGGACTCCAATGTGCGCTCAATCTTCCAGTCATGGATCAAGAACTTGGTCTCGACCTACCAGATCGATGGGCTCCGTCTTGACACCGTCAAGCACGTCGAGAAGGACTTTTGGTCAGGATTCACCAGCGCTGCTGGTGTCTTCAGCATCGGGGAAGTCTACCAGGGTGACCCCGCATATGTAGGACCTTACCAGAACTACATGTCCTCGCTCGTCAACTTCCCCATGTACTATGTCATCACAGATGCCTACGCCCGCAAGGCCAGCTTCCAGCCCCTCGTCGACCAGCACAACAGCGTCAGTAACAACTTCGCCCGTCCCGAGCTTCTCGGAATGTTCATCGACAACCACGATGTGCAGCGCTTCCTGAGTATCAACTCTGACTGGACTCTCCTCAAGAACGCCCTTGCCTTCACCATGCTTTCCCGTGGTATCCCCATTCTCTATGGTGGTACCGAGCAGGCATACACTGGTGGAAACGACCCAGCGAACCGTGAGGATCTCTGGAGGAGTGGATACAGCACCACCCACGACTTGTACACCTTCACCGCGAAGCTCATGGCCGCGAAGAAGGCTGCTGGTGGTCTTGGAGCGAACGATCACGTCCATCTGTATGTTACTGCAAACGCATACGCTTTCAGCCGTGCCGGCGGGAAAGTCGTTGTTTTGACCACCAACAACGGAAGTGGCACCAGCGGCCAGCACTGTTTCAACACCGGCGTCGCCAGCGGAACTGTCTTCACCAGTGCTTTGGGAACTGCGACTTACACTGCTGGCTCCAGCGGAAACATTTGTGTCAACGTGTCGAATGGACAGCCGGAGGTTCTTGTCTCGTGAGTACCCTCGGTCCGAGTGAGAACAACAAGCACTAACAGTGTAGATAGGGGGGTTACTCTCACGACTACCACGACGGCGGCTTCGACACCGACAACGACGGCCGGTACCTGCGTTACTGTCACGGCAACCGTTTATCAGTAGTTTATAAAAAAAGAAAAATTCTGGCCAAAATGCGTTTGGGCAGATCGCAGAGATGGAATTGTTTATTGTTTGTGCTTGTTTTGTGTAATTAATATCATGGCAATTTATGTATCTCAATTACGAAACATAAGTCTCGAAATTTTTTCAATAGTTAGATAGGCTTATAATTAATGGAGTCTGATTAAGGGAGCACTGCTCTGGCGATAGAGAGTACCGCTGCCTGATCAATCCTTCCCCTTAGCCGCCCCAAATATTCTCTTTCTGTTCATCTCCGAGTCCTTAATGTATCCGTTTCTCTAGAAAGGCCAAGTCGAAATATTGGCAAGCTTCTAAATTAAGACTTATCAACTTAGTAAAAATGTTAAAGATATGAATATCGCTTTTTCTGGTTTACCGTGTCATTGCTTTATCTACCTCGAGTACAACAGCGCCAGACCTCGAGAACAGACAAGGATAGGGGTCAACGAGGGCGAGATGCCTCGAGAACACCCTCGAACCGAACCTCGAGCGTCCTCATGGACCACCCTAGTGCGCAAACCTTTTCTCCTGTTTGCTGTAGTGACAATTGCAACTGAGGTTCACAATCTCTTCTTGGCCTCTTGTCCCCCCAATTGCCTTCGGGATTGGGAATTAACATGGCCTCAAAACCGATTTCTCCGCTTAAAACTTTTTCCAAACGGGAACCACGGTTCCATCATTCTTGGGTGGGTTAGGGTTTCATTCGTGTGTAAGTAATTTTGTACATATCTAGTTTTTTCATCCAAGCCCAATGAAGGCTAAATGAACTTCACCCTCCTGAGCCTGACGTGTACTTCAGATCGTTGACCTTTAACTTAGGATATACTGCACTTAATGTCTCGCCTGAGCAATGGCGGGGGCTCTGTCCATTCAATGATTTGGCGTAGGCCAGTGGCATTATCTCGTTATTCAACCCTCCCCCCCCCCCCCCCGCGCCAAACCAACGATAAATCTTTTCGCTGAGCCATTGATAAACCCAGCCCGTTCATGAACGCTCACCATAACACAGTCTGTATGCTTCGCCACCCAGTTTCTTAAACCACCGCTAGTATTCCACGAAACCCTGATTGGGCAATCAATTCGTAATCTAAGGCAAGACGAGGATGAGAATGGCCCTTGGGCTTTGGGCTGGCTAGGCATGTCACTCAATGTCCGAATTGGGTCAGGCCTGTGGGTGTTTTGGGTTGAGTCGAAACATGAAACAGTAGGATCCGGGCCGGGCGGCACCTTTCGCTGGATGACGCCTCAAGTTTCAAGAGCCCAACCCGCCGGCCTATTTCCTCACTCTCCCTCGTCCGGCTGGGGCGGTCGAGTCCACCTGAAACATTGGCTGGTCTAATGAGAGGCATTCCGAACAACATTTTATCATTTATATCAAATATTTACCCCAACAAGAATGAAATTTCTCAATATTACACCGATATCAAAGGTCGACCTTCGTACTCTGAACTACGTTCACCGCTCTACACCGATGCCGGGCCACTTCTGCCGAATAATAACCCCGGCAGTGCTTTCCCTACATTCTTCGGCCATACCACTGCAAAGGGCCCATCTATGCTCGCTGACAAAACAAAAAGGTCGAGCACTCCGGCCACAATATCCATCACCCTTGCAGTCTTCAAACTTATCAATATCATGATTATTCCCACCCGTTATTCTTTCCTTGTTGATTGTATAATTGTACTACTCCGATCATTCATTACAGCCAGAATATGAACATAGTTCCTGATTCGTTTTAATTACGATGGGCCGACCGAGAATTTTCATCTCGCAAGGTCTTGATCCCCGACCTCCAAATACGGCCATACAGGCTAGACATTGTATTTGGAAACTGTCGACAGAATTAATACATATAGCACCTCGCGTTTAGATTCAATTAATGAATTAAAAAAAAAAAAAAAAAAAAAACCGCGTTTAGATTCGAATTTAGACATCAGTCACGTGGCCATATACTATTGAGGACAGATTGACTAAGCAGGTCTACATATTCCGGCGCCCACGATCATTGACAACAGGTAATGCTGATCGGCGCCTTGGCACGCCCAAACTCTTGGTGGTGGTAGATCACTAGATGCATATCTGTAAATTTTGGGGATTTTCAGGTGTGGTTCACATATTACTTCTTTGTGGGGGATAGTAGAATACGTGGACTATGAGGTAGCTTCTGATGGTCCTGATATAGTGGAAAGGGAGGATGCTAGGTGTAGAACAACGCCAAGAGTCAATAGTAAGCACATTTTAATCATTGACACTGAGTACAAATGGTGATGATGCGGTCGCCGTGTGCTTGAGTGTGTTTTAAGTGAATGTTCTGTTTACTTCTATTCCTCTCCAATTCACGGCGCTGTTCAATCTACGCTATTCAATCTCCCACTTTTACTTTTTTATTATATACAGGGCGCGCGGTAAAAGGTATGACGTATAAACAACGAGGCGAATGCCCACGCGAGGTTTCTACAATTTTGATTTGGCCCTGACCACAAACAAGAACAAAAAACTAAACGCGGACCAGTCAAGACAACCGAAATCAATGACCATTCCAGTCCATCCACTAGATACCAGAACCTGCGCATGATCAAACGACGTGTTGGTCTTGGAACTACTTTGTTGACCTAGGTATTGATAACACAGACATTGCTGACGTCGCAAATAAATTTTCATCTCGTTTGGGGGCCGGAGGGACACCGATATGTTAGAAAGTCTTGGGCTTTTGGCCTAGAATTCTAGGTGGCGGTGCCGGGACTGGTTTTCGTGGTGCCGACCCGGCTGTGGTTGGTCTCCAGGTTTCGTTTTTAGGGTGCATTGAGGCCGTCCCGCGGAGATTTTGTCTTTCGTGTCAAAATACACGTAGAAGCGAATGCGATATATCCCAGTCAAATTATTATTACATCCCATCTCTCAGCCCTTTCGCAATCCAAGCCGCCAGTTGCACGTTTACAGCGCACCGACGATCTTTTCCCATTCCCGAGTGACACCCCATGATCCAACCCCATACCCCAGTTCCAGGGCTCTCATATATAGTCCTCAGGAGTCCGTACCCGTCCCTAGCAGCACAAAGGCATCCTCGTAAGCTCTCCCCTGGGGCCAGCTTACTCCCCGCGGTCCACGTATCGGAGAGTTTCTTGCCGCCTCGTCCCCCGTGATTCGACCATGTATTCCATGAGTCGGCCATCACGTGTGCATTCTCGTTTCCGCACCCAAATATAGGGCCCGCATGTAATCTACCTTAAACTCAATCTCGCTGCAGGGGCAGCAGAGTCTCCAGATCCGCGTCCATTCGCGAGTCGAGCCATGTTTGTTCCCCCCAAGTCAGCTCAGTGCTGGGTCCGTTCTAAACCCGCGTGAACATGTACAAGGATATGTGCAATATTCGTGATACCTGTCTGCCCCGGGATCAGGCAAGGTGTGTGTTTCTGCGAGGGGCCCGTGGTTGGCCATAGCGTTGGGATCGATTTTAAACTTTGCCATGTCTCTCAAACATGTTTATGATTACATAAACACGTTGAAAATGGTAAGATGTCACATGACGGACTGATTTGTGGGTGTGAGAGAGGAACTGCAGATATGCTCGATATGCTCTATGGATGTTTGTCTCTCACCTCTATGTAGATCTGTCCCTTCCCCTACACCCCTACTACTCTACTCTCCACTCCCTCCACGCCCTCCCCGGTCGGTCGGCCGGCCGGTCTTTCGGTTGGGGCCAGTCCCCATTAAAATCAATATTATTATCACCCCAGGGCCCAGCTCGGAACCACAGCATCCGTGCATTTGCAAACGGGCTGCCTGGCTGCCTTCCCTGCGCGGGCCTTCTTCCTTGTGCCTTCGTCTCTACTCTATCCTACTGCATGACCATATCTATCCACATCCACCAATTCTCGAAGCCCGGTTGCCTTAACGCCGAAAAGGGCCATCAAGTCTCCATAATCATCACTCGACAAGGTCCTCTCGGACCAGCAACTGGTCATTGCAAAATAATACATACATCATCATCATCACCATATATACATCCCTATCCATATCTATCCCTCCATCTGCAGTCAAGATCCCACTCGTCCACTATGCGCTCAGCTCTGGTCTGGTCGCAATCGGAACGAAAAGTAAACGTTGCGAAGTGCATTTCATCATATCCCCCTAGCTATCGCTCTATTACTTTACTCTACTCTCCGTACCTACTGTACCCTGTGTTCTTAATTGCTGCCAGCTACCAAGCCCGGCATTATGAGGCTGATGTGTGTGTGTTATAATTATGCTGTACCCGCCGCGTTTCAAACTCGGCGCGGAAGCGTTCCCAATTGTTGAGTAGGCCTAGACAGCCAATGGGCATCGGGGTTTGGCTGTGGGGTAGGGTTGGCCAGGACAGCGCGTTTGTCAGGGTTAGGTGCAGTGGGGCCGAGGCATGGCAGGCAGGAGGGCATAGCTAGGCCAGCATGGCAAACAAACAAGTCTTTCTGCTCTACAGCCAACTAATTAACAGGGCTAGCATGCTGTAAACTAAGTAAATGACAGGATCACCCGGGCAGAAACGTGGTTGGCCGTTCTGGCAGTGGAAATAGAATTAGTTAGTAGGAATCGTTACTTGGATGGGCAGTTTGTTTGCGGGGCCTAGACTTGTTGTGGTAGGTGAGTACCTACTGTTGAGTGGAAAGGCCATCTGAGGTCCCTTCCCTCGGTGGTCTACTCGCTAGCCCTGTGTGGGGATGGATGTTCAAGACCTCGCTTGCTTCAACGCTCCACTCGCGCTTCAACGCTTGAATTCAGCCATCAAGCCTTTCCCGGTGCCAAGACGGACCTTTTTTTTTCTCGTGTGTATTTTCAATACCTGATTTGGCCCCTCCGTAGATACCATCACGGAGGGCAACAGACGGTGCTTGCTGTAGACTTACGGGTCCCGCATATTCTCACGGCATAACCTATGTACATCCTATATCTCGGAAAAAACAGCAACAATCGAATGATCTCTCAGCCCTGAATTCTCCACACAGTTTCTCCGAGGCATGACCGAGCATTCCCCGTATCAATCAGTCCCCACAAACGTTCCCCAGAGCCCCAAATCCCCAAATCCCCAAACCCCCAAATCCCCAAATCCCCAAACCCCACGCACCCCAGAATTAAGGAACGATAGAAACGATAGAAACAGACAGAAACCGGGTCACAGAAAAGCCCGAGGATTATCCGTACCGAGATCTCGGCCTATCCTCGGGTTATCCCCCCGAAAAGAGTTTAAGCACCTGGTCGGGGTTGTCGATTGGCAGCGGTCTGGGGAAATAGAGTATGCAGATCAATCAATCCCTCGTGCCTGAATGAGGTCCATGTCGTAGGTTTATGCATATTTTTCCCCGGCCGCGTCTAGTCGTTTGGCGCTGGTGGGGGGTCTTGGAACGGGATACTCACGGCTTCGCGGAGATCAATTGGCATCGACACTGTATGCCGCCGGTTCTCGTGAGTTTGTTCTGAGCGCCGTCGGTGTACTGAACTGGTACTGTATGTACATTGGTCTGATTGATGGTGGCTCTGTGGACATCATGCCTCCGTGTGATCAGGCCCTGCTGCTGCTGAACGGGAAGGTACACACGGGGCCATCGTGCTCTTCGAATTCCAAGTTATAACTGCACGCTCCCGCTCGACGAATATTTCCACACGACAGTAGCAGCCAGGACCCACAAGAGCTCCTAACACTATCGACGGCCTAGCTATCGTGCTCCAAAGTGAAGGTTTCTCTCTCGATCCAGCAATGAAGTACAGAATCTACACCCTCTCGCTGCTGTTTGCCGTTGCGGCAGGCACCACCGTCGTCCCCTCGCTGCACACACGCTCCCGGGACGTGGACGCCTGCCCTGGCTACAATGCAAAGAACATCAAGAAGACTGCAAACACCCTCACCGCCGACCTTCAGCTCGCGGGCAAGGGCTGCAACATCTACGGTGCAGATATTGCTGAGCTGCGTCTCGAGGTCACGTATGATGATGGTATGTTTATACCCACTTTAACTTAATTATTCCTGCCCTCCTTCTTCTTCCCCGGATTTCCACCCAGACTGATCGATCGTGACTGACGTTGTCGCGTTTCCCCCAGATTCGCGCATCCATGTCAAGATCCTTGACCCCCACAACCAACGCTACGAGGTGCCCGAGACCGCCTTCCCCCGCCCAACTAGCAAGTCCAACCAGCAGTCTTCCCGCTCGCACATCCGCTTCGACATCACACCCTCGCCCTTCTCCTTCGCCGTCGTGCGCAAGTCTAACGGCGAGACGCTCTTCGACACCAAGGATCACCCCCTCGTGTTCGAGAACCAGTACCTCCGTGTCAAGACGAGCCTCCCCGAAAAAGCAAACATCTATGGCCTGGGCGAGCACTCGGAGACGCTCCGATTGGACGAGCGCAACACGACGAGGACCATGTGGGCGCGCGACGCCTTTGGCATCCCCAAGGACTCGAACCTCTACGGCGTGCACCCCGTCTACATTGAGCACCGCACCACGGGTTCCCATGGTGTCTTCTTGCTCAACAGCAACGGCATGGACATCAAGCTGAGGGCGGACGAGGCTTCGGGCACAAGTCTCGAGTACAACGTCATCGGCGGTATCCTCGACTTTTACTTCTTTGCTGGCCCCTCGCCCGCTGATGTGTCGCGCCAGTATGCACAGGTGGCCGGGCTGCCGGCCATGACGCCGTACTGGAATCTCGGTGTAAGTGGTGGAATCTCTTTCCCTCTATGCCCTTCCCCCCTTTCCATGCATATTCCAGTTTCGTCATCTAGCGTGTATGTGTGTGGTCATTATGCTAACCAACGTTCGCACATGTAGTTCCATCAATGGTATGCTAGTGTGCTTCGATTTTGCTTTTTTTCAAATCCCCAATCCCCCCGACATTCCCCGTGCAGGCGGTCAATGTCTCAGATGGCGTCTTGATATAAAAATAGTAGCTGACCGTTGGTCTCAACCCTAACCCTAAAGTCGATGGGGGTACAGAGATGCCTTTGAGGTCGCCGAAGTGATTGCCAATTACAGCAAGGCCGAGATCCCGCTGGAGACCATGTGGACAGATATCGGTATGTGAAGCCTGCAGTGCTGTTAGATTCGGGGTGTTTGTGGTTGGTTGGTTAGTGCTTGTGGTGCTAATATTAATGATATCGTTTGTTGGCATGTAGACTACATGAGCAAAAGATGGATCTTTACGGTCGACGAGGGAAACTTCCCGCTCGAGAGCGTGAGGCAGATTGTGGACTACCTCCACGAGCATGATCAGCACTATATGATGATGGTGGACCCTGCCGTCGCGTACACGGACTATCCGACGTTCAATAGGGGCGTGGAGAGCGGCGTGTTCTTGAAGGAGGACAACGGGACCATCTACAAGGCGGTGGTCTGGCCTGGTGTCACTGCGTATCCGGACTTTGTGCGTCTCTCCCCCTCTCAATTCTCTATCTCTCTATCTTTGCACTGGGCCAGTTCTTAATATGAGGAAATGCACAGATGCACCCCAACGCTTCGGCTTGGTGGACAAACGAGTTCAAGCTGTTTTTCAACCCAGAGACTGGTATCGACATTGACGGTCTCTGGATTGACATGAACGAGCCTACCAACGTAAGCCAACAAGCTCCCTCCCCCCAACCCCGGCCAAAACACTTCCAGCAAAGCCTGCATCTCAACAATCAAGAACAAGAACAAAGAGCTAACACTGACAAATTCTCAATCAAGTTCTGCGACTATCCATGCGTTAGTCCTGAGCAGACGGCAATTGACCGGGGAATGCCCCCGGTAGCTCCTCCGGTCAGAGCTCCCCCGCGCGAGCTGCCAGGGTTCCCCTTCACTCAGCACAAAGAATCAAAGGTCAAGCGCCGGGACGTTGAGCAGGATCTGATTAATCCCCCGTACGCGATTGCAAATGACTGGCCAAACGGAATCTCAGACAGAACGGCAGATACTGACGTGAGTGCCTCTACTTGACTTGAC
The DNA here is from genome assembly GCF_003444635.1 of Morchella importuna. Classification (NCBI taxonomy): domain Eukaryota; kingdom Fungi; phylum Ascomycota; class Pezizomycetes; order Pezizales; family Morchellaceae; genus Morchella; species Morchella importuna. The sequence goes on along the minus strand of NW_025763433.1, from coordinate 512,823 downwards.
TTACAAGCTCTTGATACAACTCAACTTCCAGTCCTGTTTGAAACCGCTGCTAATTGGTTTCCATTGTTCGGGGTACAATAGCTTGTTCACGCAAACGGAATAACAGAATATGACGCGCACAATCTCTATGGGAGCAGTAAGTCAATCCTCTGTCTCTCTTTTTTCTTCTTTCTTTTTATCACTCTTTCCCCAGACATGTCGAGAATTAAGACGAGACGAAACGGGAGAGTTATCCAATGAGTGAACCAGACTAACACCCCCTTTTTCGCTTTACTCAGTGATGAGTGTTGTTTCTCGCGAGGCCATGCTGGCTCGCCGCCCAGGGTTGAGGCCAGTGATCATCACTCGCAGCACCTTTGCTGGTGCTGGCGCCAAGGTTTGTAACACTCACAAATTCCGCAAATCCGCAAATCCGCAAATCCCCAAAAGACTCACAAAATGATTGTTCTCTTTTTTTTTTGTTCACTTGCGGTGACGCTAGTAATGATGGTGGTGGTGCGCCACGCCATGCCATGCCATGCAAAAAAAAAAATTTAATCTATTAATCTATTTTCGCCCCCTTCATTTACTAATTTGGGAATATTGACAGGTATTCAAATGGCTTGGTGACAACAATTCGTTCTGGGAAAACTAGTAAGTTTCAACACCCCGCCGTGCCAATCCCCTCTCCCCCACTCAACCCACCCCCCCAATCTACCCCCCGGCGAATCTGACATGGCGGAGGACGTCCGTGCCCACGAGAATATCAGAATTTTGAAAAGCTTCACATACTAAAATAAAGAAAAAATGAAACAGTCGTGATTCTATCGCCCATATGCTCGGGTTTGCCAGCATCTACCAAATGCCCATAGTTGGATCTGATGTACGTGAGATTCCATCCAGATCAGACAACCCTTTTTTTATTTTTATTTTTTTTAAATTCCTTTTTTTCTTCCTTTTCTTTTCCGCAGCAATTTCAATATGGGGTACATCCAATCTAACCCGGGAATGCACCCAACAGGTCTGTGGATTCGGCGGCAACACCACCGAGACGCTCTGCGCCCGCTGGGCCACCCTTGGCGCCTTCTACCCCTTCTACCGCAACCACAATGTCCAGGAGGCCACCGTCTCGCAGGAGTTCTACCGCTGGGAGTCGGTCGCCCAGGCCGCCCGCAAGGCCATTAGCATCCGCTACCGCCTGCTCGACTACATGTACACGGCGCTGCAGCTGCAGCACACCACGGGCACGCCAGCGCTGAACCCGCTCTTCTTTGCCTACCCCCAGGATGAAAAAACCTTTGGCGTGGACATGCAGTTCCTCTACGGCCCGTACATCCTCGTGTCGCCGGTCACGGCTGAGAACGCGACCTCCGTCGACATCTACCTGCCTAAGGACATCTTCTACGACTTCGAGACGCTCGCTCCCGTGCAGGGCGCCGGCCAGAACACCACTCTGGAGGACGTGGGCTTTGATTCGATCCCGCTGCACATCAGGGGTGGCGGCATCATCCCCCTGCGCTCCGAGAGCGCAATGACAACTACAGAGCTGCGCAAGAAGCACTTTGAGCTCGTCGTTGCGCCGGGGATGGACAACAGGGCCGAGGGATCGCTCTATCTCGACGACGGCGTCTCCATTGAGCAGGAGGCCACCGTCGATGTTTCGTTTACATACTTCCGAGGGGTGCTCAAGGCGACAGGGGACTTTGGCTTCGACAGCGGGATCAGCGTCAAGACGGTCAAGTTCCTGGGCATTGACAAGAAGCCGAGAAAGGTCACGGTCAATGATAGGGTGCTCGACGGGGGTGATGTCACGTACGACGCGGAGACAAAGGTCCTGGTGGTCGCTACAAGTTTACCCTTGACGGAGGGTTTCGTGATTAGGTTGTAAACTACATGGGGGCTGTAGGTACGCAAGTATGATAGATTGAATGATAGCTCATACTAGTAGAGGGTGGAAGGGGGGTGGTGGTTGTGGTGGGGTCGGAGAGAAAGGTTTGAGCGAGAAAGACTGTGAGGGTTGCAGTATCATTCATGTATGTAGTCTAGCAGCCAATGAGAGCCGTACACGAGAGTACATATAGTAAGGGAAACGGTCGTTCCGAATCTTTCCTGATTTTTTTCTTTTCTTTTCTTTTCCTTCCTTTCTCTCTGACCAACAAGCTTGGGGGATAAAAAAGACTTCAATTAGGAATTAGAATGGGAGTGGACCAATATATCTTTCTACTTTGGACCTGGTGCAGCGGCCGGGAATCTGATTTAAGAAAAGAAAATTTAGTTTCGCCGTGCAAGCGGTGAATAAAAAATAAAACCCAAAAAGCGACAAGACAGGATATGTTTATGTATGTATTACGCAGGGCACAGCTTGGTGGTTCGTTTGGTTCGTTGAATGTAGATCATGGTTGCATGGTGGTGGTAGGTGGATTAACGTTGGTAACTGGTTGGTTACATGTAGTCTCTGGGTTGATTGCCCAGCACAGCTCTCTTCCTGCAGCCCAGCCAGACCCTCCATTGAGAGAAGGACGTTCATCCAACACCGCCGCACCACCACCGAAACACAGAGCAGAGAGAGGGAAACTAGTTTTTTCCCATAGCACCATTCCTGATTGCCACTTTCCCAATCCAGATGTCATTGCATGGGCCGAGTGATATTTTGTGCATGAATATTACCAGTATCCCGACCCCGCACCAGTTGTTAGCTGTTGACTTTTGCTTACTAGTACCAGCTATCTCTATCTCTGCCCATCAGCAGCAGCACAACACATGAGCAAGCAAGCAAGCAACCAGCACAGCGCCGGCGCGGCGCCTGTTTGTGTATTCAACGAATATAATTATTCCGTAACCGCGACGCCGATATTATGTGCATTTCGTCTTGAAGACTAATCCGGGAACAACACCCGAATAATAGGGTAAGAAGATATGTAGCTATCTATTAATTCCATCACCCTCTCTATCTATCTATCTATACTACCTATCTATACCCCATCACATCACTGCGCGAAAGATATGTATATGGCCAGACTGGTATTTTACCTGAAGTATGTAGGTGGGGTAAGGGGAGGGAAACGTGCAATGCGATTGGGCCAACCAGATATAGGCACCGCACATGATGGCGCTTTTTCGTTTCTCGCTGGAGCAAGCAGAGAGGGATTTATGTATGCGCGCGCTGCATCAGGGCGGTGCAGTGCGGTGAAAGTGGCTCGAGGGAGGGAAGTGGAGGGGGGAGGGTACCGATACCGGTGGAGGGGTGCCTGGAGGTTAAGTAGAGTATGAGCGGTACCTAGGTTTGTAGAGTGTGAGTAGAGAAAGTAGGTGTAGTAGAGTGTTTTTTTCCATGTATGTAGCGCGAAAAGGTATGTAGATAGGGCACAGTGACTAAACCCGTTCTATCTATCACTACCTCTCAAAGCCAGGGCCCATGTCGTCGTCGTCGCGAAGGAGCCTCGACCCTTCAACACCCCACCCCCCCTTCACCTTGCTATGGCCCAAACTCAACGGACCAACCAACTAAACGTCAGCGCAGCGCATCCAATTTCGGGAAAATTTATAACTGGCTCCCTGCTGCTCCCCTCGCTACCAAAATAAAACCACGACCACCAGAAAAGTAAGGAATAAAAGTGAAAAAAGAAACTAGAAGTAAAGCCAGCCCAATTCTTTCATGTGATTCGATCACAGACGAGAGGTGTTGCCAGTTGCAGCGAGCGAGGGTCCTCTATCACACACACTCACTCACGTTCACGTCTCACACACACTTCACACACACCATACAAATCTCAGCACACACAGAACACAAGAAGAAAAGAAAAGAGCAGGAAGAGGAAAATATTTTCGCCGAGGTTACCGAAGTTTGTCCGAAATGCCGCATCCGCTCCGCTAAGCCGCGTCGGTTGCAGGTGATCGACCGGGGGTAAGAGCGAGAAGGAGGGGAGAAAGGGGGGGGGGGGGGTGGAGAGGGCAGCTTATTATTATCTAAGGTACCGCAATATTTGAGGGAAGAAAAGAAAAAAAGGCCATGTAGGTACCTACATACCTACCTCTCTTTGCACTCTCACGCCCAAATGGGGAATGGAGTGGTACGGTGCAATGTACAGCAGGTGCAGCTGTGGTATGGTACGCCATCAAGGTGCAATGGCGCAAGATAAAACGAAATCAGTGAAATGAAAGGCAAAAAAAAAAGAGAGAAAACCAGGCCCTGGGTGTAATTATAGATTATGTAGAAAGTGGGTTTGTTCAATGTTGGTTTAGTTTGTTCGTTTAAGATGTGGGAATCAGCCTATTGTTTCCCAGGGTCGCGGACGGGTGTGTGCTTTGCTGACTGATGAGCTGGTGTGGAGTACTGGTGGGCTTTGTGGAGGTTGTGGTGGAGGCGGAGGTGGAGAAGAGCTGCGCTGCTGGTTACTGATTGTGGTGTTGAGAGAGAAAGAGAAGAGTTGTGGTTAGCTAGGCAGTGTAGCTAGGTGGTGGTTGCGGTGGCCTAAGAGACGACGTACTCTACTACTCAACAGGACATGTATCTGTATCTATCAGCCCAATCAATTCTCTATCAAGATATATGGGCCAAACAGCGAGGGTTGGTCAGGGCGCGCCTACATACATTACATAGATAGACAGAGTAAACCTCTTTCAGTTCTTTCGGTTAATAATCCTAGTTTCCTTCTACAGCCCTCCCCTTCTCTTCCCTTCCGTTCCCTTGTCTTCCTTGTAGACTTTCCTAGCTTCTTCACTCTCACCCTCACTCACTCTCTCTCTCTCTCCGACTATCCCTCCCTCCCCCAGTTCCGAATTTCTTCTTCACCGTAGAGTACCTAGCTCATGGAGCAGCTAAGCAGAAACGAGGGCAACCGACGCACCGCACTCAGTGAACGAGTAACCAGGTGAGTTGAGTAAGTAAGTGAGTACACTCCCCCCCCCCCTTCCCTTCCACCTCCGCCCCCTCCCCCCCCCCCCCAGTTCATCCTTCCCTACATCATACCTTACCTGTATAGAATACTCACCGACAGCCGTCCCAACCAGTCTACGAACCGAATTCATCCCAATATATTCCAAAAGTCTTGGAGTATGTAAAGTCTCCCTCCTAAGGCCCAAGCAAGTGCGTTATGGAACCCAGAAGGCTTCCCCGAGTGGACTTATATATATCATCGACGCACGCAACACAACGCACATACATGCATAAGGTTGTGCTGTGAGCGTGTATGGGTTGTATATAGTGTATGTGTGTGTCTGTGTGAAACTAGGACTTGTTTAACATCCTCCGCCGTATGTATGTGTCTGAGTAGGGGGATCTGCCCACCGCTACCCCCCCGTCCCTTCATATTATCATATTAAAAATCTTAAGCCGCCAAATAAGAATTTAAGACCGGGCCCCTAGGATCAGCGCTATGCATCCCGCTTGCTTCTGCGTTTGCTTGATTGATGATATATGTGCTCGTTGCTCCTGAACCTATTTTTTTCTATACTATTCTTTTTTTTTTTTTTTTGCCTTCTCACGAGTAAGTTCCCCCCTTGGAGACAACACTCCAAAACGCAATATGCATCAAGAATTAGGAAGGGGTTAGCTCGAGCCAGATTTTCACTTTCAAAGTACGGACGGAGCAAAATACCATCAGGGAAGGGGGAGAAAAAAAAATCTGGTTCCAAGGATGATGATGAGCTGAGGGAATCATCTGTTCTTCCCCTACCTCTGTGGCCTTATTCTGTTTGGTCGTGGCGGGACGTATGTAGTGGTGGGGACCCAATAGCTGGGACTCACGTTGCGTAGAAAAATGGGTACGTTTTTTTCTTATTTCCTGCGAAAAAAATTGTACAAGCTATTGTTCCCGAATACTAGCTAGCTAGGTAGAGCTACAACAGCAGTAGAGACATTTTTGTATTTTATTTTTTTAGTATTTTTTCTTTTCTTTTCTTTGCTCTGCGAAAAAAAGCCACCGCCCCTTAAGCATTCTCTTCCTGGGGACTTCCATGCTCCCAATTTTCGTTCCTTTTTTCTTTTTCTAGCTGTATTCCGGTACCTGGGTGGGAACATGAGCGAGAATTCTGAAAGCCATCAAGCTGTGAGCCATACGTACATATGATAGAAAATAAAAAAAATAAAGAGCGACAAACTAGGCCTACAAAGGCTGCCCTCAGATTACTGCACTAACCGCTTTCTAAACCCACGGCCACCACCTTATCGAAGTGATACGAGACAGGCCATGGTCTCTCTGCACCTACATGCAGGAAGACATGGTGGGGCCCGTCGGCATCTCCCCTAGACGTATTGTGAACGCCAGACAGATTACGTACGGTTCGCAGAGAGAATGAGCGAGTGCTAGGCATTTTCTTGTCGAACCCAACCTTGCTTGCTTACCTACTTGTTAGCTACGTGCATGTTGTTCGATATATCATACCTCATTTAATTAATTACTAGCGCCTCGTCTAATGGATTCTTCGTGGATATATCTTGTGGACGACAGCCCGCCGAAACGAAAGAAAAAAGAATCATCAATCATCGATCCATCGTGTATTCTCAAGATCCACGCTACCACTACTATTGTCACTAGTACTATTGCTACTACTACTACTACTACTACTACTACTACTACTATCACTACTATCATTACCACTATCACTACTATCACTACCACCACTACTATCAACACTACTACCTGCCTATAACTCTCATCTAACTACATCATCATCATCAACGCCATCAAAGACTACATCATCAAAACTCCTACAACCATCATTACCACCGCAAATATGATTTCCCTCCACCACACCACAAGCTCAAGAATCGGCTCAAGGAAGTCCACAGCAACAAGACAGCGAGTCTCGCGCGCTTGCGACCGCTGCAACCAGTTGCGCACAAAATGCGACGGCCAGACACCCTGCGAACACTGTGTTGGTGAGTTGATTCGTAGCTTCAGGCCTAAAGAATACTTCAACTAACACAACCCAGTATTTGGCCTCGACTGTGAATACAAGCGCGAACAGAAGAAGAGAGGAAAGGCCTCAAACGCATTCCTCTCCCGCCAGAAGCAGCGCCCATCAATCAGCAGCAGCATCGACGGGCTCGAGACTCCCCTTCGCTCCCCTGCCATGATCAACACCTCCAGCTCCTCCTCCTCCGCCGATAGCAGTGTCGCGAGCTCACCAAACTCGCTCCCACCTTCACCACTCTTCAACATTGCCTCAGACGATGACAAGCTCGACCCCAGGCTACAATTCGTACGTTCTCCATGTTCATTAGACACCCCCGAAATTGTAATTAAGCTAACAGGCACCTTTTTGCAGATCAAGTCTGAAAACAGCGAAAGCTACTTCTCGTCAAACTTCTTCTACCACAAGTCGCCCGAAGCCCCCTCGGCGCATTTTGACGACACCCCCGACTCCTCGTTCATGCTACAGCCATGGGGGAACCGCTTCGCAGACACCTATGACCCACCCACACAGCACCCGTCGCCCACCACAACCGCGCCAACATCACCGTATGTGCCGCTGTGCGCAAGCTGCCATGTAAACCCCAGCTCGAGGCTATACCCGGCGTCGATGTTCTGGCTGCAAAATGGCGCATCAACCTGCTCATTCCCGTATCCGGCTGAGGATGAGGGTTTCGAGTTTGGTTCGTCTGAGGATGGGTCGAGGAAGGGGAGCCTATAGATTGGCGACCCAATCGATTCTCTTAAAACCTATTTTCTTTTATTTTTTTTACTTTTCCTATGTTACAACGGGTGGCTTATAAACATAATCTCTCTACACAGAGTACATTCCTTTACGAAAACTACATTTCTTTTGTCATTTTGATTTTTGAAAAAAGCAAAAACTACAGGAGTTTATTTGTTTACGGGATTGGGGCGATGGGGGGGATCCGGGAGAGATGGGGGGGGGGGGGTGGCGGCGCAATATACTCCACACACACAAAAAAAAACTCACAGCGACCACGGACGGCTCCTGCTGGCGGAAGTTGAAGGTTGGAAACGTTTCTTTTACAATGCTCTAGATGTACTACGGGATGGGATGGGATGAAAAAACGATTTTTGATGATCTGACGATGATGATAAAAAAAGGCTTTCTTTACTTATTTTTCTGATGTATATATTTTCCTTTCTTTTTTTCCCCTCCTTTTCTTCTTTATGAGATCTGGTTCTTGTTTTTCTTTTCTTTTTCTGTATCATATTTTCTTTTCTTTTTATCCGTTTCTGTTTCAATGTGTGTATCGGTAGCGCCTACTCTAGAGAATTCGAAAGAATAAAGAATACCACTTTTTTTTCGAAACCCACGGACTCAACTCTATTTCCAATCATCCCCATCGATTCCTAACCATCTACCTTACACAAACCAAACCTCTCGATAGATTGTCTCACAGATTGAGTGACTGATATTCCGCAGATCCCCTCGCACCATCAGATCAACCCCTCTGTTGATGCTTTGATATTCCTACAATAAGCTCAAGCTCATACTCAAAAAGGTTCGCCACTAGATCAGGTGGGTGAGACACAGATTGGCCTCCAAGGAATATTCCGTAAAGGAATGGAGGGGCTGTAGCTATGGTGGTGGAGATGGTGGAGTACCGTACCGGTACCGGTATACATACCGGTGGGGAAAAAACCGTACATACTCTTGGAACCCGTACCTACCTCATGCTCGAATCACCCCACGTCACTCGATTGCACATGTACAGAAACGAATGGAAACAAAAAAGAAAATTAAACAACGTGCATTATCGTCCGTCACCTCAGAAAAGAGCCGACTAGCTAGCTATCTAGATGGTAGGGCACCTACAGTTCAGTAGCCCTCTATTTTCCCCGGCTTGGAGCCACCACCAGAAATAAACCAAAAGGCATGTTTTTGCTCATGGTGGTTGAAAGCAAGTATAGTGCACGTGTGAGCAAAGTACATACATAAGCTGATCCACCACCAATCCAGATCCGAACACTGCTCAATTACCGCAAGGACCAATGATCTGAGCGAGGATGTACATACCCCCCCCCCTTTCCATCCTCATCCTCTTCCTCCAAGCTTCCCTCCACCAGCACCAGCACCCCCCGCCGGAGATAACTACAAAAATGCCCGAAAGAACCCGCCCCCAAAAGCTAGAAAATCTACCTATTCTACACACCCTCAGAAAAACCACCCGCCTCTTCCGTCCGAACCCATCATGTTAGCAGTAAGTATGCTGGAATTCAGGCCCACAGACGTAGGGCGGCCTTGCAAAATTACTATGCCAACAATGATATATCACCGAAACCACCCCCCCCCCTTCAAGTTCCTGCTTCTCCCGGATGTGGGACAGACCTGATGGAAGATAGTACATGTATCACGGAGTGTGAATCCACCACTAATGTACCATAAATCCCCCTCGAAACAATTGCCCTCGCATTGACCTCCCTGTTGTATGTATGATGATAATACGGTCCCTCCAAGGTCCATGTCGCCGTGCATATCAGCTCGACGCAAAAATATCCTCATGTAGATGTAGATGCAAAGTAAAGGCACGAAGGGGGTGACATTTCTTCCAGAGGATGAAAGCCGTTTCCCCGGCGTGGTGTTTGGATGAAGTCGATGAGCGCAGAGTGAAGAAGAAGCCCCACAAATGAAGATGAAGAACGAGAAGCTGATATTGCCCCAATAAGTCATGGTATCGCTTGAATTGGCACGTTTCCCTGGCCTAGTCACTCATCATCCTCCCCTAGGCGGTAACTCTAACCCTTTTTTGTCGCGCGCACGTTTCATTCGGGCTGGGTACATAATAAACTAAGATGTTTTTTTCCCGTCATGTTTATCTCTGCCTCATCCTTGACCCTTTTTTTCTCTGCCCCTCTCTCTACCCCTTCTCTTTTCGCGTTTATTGAAAATAATTTATACATACGGTACGCATAGGTAGGTAGCTGAGCCTGGCCACGCTGGCATGCAATTCTCTTTTCTCTATCCCATTCTTACCAACTCAAGCCCATTTTGCCGGAATTTGGTGTGATTCAATTAGTGATTTGCTGCAATTTTCCCCCCCCTGTTTCCTATTCCAGATGCTTACTTTACGGGCCTTCCATCTAATTTCATTCATCTCTTTTTTTTTTCATCCTCATGCGTTTTGTGACGAGACGAAATTAAGACGAGACGGCGGCCGTTTGGTTGCAATCAGGTATGGTACTACTCCTGCTAGATGCAACTGGGGAAAGGAGGAAGAAGGAGAAGGAGCAACGGGCCGCGGGCTTCTCCCGGGACTACTTTGGTCGCATACATAGCGGTAGAGCAGATAATCTCTTATCTCCCACCAACAAACCTCTTCCCTGGTTCGTCTGGTTCGCCTTTTCGTCTACCGACCTACATTATTTTTAGTCGTACACACGGACTTTCTATCCTGCAACCAGAAACCAAGCTTGTTCGAGGGACGTGAGTTATTCCAGCAATAGAGTACCTAAGGTACCCACTCCAAGAAAGGTATTGATGATGATGATGATGATGGGTTTGGTTGGTGATATCTGTAGGCCCTTTTTTTTATTATCTCTACTGCTGTCAATCAGTTCCACAATTTGTCAGTCAGGCTTTAATTTGATTTACTTGCTGCCCCCTTCTCTTCTCCATACGTACACCTGCGTACTCTTCTATCGGAAGAACATCAAGGTCCTCGCCAATCACACTGCGAGCTGATGTAAATGATTGTGCCTTGCACAAACGATTCGCCGCACAGACTTTGACTGCCTATGATCTTCAAAGAACAGATGCATGTGTAGTAAAGCACAGTTAATTGCTTGGCCTTAAGCAACCCATAGGTAGCATAGAGTGGTACACACCCACATAGAGAGGTAGGTACCTGAGCATGGTAGTGCACTGGGAGTGTGGGTGGATGGACAGATGGAATCCAGCGGTGAGTTTCAATTGCGACTAATGTCGTTTAAATTCGTATTCCTGGGGTTTGCATTGGCCTAGCAAGGTACGTGAAGCGAGAAATTTCGGAAGTTGAAGCTTCCTCTCGAGAAATAATGCCTGCTTACAATATTCTCTCAAACCCAAACCATAGATAAAAGTGAAGCCACTACTGCTTCTCGCTGTCCTGATAGCTGAATATTCGCGTTGATAAGCATTCCTTCAATCCTGCTGCTTGCTTGCTGCACATATTCTATCTGCCTCCTACCTTACCTAGCTGCTCTCTTCTCGCTCACCGCCCCGACATAAGTCTTCTCTTGGCCACGTCATGCACAGGAATCAGCCGTTGTATGCTGCCAAGGAAAGACCGCCGGGGGGTGGGGGATGCCAGGGAAAACAGCTGTCAGTCAGGGTTGGCCGAGTCCCTATCGACCCCGCAGCCCCGGGGCTGGCTTCAAGGATGAAGGAGGATTTGATGCATAGTCCCTCACTCGCTGTTTACCCCTCGGTGTGAATAGTAATTGACCTGTGATAGAGAAAGAGAGGCTCTGCGCCTCCTGTTCTATGGATGGATGTCAATCTTTCAATTGGTGAGGGGACAGGGATGGTGTGTAGAGGTGGCAGGGAATTTAGAGACAGAGGGGAGAGAGGATGTTGATTGGCGCTGCTATCGAGAGTGTCGTTAGCCACCTGTGTAACACACTCCTGTTAAACATCTGTACTCGTACTAGCCACTTTCAACCTCCAGTGTTTCGCGGGTGCCACAAAAGTACAGTACTGTATGCACAGCAGCAGCAGATTGAACGATTCAAGGTAGAGTAGAGTAAAATAGGGTGTATGCATGTATGTACCTTGGATATTTCGAGTACATCAAACGGAGAAACCCAGAGGGAGACCCCTAGCCTTGTACCTTGGATGTATTGATCCACCGGACTGCAAAAAAGGTTTCTGTGCAGCCAGGGATTGTAGAATGTACTGCTGTACGGGCTCGGACAACTGTAAGCAATGTCATCCATTCCAATTCAAAACTGAAAAAAATTCAATGATTCACAATGATGTACTTCGTACAGATAGCTGTCTCTCCTTGCTGTACGTGCAAATCCTCAGACTGCATGTACATATTACACTCAGATCAAAGGCAAAACGTCAGTAAAGATTATAAGGTAGAGCATGTAAGTAATGTAGCTTCTACATGTACATACATCATGTAGAGTACACATCCCTTTGCAAGTTTGAAGGACCCACGATCCTTCAATCCACGTCCAGATCGTACACCCACAGTCATCAGCATCCACCAAATGTACATCCAGCCGCCCGTAACCGCGAACCCGGTAACACTCCCCAGATGAGATAGATGTTGGCATGTAGGAGGAGTATCACTATGGAGGGAGGACAAGAAAAGTCCCCTTCTTCCTAGGCCTCCGGCTTCTTCCTCCCTCCGGATACCACCCTTTCCCTAGTCGCCACCCAAACCCAAGCCTGCCAACCCACCTAGACCACTTTTCGATCGTGAAACGGTCCCGTACCACCATCGCTTCGCTCGGTGTGGTGGGCATAATGCGATACGCCGGTGTATTTGAAATGTTAAATCGCCCCCTGCTCTGCTCTTCTCTAAAGCACGTATGTACGCCCTGTTATGTGCCTACGTCCTAGCTTGCCCTGCGAGCAGATCGCCGCCGAAAAAACAATAATTCACAGCCGTGTATCTAAGTAAAGTAAAGACTGTATGTAGGCACTCTAGAGTAGAGCAACTAGAGTGTTAGCACTCTACGGCAATTCCCAAGCGAGAATTTTTCATTCCCGTTTTTCACTTATTTTTTTTTTTCTCTTCCGTTCTTTAAACAGGAACTTTGGCCCTGGTTACATGATAGCCTCAGAACGAATTGTTCCGGCGTCTGTCTCGCTGCCCTCCCCGGGAACAAGAATCAACGTCTACCTGCTTTTTTGCGAGATATGAACACGTTACCTGCTAGCCATGCACATGGCATGTTGAATAGCCTAAGCTCAGTACAGTGCTCTAGAGTGCTCTGGCCACATCCACCATCTCCCGCAAGCACCGACGATAATTATAACATCTGCTTGATTTTAATCTGGGTTGTTTTTTTTTTTTTTTTTTTTTTTTTTTTAAATCATGTAGTTTTATTGATTCTAGGTACAAAACTCTGCATGCAGTCATAGACTATGGCATCAAAGCACCTCCCCCCGACTTGAAAAAGAACAGCGAAGCACAACCCCAGATGAACATAGGAGATAATAATCTGGGTTGTTTAAACCTGGGTTCTGTATAACAGGGTTAGGTGTAGGGCTAGGGTTCTGTCACTCGGTGGTGCGATCAAGGTGAGACATATCGATCGTGGGCGGTGAGATCCGGATTATTTGCACAATTGAGAGATTTCAATCTTGTATCGTTAACCTTTAGAGAGAAGAGTATGTGATTAGTATACTACCCTAGATCCTTTGATCGCATGATTCCAAAACATGTTTGATAGGGTATAGGATAGAACACCATATATTATTGTACCTACATTGTATGAGAAATTTAAGACTTGCTCGTAATGGGCATGGAAACCCAGTGGTGTACTGTATCTACGTTTATGTGTGTCTTAGTATCATGTGTGTGGTTCGCAAAGGTAATCAATCAAGCTTTGCAAACTGGCCGGAGCGATACAAGGATGGCAAAATCGCGAGAATCACACATGCACTCAGGAAGTGTCAAAGAAATGCAGGGTGCCGGTCAGAGATGCACTCTCGGACCATGACAGCATATATCGAGGAGTTGCTACATACTTGACTGCACCCTCATGATAATACATGTATAGCAAGTACAAGTATCATATCATAGCATAGCAATAGAGTACATGGCTGTACACTATTAATCAAGTTGTATTATCATAACCTGTATATACGTTATCTCACAGTTCACGGTATGATTCCTCAACAGCTTGTTTGCTGTACATTTAAATCATGCCGGCGATGCATTCGATTCGATGACAAGTAAGCGGACCGGAGAGCCAAGACGGTTCGGGAGGGATCTCGTTGCGAGCCAGCGTAAGAAACGGGTTTGAGGATCGAGGCCACAAGTAATTACACCATGTTCAGAAATCGTTGTTTTGATAAGTTGGCCAGAGAGCGATGGTAGCGATAATATCATACATGTACGTAGTATACATGATTACACATACAGCAACGATGCATAATATTGGTTTAATTCCACGATGGTGGTTTGGGACAGTGGGTTGTAATTTGGCCTGCCTCGGTGAGGCGGTCATATAGCGGGGTATGCTGTGGACCGAAATTAATTCCGGGGATTTTTTTCGGATCAGGGCGCTGGGTGTGTGCCAATGGATGAGGTCGGAAGTGAGGAGGGAAAAAACGGGTAGGAAAAAGAAATTTCTTATTGAAAGTTACGCAAATCACATGTATTGTACGTGTCTTATTGAGCAGATGGAAGAGCGATTATCAGTCAAATGCACATGTCTCAGCGATCTTCAGTTAACGAAATAAGAACTACTGGGCCCGAGACATATGTATTTATCGGCCTTGTCGTGTTACCGTACCGCGGTGAAACCTCGGCATCCCGGGGGCCACTGATGATGAAGGTCTAAGACAGTGTGAGCCGTCACTACGGACAACATCGCGGTGGTACAGGAAAAGTGGTGATCAATGATTCAACTAGCGAGAAATCGATCGAGGCAGAGGAGGGACGGAAACACAAGCTCTGTGCACTTCAAAAGGGGATTCCGCGACGGATGTCCAAAGAGAGACAGTTGGGCGATCAATATCTCGTTCTATCATCTTATTGCGTCAATCGCATATATATATTTGCGCACAACAAGCACGAGACACAGAAAGTGCACATCTCAATCTTATTGACCCGGAGAAGGTGGAACACGAGAGCTGAACGGGCGGATTTGAGAGGTGCAAGATCTTCGTTAAGTCCCGTTTTTCATTCGGTGGGTTTACACGTGTGACCATGACACGACCGAACGAGCGCTGTACAGATCAGGAGCCAAGGCAATATTTAAGACTGCATGTGAAGCAAAGATATAGTATTAAGGTATAGTTGGCCGTACGTGGTAAAGTATTATGCTTTGATAATTTTGGCCTATGAAGGATTTTTGTTTTTGTTTTCATGAGTAGAATAGGTTGGCGAGCCCTTAATACATGACATATAGGTATAGTAAACATGATCACATTCACCTCGCTCCACCGAGTCGTAGCCTTCATAGCCGAAAGTTACGGGCACTATTACTTTAACCTTTCTAATCGAAAGGCAGGCGCCTGTTGATCCTTTTCAGGTGCGCTTAAACTATAGCAATTCGACGACATTTATATATCTCGAGAACAAGACATCACCATTTCCACTGCACTCCACGCAGGCTTTATGTCCGATGGTCAAGAATCTAGCCGTGGACTACAATCGGCGTATACGTGCTTTTTCTCCTTGGTGGTTAAATCGATCAACCAATCAATTTCTACAGCATTCACAAATTATCACTCGGCTTTTGCTTTTTACTAGCGCGGTTAAGTTCGATTGATTGCTTGCTTGCTTAATTTCTTACTTGATTCGCACGGTAGAGCTCTCCGCTGTTGGTCCAATATGCATCCGATACTTGCCGTCAATGATCGTCTACTGCGCAGCAATTCTTGAATTCGCTCTTTTCAAACGGTATTTGTTCAGCTAGGTCATGATCATCAGGCCGATGTTACTGTGAATCCAATGCTGCAAGTTTTCCTGGGGTGCATTATTCCGCCAGGAGGGATACTGTGGGGAATGTAATATTAAGAGAGTGTTATGCGTGTATACAGTTATATATACATAACCTTGATTTTTTGACGGTATATATCGTTGGTTATTGCATATGAATTAAACAAAATCCTTTTTTTTTTGATTATTGCATAATTTCCAGCTAAACCTAAAACTCGTATAGATCAGAGTCAATCGCTAAAAATTCAGCACTCTTAAGATGTACTTAAGTATGATATAATAGTAGTTGCAATAAGCCCCCCCTCCAAGTGGTTCGAAATGATATATTTACTAGTTTACAGTTCATGCAGATGTAATGTACCGTATTTCTACCCCAGTCTTGTTGGTAGCATGCAGTGTAGATTATCTGATTAGATCCCGATGATCAACCCAGTCACGTGAAAGTGCCTAGCATGGACACAAAGAGCAATCAGAGCGAACAGCAAATAAAACAAATAAATAAATGCAAAATCCGAAAAATAAATTTCAGCAAAAAACGATTTAAAGCAGTTGCTTGACCAGTTATTCCGTTGCGGGGAATTGAACCCCGATCTAGTCGGTGAGAGCGACTGATGCTAACCATTACACCACAACGGATTGGCTGTGTTCAGGGTTTAGCCGATTTTATTCAAAGTGTAGTCCTCATCAGTATCAATGATATGTACCCAGGGTGTCGGAAAATGATGCACATTGGGTGATATCTCAACCACGAGAGAATTAATCTATACACAAGTCTATCTTATAGTTAATTTAAGTATATAGATTCCTTTCATAAGAAAAAATAAATAAAAAAGGTCTGTCATCGATACTTTTTGGTTTTTTTTAACACTGATTTTCGCTACTGGATAGTGACTTCTTGCTTGAAGAATGGCTATTTTGTATTCAATTAGCGCCAGATGAATTCTTAGCATTGTAGAGATGCCCTACACTCGAAATTAGAATTAGGGAGCATGTTGCGTTGCGCCAAAATATAGGTATTTGGGGTAATTAGCCTTTGTCAAACCAAAATGTACATCACTTTCCAACACCCTGGGTACATACAAGAATATTTTATTTCAAAAGATAATCGGGGGTTTAGGATCACCCTAGGTCCTTGCATAAATCATTGTTTAAATGATACAAGAGGAATATTCTAATGCCAAGAAAAGATGACATGGAAAGCTTGCCACAGATGGTGGGACAGGGGGCAATCGCGTTGCAAATCGAATGTATCTCCCCTGACCTGCGCATGTTCATGAGCACTAAACTCACATCACACCCCCTGTAAATTTATCTTTCACGCCTGAATGTCTTTATTGTGATCACTACGCTCTTAGGCTTTGTATGTATCTCGGAAGCGGGGATGTGTCGAGTTCAAGAGGGGCCCGGGATCTTTTTTTCTTTTGAGGGAAGTTTATTCACCGCTTACTTGTCATGATGGAGCACAGTTTAGTCATCGTTCAACTCTCTTCCAATCATGAATATAGCTATGGTTTGGTAGGTAATGTCGGCGGTTGGTCTCCAGACCTCGAACAAGCTCCTTACGGTATTATACCCCAAACTGGTTCATGGACAAAATTCATTTCGGGGTGTTCTATTTTGAGAGATGATAGAATCAGATATAAGTGATGAGCCGAAGTAGGTTCGTCCCACAATATTTATTATCACAAAGCTCCAAGTTAGGATCACAAAGTCTGTCAAATACTAACCCTGTCGAATACTAGGTCCAGTGGAGCCTAAACTTATATTAAACATGATAGGTCTATTTCGAACATATATACTGTCTTTGTTTTGAGTTTAGTTCTACTGATTCCTAGCTATTTGGGCTGGTTCGAACATTAATGATGAATTCTAGAGCAATTGTGACGTGAAGTAATAGGTATAATGTATTAGAAGGATAGGATTGGAAATAAGTCCCCACAATCATTCCCTGCAGAATTTCAAAGCTATGTCCCCTATATAGGCGCTCAAGTTTCGGAGGTGATTTTCTATACTTCACTTCATACATAGTAGCTGTAGGTAGTCATATTTATTTAGATTCAATTATACAAGTCCTCTGACCCAATTAACAACCAGCGCCGCTGACTACCCATAGACAGGGCGTCCCATCTATATGTTATATGTGAACGAAGTGATGTGTAGGATTAAAAGGTGTCTTTGAAATTTCGTGTTTCAAGGACGACGTTCTATATATAGATGTTTTGCAGATAGATCTACAAGCCTTTCAATTAGTTTAAATTCCATTACATGGCCACCGATGATGAAGCACGTTTCCGATCCTCGAACATTCATATTTGTGCATGTGAGAGGATCGTGGATGGAAGGGTTTGTGGTTCGATCAAAGCACCCCATTCGTTAGTAAGACCTTATATTTCCTGGAGGTGGGTGTCAATGATGAACGGTATAAGATGTAGTGTTTCTGTGCACCACGGGCAAGTCCCCCAATATTCCCACGGGACTTAAGAAAGTGGACTGTGGACAATAAGATTCATTCTCGCGCAAATGGCCACGCACCTCCCCCTTCATATCTGAGTAGGACTACAACTCCCATGAACCCTGGACATGTGAAAAAAAAACAATAAATTAACAGTACAGAGAATCTCTGATTTACTATTTGAGTACTTGTCACAGGATGGGCGTTTGTGGGTCGAAGATTTATGGCTAACTTAATCCACTCGAGGGTGCTTTTATATGGAATTTTAGTTCATGAATGGCCATATTGGGCTTGCTATCTATGAGCATTCGTGGTTGGGTACGGCGGCCGGACCAGAACCAATGTCTCGGTACTATGTCGCTAAGAGCGAAATTTCACTACTCCAAGAGTCATTCCAATGCTCTTTCACAACATATACAATAGCCGTAGGAAGTATTCGGACATACTTTAGAGTTGTAATGGTGGGAATATCACACTGGTGTATTCTTCGTTTAGAGTTATTTAGAACCCTAATTAGACTAATATTAATCCCAACTCTGACGTATACGAAATAGGCTAAAAATCATGACAGTTATTTAACATCGTGTAATGGAGAGACTGTCTCGTACCCAGCCAAACTCCTTGGCACCAATGTTCGTACCTCACGCAGCTTCTTCATAGTTAGTCTGGAACTAAACTACCCCCATATGACAATGCCAACAGTAAATTATTCAACTCCTCTCCGGCCGATGTCTTAAAAAATGTAGGCATTTCAGTGATCAGAAAGTGGGTATCAAAATATGTTTCCGGAATACCATGCCTTTTCTTACTTCTCATGTCGGAGTTGAAATTGCCTGCCCGGGTGCCTTTTGGTGCCTTTTCCGGAATTCAGATCTCAATTCCATATTTGCCAAAAATATAAAATAATTCACCGGGAAAAGACAGAAAACTCCATCTAAATACTCTCTTACTACTAATTGTAACCCGGAAAATACTATCTTATTCCAAACTATGTGTTTTTAAATCGGAGTTCTTAAAGAACCCCCAGAATTACATATATGTATTCACGGGTTGACACAGCGGAACCGCAACAAAAAAACCGAATCATCCAAATCCCCACCCAAATCTCACTCACACAATTAGGATCCCTTATAAACCAGACTACCTATGATGGAAGTGCACACCCGATTATTGACCAATCAGAATCATAGAAAGTCTGGGCACGAGACAGATGGAGAGAGGCTTGAAGTTACACTGGCAATGAAGTGAAATTTGGGAATATATGTTTGTAGATATCGGTGGGCACTGGCATGCACAATGTTACTCCCATGGTCGATAAGGACTGAAGATTTTAATCTTGGATTATGTATTCTCTCCCTATATATACTTTAATAGTCGTTTCTAATCGTATATCAATGTTTTGAAGGGGTAAAGCTTCTTGATAACTGCTTGATTCTTCAGGATCATGTAATATCACTCGATCTTATTACCCGCTCGAAAGGCTTCTTGCCTTATCTAAATTAACTCACAGATCAGTCAAACCTAGTCCACTGTCTACACACTCCGATGCGCTCTTGGTATCAATCTAAGACACCAATAACAAACAATTATGCTTATAATTGGATCGGGGCAAAGGAACCTATCTCCACATACATATCCGTTAATCCTAAGCATAATGCGTAAGCCTTGGCGACAACTTGGTGCGCCACAAACCCTAACCCTCATGTATGTACGAGTGATCAGATGTGAATCAGGCTCTATCAATGCACTAGAAATGATCAGCCCCGTTATCTCCGCGCCGAGTCCTTTGGAGGATTACAGAGATCTCAATAATATTCTTTCGCTCTATCCGAAGGCTGACAGGTAGCACATGAGGTTAAGCGACATTTGTCAGATACATGTATTCTAGCTAGACTAAGCACCTGGGGAACCACGGTGAAAGAAATGTAAACACAGGTGAGATCTAGGAAGTTCTAGAGTAGAGAAAATGTAGGAGCTCTGAACCAGAATTATGAGATAGCCGCCGTTATGATCTCGAGACCACACATCGTGATTTGCGCCCGTGCGCGCCGGAGCAGCTAGTGGCGGGCAAATCATTGACACGCGCCTGACGCAGGCACGATCGATGAAACACAAGCCTTCGGAATGGTGGACACGTCCGGAGAAAATCGAAAGATAGAACATCACGATTATTTATTCTGCTTCTGATTGTCCTACATGGTCCTTTCTTTTCTTTCACTAAAGTACAACCATACAACCAAATCAAACAAAGGCGCCGAAGGAGAAGTATCCCTCGAGCCTCGCCAAAGTAAAAACAGAACCCAATCAAATCAACATCCTCTCCAACCTGGAGCTGTACAACCTATGAAGCGCACCTAACGCCAGCCCGCAAACATAAAAAGATCCTCGCCAGAGCCTCCGAAATAAAAAAAGGCCCAATCAATTAATAAAATAAAAAAACTAAAGAAACCCCCATTCTTGATATGCGACTCTGACGTATTAACGTGAACTACGTGTTCTCCTGTGGCTGCCCTTTCCATCTGTGCCCCTCATCTTCTTCGTTCCCGCCGCCTCCCCATTCCACGAGTCAGCATCATCCTAGATCATTCCATGCATCTGTTTCCCTTGGACACACTAAACAACATACCTTGACTCCCGGTCTTCCAGTAATAGTGCCCTCAACCTTCATGGCCGCACCAATTAGCTTGTCACCAATACTTGGCTTTCTCTTGTGGTGAGTCGCAGGAGTTGGAGTCTTCTTCTTTGTCGGTGAAGATTTGGTGATCCTGCCAGTGGCAGTGACAGGCTTCTTGGGAGTCTTTGGAGGGGCGCGCGGGGCTTTGCGACCGGTGTTGGTAGGGGTGGTAGTCGCGCGGGTTGTGGAACGTGTGTTGTAGGCCATGGTAGCTGTGAATTATGTTTTGTTAAATATATGAGAGATTCTGTGAGACTTATAAGCTAACTGATCAAATGGAACGGTGAGGGAAGAGGAGTAAGAAGGGAGGAAAGCAAGACGGAGGGAGAGGGGTAGTGATACACTTTATATACACGGCCATAGGGGAAAAAACAAAGGAATAGTTCGTACATGATAGAATAGCAGGTCATAAACTGGGCACGACGAGAGAAAGAGATAGAATGATCCTAGGAGAGAGGTCAACGTCATCGAGAAAAAGTCACGCATGGTTATGGAGGGGAATCATCATGTGGGTTGTCATAAATGGATGGTTTCAAACGCTCCGTGTGTGACATGAGGTTAGAAATGCAGGGATAACATTATAACTGTGTGGGGAGCTAAGTGATACTAGCTGGTACCGGTAATTGCATGTCAGTAGATAAGTGCTTTTTCTATCATCTAGATCACTATCTCTACCGCCGTGAATGATACCTGGTAGGCAGGGAGGTATCTGGCACATACATGTATATCCCAATCTACTTAATCTGGGGCTCTATACATTTCGTGTTGCAGTTACAGCTTTTTGCGGCGCGCGAAACAGATAAATTTAGTTATTGTTATTTGACTGGATCCGGACCCTGAGCCAATGTGAACATTTAAGCGCCCGATCTTAGGTCATACATCAATACTTCACTTACTCAGTGATAATTACTTACATATGTATTCATACTCAATCACTCGTAATCATACAAGCTTGCCAACGCATTCAAATTTGTTGGGCTTGGCATGTATGAATTTCATTACTACCGATTTGCCAACTGTACGAAGCATGGAGTATTAACCTAATCCATCTGTATTTATCCCCGCTGGGCATGGTTCCCGATAAAATTACATATCTCTAGGAACATACATGAGGATGGTTTCCCTTCCTCTTGTCCTTTCTTAGTTCAAGAATCCACTATACTTCCTCATCATATATCCCATCACAAAGCCGTCTAGACCTACGTATATGGTGGATTTTTAGATTTCAAACTGTAGATTATATCCTCAGATGCCGTAATGTGCCTAAAAAAAAATCCGAGTGTCAATGACTTTCGAGTAGCATTAGTGAGGCAGGTAGATAGGTCGGTACTCACCCAACTTGAGTCGCTTCCAACTTCAACATAGCCAGATTTGCAGTTAGGATACCAAATACATCGAAGTTCATCTATCAGTCTATTCCATCCAGACTGTTCACCCAAAGTTAATCTCACTATCAGAGCTAGTATGGGATGCGTGCCCTATCACTTACACCTCTCGTGCCCACAAAATTGTCACACTCTAGAGCCATTGTTAACTGCAGAAACCATTTTATTGTCATTTCGGTCCTATTTCCAAACTTCTCCAACTGCGTTACAGGCCCGCCGTTGAATCCTATCAAATCAGTAAAAAAGAGATGAACTGGGAAAAGAAGTTTCATACTAGGTATATCCGACCAATACCATTCCCAACCCTTACTTGTTGACATTGGAAGTAGGCTTGAGATATTTCGTGCATCATAGAGCACGCTTGGATCTTCAGTTGATATGAAAGCGATTCTGCGTGAGCTTTGCGGGTTTCTGATAATATGTTCCTCCGCGGCCATGATATATTTCTTAAGCTCAACGAGACTCATTTCGATACTATGATCCATAGCTCTTAGTCAATATCCTATCTTACCCGAGTGCTCTGCTCGGAATCATACCCTTTATCCCCGTGCCTAACGTGCATACTCCAGGACCCAACCGGTAATGGCCACGGCATCCCCAATTTTATTCCGGTCATGGGGTGTTTCCCCTTCTGCAAAGTTACCCCTTTGTTCAACCCATCATCAACCCTCAATTCCTTGAGTCTTTCCATCGCAATTCTATTCGGCCGCATCGCAAACGCAGCGACCTGTCCTCGCCACCAGTACCGTACCGCATCATAGTTCATATCTGCAAATTGAGTTTTGAATACCTGCGCCAGGACGGGCGGGAGGCTGGCCGGGTGTGTGCGGTAATAAATTGCGGTGGCTTCGGGCTCCCACGGGAAATAGACTTTGTCAGTTGATGCGGCAACATCGGAAGGGGTGCAGCTGCTGAGGGGGTGAAAGATGTTGTCCAGCGTGCGTCCCGCCCCTGGAAGGGGGGAGAGGAAGTGTGCACCAGGCGGATCATGAGCGTCATAGACGAGGATTCGATTAGTACGGATTGCGAGGGCGAGGTTGTGAGCAATGGATTGGGCCAGGGCGCCGAGGCCAAAGGATTCATCGTTGGGAAATTTGCGGAAAACGAGGAAGGCCTTGCCCGTGCAATTCTCCGGGTGCTGGTGACGATGAATGTATCTTTGTGTGAATTTCGTGAGTGGTGCTAGACCCTGAAGTTACCTGATGGTTAGTGAATGATTGAGAAGACTAGATCATATTTGTGACTTTGTGTCCGAGCAATGAAGATATTTTCACACA
Organism: Morchella importuna; assembly: GCF_003444635.1. NCBI lineage: Eukaryota > Fungi > Ascomycota > Pezizomycetes > Pezizales > Morchellaceae > Morchella > Morchella importuna. The sequence continues at coordinate 489,509 of NW_025763433.1, read as the reverse complement.
GCATGTCTCCAGTTCGACTTCCTCAGCTATAGTTGACCGACTCAAAGAATACACGAATCTTTGGCTGATTAGATTACCATCCAGAAACTATGTAAACCAGCTTGCAGAGAAGAAAACGTCTGGGCACATATAATTTTGTGTGATCGTAATAGACACCGGCCCTGGCCGCTTTCACCTGGTTACTCAAAAAAATGGTACTCCATAATTGAATATTTATGTTGGGTATAAGTGTAAACGAGCTTTTGGCATCCATCCTTATCGAATAGAGAAGTTAAGTTGAATATTGAATCGGGGAAATGCACTAGCTTAATCCGATGCCGAGAGTACATATGTCCTTACCATGTGGTGTCCTTAATTCCTAGACGCCTGAATTTGTACTTTGATCCACTTTAAGACCCTCTCGGTTGGAGTTCTTATAGGGGAAAGAAAACTCCTGCATTTTGTGCAGGATATAGATATCGGGAAGAAAAAAACAAAAAACTAACCTCATCACTGTGTCCCTCAATATAACGACTCCAATCATCACTCGTCTTCAAGGTGTAGAAATTCTCCACCCTCGCTCTTTTATCTCTCTGTAAGTCGTCCGAGTACTTATAGAGCTCCTCCCGCATCATTGTTTTATCTTCTTCGCTCATCAATGTCTCATAGTCTTCCTTTGAGGGTACATTTGACCACATTCCTTCGTAGGGATCGTCTTTCCATCCTGTTCCGAAGACATGTTCTTTCGGATGATTTTCGTATGCCCATGGGTCACCGAGGAGCTTGTCGACCAGACAAGCGGGGGTCTTCTTTGCAGAGAATGGCAGGAAGTTATAGGTGCTTGAGAATGGTGATGAAGAGGAGAAGATGGTGAGTTGCACGGTGAGAGAGATGATGAAACAGAGACTCGCGAGAATTATAAGAGCCCAGAGGCTACGTGCCCTAATAGAGAGGTATGTCAGACAAACTTAAGGGCACAGGGGTGGGGCAACTAACGTTAGATAAGGTTTAAAGAGCATCTGGGTGACGTCTATTTCGCTACATAAAATATCATTAAAGAAGTTGAGGAGGTTCGAACTTGGAGGAGTGGATTAATCATGATTATGAGCGTATATAACGGAACAGTCATAGGTGTTCATATTCTCAGCTCCAAGTTCGGACCGTGATGCCATAGGGAAGTCACACAGGTTCACGGAGCGGGACAAAAAATGAGGTGAGGATTGGGTTTGTGGAACACCACATATGGAGCCAAGCTTAGACATAATGCGAGGCTTGAATTCGGATATCAGTATAGAATACATCCAACGGCTGATATATGGCTTCGTTCGGTATCGTGTTGATATTGCCGATCGGCTATGTTCAACTGATAATGAACCCTCCTGAAGCTATTTTATCCCAGTATAGACCCACTATCAAGACACACGCGAATCGACCCCAGGGGCGAAGAAGCAACTCAATCTCATCGATCCCTATCTAGCCCTGCGTTTATCATCTGACCATACCTTCGGCTCCGAGTGTAGTACAATCCATAAGGAAACTCAAGAGGGATATTAACCTACTTTTGCCTGAGTCTCTTGACAACCTAATCAAGAGGGAGTGCCTGCTTAGGAAGGAGTTAACGACGTTACCAATCGATCTTTAGTGAGATTCACACCAATTCTCCACAATCCGTATTTCGGCACGTCGTCGCTGTGAATGTTAAACCTTAGCGATGTTTCGTCTGACTGTGTTGCGCTCAAGAAGATGTTTACTCTACCAGACTGGAACATAGCTCTGGAGCGCATAAGGAGCGGGGAATTCCGCACAAAAACAACCACCATTTCCCTTTCGGTGCTAGGCCAGGGACACCAATGCATCGGCCGTTACACAGCAACCACAGTGAAAGAACAAGAAGCATTAGAATAGTCCTGTGGACAGGTTGCTCTGGTAGCTCAGGGGTTAGAGCATGCGATTGCAGATCGCAGGGTCGATCGTTCAAATCGGTCTCAGAGCTTCTTTTTTGCAAGAATACCACCTAGTAGAAACCGTGAAAACAATACATAAACTTTGGTTTTTATTTTTATTCTAAGCAGTGGTCGCGCAACCGCACACCAGAATAAGCGAGGGCATACATAGTAGAATTGCGTGTTTTGGTATACATACTTATCCCTAAAACTTGTAGCAAAGCGGAAGGAATCATCACCAAAATGAACAGAATGCATTGTTAAAACAGCAGCCATCGGGCATGGAATAGGGAAAACTTGTTAGACTTACTCTTATTGGACTCTTCCCCCGGGAGCGATATATAACGCAAGGACTTTATCGGAATGCAAACGCTCCTCGAATGAAAGCACTTGTATGTACCGAGGTCCTACAAAGCTTAAAGGCATCAAAATATGCCAATGGTCAAACCGCTAGATAGAATCTCATACTTGTACGTAGAAAGCTGGGGTTATATAGGACTTGCTTCTAGAGAAAGGTTCCATAACCTTGAATAGGGATCTATATAAGCATTGTTAAGCTTTTTTTGCGGTGATATAAGTACATGTACGGACAGTGAAGTCTGAGCCCGCGATCATAGTACTAAGATAATGTATACTCCGGAACGTCGCCCAGTGTGCTACTGCCGAGAGTATACTTCTACCGAACGTTTAAGTGACTAAAGTTACAATTTCCCGCGCGAGTTTCCTCGGGACTGGCCAACGATTAGCACGCATTCTACGGTGGTAGTAGTACTATCGGGACCCCGCTTTACATACTTTCTAGCGAGAAAACAAATTAGAGTTCCGGTCGATCTCTCCCTCGATTCATAAGCTCGGTCCTTCTTCAGAAACGCAAAGTCACCGGTCTAATGCTTTTGGAGGGAAGCGATTCAATAATGCGCCAGCGCTACCACGGTCGAGTACTTTTATTAGTAACCGTTGCACATCTGAAGTGATATTATAATAAAACCAACATTTCGATCATTACCGATGTGTTCAGTCATAGAATGCATAAACAACACATCGCCTAGTTAGTACTGCAGTGGGTGACCATGTGGGAATCCTAGGTACTGAACTCAGTTCCTTTCCTTTTAAATTTTGAACCGCCTGAACGTGGCGGCTTTAGATGATCTAGCACGGGCGTATCATTAGATTTCGTTAGGCTGCGACCGGTGAATAGAGAGTTTTGACTGCGCCAGCTGGATAGAAAGTCGACCACTCGGACGGAAGGTACTGCGCCTCTCATTGGCTCTCATTGGCTACGTTTTTGTAAGTCTTTCCTAAAATTTCTGGGCTTTCTGTCCAACCTGTCTGGCTCTCTGTTTAACTGGCGTCGAAGCTAAAACTCTCGGGCGAAGGGCATATCAGCTTATTCGGGCAATGATATGTCGTAGGAACTTAGAATTTGATAGAGCTGTATTATGCATGGCTTGTAGTCCTAATGATGTTTCATAAGAGGAACCCACGTTGGAAAGTTGTGGTTAAGGTTATCTAGGCGGTTGTCCCAATCCCTCAGGCCCACCCAGTCCATTCAGGAATATTGCCAAGGATTCTGGAGCTACATGTAGAGTAGTGGAGGTGGCTTTCACCAATCATGAACCTCTCTATGAGGGGGGAGTTTCGCAAATATCCTACAGACGCAGTCAACCGATTATAATACTTTGTTGCAAGCGCACAGAAGGATATAGCTATAGTACATGACGCGCATTTCTTGTGTTCCATTTCAACGATAATCTAACTCAGCTAGTTTGGTGTTTACGAACCATGGCCATTATAAAACTCGACTCTAGATAAGATTTTAAGTCTGAGGAGATGGAAGATTTCCGCGGATGGCTCAAGTATCCTCATGAATCATGCTTTCGACTCGCGAACTGGAGTAAGATATTACAAAGTGGACCGAGGAGGGCAAGATGTTTCTTATTCGATATTGTTGGTAGAGGCACTGCGGAGGCAACACCGGGGGTGATGTCGGTCCTATAACTTTCTCGAGTTACCACAAGTGAAGTTTAATTGTTTATTTGAGAACCTAACCCCCATTTATCACCATACTTTTTCCACTTGTACAGTACCGTAAAGATAGGCCTGGTTGAGATGATTGGCGTAGATATATCTATATGCATAATTCTCCCTTGTGGGTCGGAAAACGTCAACTCGGTGAGGCTAGCCCTCGAGGTTGATTACTTTTGAGACATCAAATTTCGTGAGAGAATGGAGGCAAGGGAAAAAGAAACTTTAACTCCTAAGTACTGACTCCATAGATGTACTTCAGGAATCAGCTGTCTATATATAATACCTTAATATATAAACATATTAGTAGACCCCAGAAAAGGTGATTAATATACCAGAGTAGACAGCACGAGGACTATAACTTGAGTCAATTTCAACATAGCGACTGATTCATATTCGTAGTAATTGATCTTTCTACTGCGCTTTATTTATAGGTTTACTACCAGAACTTAGCTCCCTTCTCTCGGCCAATAACGTGGCTCTTATGGAACGACTGAGGTTTTGAGTTGTTAATGATCTATCCACGGCGGCAGCTGCAGAGAATATTTGACATAACCCCCACAGCCTGGTATCAAACGGGGCTGAAAACAACACTTCGGTATCTCTACCGTTCCCCATGTGAGCATGATCAACAGAATATTTGCACACGAGGACTCCAAGACACAAGACAGGAATTCTTATTGGGTTTGGTTCATCTGGGGAGGTTTTCAATTAAATACTAAACCGGACTGGATATGGCGAGCTCTGTCATCAAATGGCGAAATCTACATAGCAACGGGGTCCCTTGCACGTGGTAATACGCCATCAGTACCTTGCGTCGCACCACCTGGAACAGACAGGGGTAGCTTGAGAAGCTTGATAACAGCTATCCATATGTGTTTAACGTTGCAACCCAGCTACATGTATTTGGTTTCACCTGTTCAAACTCCCGACTGCCGATATCATCAACCCCCTCAATCATGGGGTTACAAAAGTCCTCTGGTTCCCGACTATCCTGAGGACAGGTTCTGCCCAAGTTCTCAAGGGTCCGTACTGATAGCTAGCCAGCCATGAAGGAATTCCGCCCCGTTGAGAACCAAGAGTCCAAGCGACCTGCTTCCGCTTCCTCCTCCTCGTCTGCACCCCTTCTATCCAACGAACAGAAAGGCTCGTACGATACCCTAGAAAGCAGCACTTCCGATTCAGGGGTCCAACAGTCAGTATTCGATGATCCAGTACTAGCGCATTTCTATCAACCTCACTATCTCTACGAGGGCCTTCACCGGTTCGATCCAAGGGCAGATTGGACAAAAGCGGAAGAGGAGAAAGTAGTATCCAAGATCGATAAATGGATTATGAGCTGGTGTTGTGTTATGTTTATTGCGTTGCAGTTGGATAGAGGAAATATAAGTATGCTTTTCGATGTGACGAGGGCGTGATATAGTGGGCTGGACTGATGGTATATTAGAACAGGCGATGACAGATAATTTTTTGGAGGACCTGGGAATGAATACAAATGGTAAATTCTTTGCTGAAGTTTCCCGCTACCATATACTTTTTCTAAATGCCTGTACAGATTACAACATTGGTCAGGCGATATTCTATTCTTCGTTTCTGCTTGCAGAGCTTCCATCACAGATGCTCAGCAAAAGAATCGGCCCGCACAGATGGATTCCCGTACAGATGATATTATGGAGCGTGGTTGCTGCAGCGCAGGTAGATACGATCATATATTCCACGATGCCAAAACATATATCTAATGTATGTTATAGTGCGGATTGACCGGCAGGACTTCCTTTTTCATTACTAGAGGACTTGTGGGAATGATCGAGGGAGGATGTCAGTATATCTCTTGCAACGCCTAAAAAAAAAGCAGGTATACTAACAGCGCCAATAGTTATCCCTACCGCAATTTTGTACCTGTCTTACTTGTAAGTATTTCCCCGAAGTATTTGATTTTTTTTTTTTTTTTTTTTGTTTAATTCATTGATTGCATGCAACCTGAAGTATTTGATTTCTTTATTACAGCTGGCTAACTATTCTTGCCCCACTAGTTACACATCAAAGGTTATATCAAGGCACATTATTTGTAGTGAGAAATCAACTGACAATAGAAATAGGAACTTCCTGTCCGACTTTCTTGGTTTTGGACTGGAACCGCTCTTACAGGGATTTTTGCCTCATTTCTTGCCTGTGGAATTCTTTCTTTGCGGGGATCATATGGTTGGGAAGGCTGGAGATACCTGTAATAACCCACTCCCTTGCTCTATCATTTCATAAGCTAACAAACTTGTTTCCTAAAAGATTTGTAATAGAAGGAAGTGCCACAGGAGTAAGGACCCACTTGGTACCAATTCCCAAAACTTAACTAACCAGTTGGTAGATTGTTGGGATAATCAGCTGGTTCTATATGCCACCTTCTCCCACACAAACAAAAAGCCGTTTTCGGGGCGAGGATGGATGGTTAGCACCCTGTTATCTTTTTCTGTGTTCTTAAAATATTGACAAATCTAGGTTCACCCCGAGGGAGGAAGTGATTATGGTCAATAGAATCCTGCGAGATGATCCGACAAAGGGCGACATGCATAACCGACAAGCTATTGGAGCAAGCGGGTTTTTCAAAAGTCTGATGGATTATGACATGTGGCCGCTCTATGTGGTACGTTTCGTGGTGAGAACTAAAGGTGGTTGAGAGTTCTAACAAAGTCCAGGTGGGAGTTATGGCATATATACCAATGAATCCGCCAATGAGTTATTTGACTCTGACATTGAGGGACTTGGGGTTCGACGTGATGCAGAGCAATCTTTTGACTATTGTGAGTTGATTTACTTACTCCGCCTGAGAATCTTGAGGGGCGTACTGATCCGTTCTCAAACCTTTAGCCATCCACAATGCTATTAATCTTCATGGTGAGGATCTTACCCTTCTTTAAGCTTGTTAGGTATTGAGCTAAATTCCGCCCAGCTTCTGAAAATTACAAAGCTCTCTGGCCGCTATTCTGAAAAGACGTTCATTGCTTCCTTTGGAGTTCTTTGGACCCTCCCGTTCCTCGTTCTTCTCCGGTTTCTCCCATCACACGCAAACCCTTGGTTTAAGTATCTGATCACCACGTTGATTTGTGGCCATCCCTACCGTAAGCTCGTTCTACCTCGCCTTAACGCTCCCCCACTAATTTTCAATCTTAGCGCATGCAATCCTTGTGGCCTGGGTCTCTTCAAACTCTGGCTCGGTCCGTACCCGTAGCGTCTCCGCTGCAATTTACAACATGGCCGTTCAGTCCTCATCGATATTTGCAGCGACAATATATCGCGAAGATGACCGCCCTGACTGTCAGTACTCTCCTTTCCTTTCCCTTTTTCGTTCAACAAGCTGATTGTGAGAAACACAGATCGTCGCGGAAACACGGCACTGATATGCATCGCATTATTCGACATACTCTTATTTGTGGGAGTTAAGAAGTATTATGTGTGGAGGAATGCGCAGAAGGAGAAGGTATGGGGGAAGATGGACACCACGCAGAAAGCGAACTACCTAGCGACGACAGAAGACGAGGGGAATAAGAGGTTAGACTTTAGATTTATGCATTAAGAGTAGGTAAAGATACGGAGTTTTGGGGTTTGGGGTTTGGGGTTTGGGGGGCCTACAGGCCTGGCGGTGTTACGTAGCGGTGCTATTTTTTGAGTTGAAATGATATGTTTATGCAATTTAGAAATTCGGATTTTAGCTTTAACTAATTTGCTTTGCGGGAACAAAATTACATCAATCTATAGTAGAATCAGGTAAGCTATTGTACAGCGACAGGTAATAAGTGATGGAATGCCCTGAGAGTACAAACACCAAATATTAGTGGCGTTTTACCAAAACAGGTTTGCTCCGTTCCATCACATATTACCTACCACTGTACTTTCCTCTCTTGGGTAGGGACAGAGATATAGCTCACTCAGGCTGATATAACTTTTATTCGAGGGTTAAAAGAAGTGAGCCGTAGATTGGCCCTTTGATCATCCAATATTAACCCCAAGATATAAAGTTGAGACTTAACCTCTCATCCGCTCAAAGGCAGAATAAGTAGTGAAAGAAGAGAGGCTGGGTCGTGATGGTAGTTAGAGATGTATGGGCCACGGGAAGTGCTTATACAGATCAACTCACTTTGAACCGCTGTGTGATTTTGTAGTACGTTAGCTAGCTGTGTATAGTTCTAGGTGTGAAGGTCTGGAGAGACTCCAGGACAACCAACCCGTAGGCGCGCCAAGAGAAACCGGGCGGACATTAAGGTTTATCTACATACTAGCGCTGCCTGTCGGCGATCTAGCCTTGGCATCAAAGTTGCCATAGCAATGCTGTAAACAGCTGTATCACTCTCTGCCCTTCTAGCTCTGGATACAGCTCTGTAGCTCGTCTACATTCCAGAGGAACCCTGTATGCTGCTTACTAGGAGAATAGCAGCTCTAGACCTTGGGTAGAGTTCAGCCTCGTCGGAGGTATAAGAGGTGGGTGTAGCCTTCCGGATCATACCACGGCGTCTTCCTTCAATGCTACTTGGAGACAATACTACATGGATCATCGGTTATCACTCGACGCGGTAGAAAGGGTGACGAGTGATGATTTGTGATTCGGGAGGAATTACTAGCCCTTAAGTACCTTATCGGAACTGCGGGGTGCAGGCGGAGAATTAAGAGTATGCTTTAAAATGGGGAATTGGGGCATGGAGAAGAACTGCTGAATGTGTCCAGGTTCAATGATTGCGAAACACGAATTTACGGCAAAAGGTAGAAACCACGTGGAGAGTAGAGAAAATATATATACTCCGAGAAAGAAAATACCATAGCTAAGGTCTCGTTTTCTAACGCTCCTGCTCTGCAGTATATATATAAAAAACCACACATACACATAAAAACCACACATACAATGTACCAAACACACCAAATAAACACAGGATATACGCAGTACCTAAGTACATAAACACTCCCTCAGCCACCCACCCCCCACCCTTCCCTCCCCCGCCCCGCCAAATCATTAAAACCCAGCCGCAGCCATCCAGCACATGTGCAGCATGCAACATCCATGAAATATAAACCCCACCCATCAAAATACCCAGTTCAAACAAACAAAAAAGTAAGGACTCAACAAAACATCGAGATAGAAAATAAAATCCCTCCAAAACAGACAGAACTCCAATTTTGTTTTTTTGTTTTTCACCATCCCTTCCCTCTCTCCGTCTCTCCTTCCTTCAAGAGCAGGGGGAAAGGGGAAAGGGACCAACTACCCACTAAACCCCATCGCATACCCCCCATGCGCGCCCAACCCCCCCTGCCCATGCCCGCCCTCCTCCCCACCAAACTCGTGGTCCCCAAGCCCCATGTCCATCCCGAGCGGCGGTAGTATGCTATTGAGATAGGTAAAATCGCTCTCCAGCATGAACTCGCCGAGCTGCGCGCGGAACGGCGACGTGTTGTACCCGCCGACGGGCGCGCCGGGGTCGAGCGGCTGGCCGCTGCTGGTGTGCGCGAGCGTAGCGGTGGAGGTGGGCGTGGGCGTGGCGGCGGCGGTGGAGGTATGGTCGGGGGGTGCGTGCGTGGAGGAGGAGGAGGCGGCGGCGGCGGCGGCGGGGTTGTAGGTTATTGAGAGAGGGTTGGATTGCAGTGTGCGTGGGGAGGAGGTGACTAGTGGCGCGACATACTGCATCAGGTTCTTTAAGAACAGCTGGCACCGGTTTGCGATGCGGTTCCCGGCTGCGAGGACCTCGATCGTCTCCATGGCCATCTCGAGATGCTTCAATAACGACCCTGTCTCGGGCACGAAGTCTGTCCGCATTGCTAGCTGCCGCACTTGCGAGAGTATCAACACCTTTGACACGAGCACAAGTGACGCATTGAATGCTACCACAGAGTCAGCCACCACATATCACTCGTTACTACTCGACGAGAAGAAGAAGGAAGGGGGGGGGGACTCACTGTAATACAACGTAAACCACCAGAAGCCCAGCAGATCACTGCGGTACTTGACCTTATGCACAATCTCCACCGTCTCGATCGCGCTCTCCGCACACACCTTGATACTCGCCCACCCAAAGTTCCAAAAGAAGTCTCCCTCGAACCTATTACAGCTCGGGCCCCCACCCCAGATCTCACTCAGCCCCTTGACCACAAACTGCCTATGCAGCAGCGCCCTCGTATTATAGTACCTCAGCGACAAAATGATACTCTGCCGCCAAAACTTACTCGGCGGGCCCCCGCCGACCGGGATGTCGGCGGCAGACACGATCGTGAGCGCACTGGGCAGCTGCTGCCGCCAGATGGACAGCTTCTCCTCAATCTCTGCGACGCGCGCAACATCGGCAAACGTGGGCTCCGGCTGGTCGCCGCCGCCGAGATTGCCGCCGTAGAGCGTGTCGATGATGCTGCCGAGGAGCGAGTACAGCTTGATGCTGAGGATGAAGAATGTTGTCGACGTGGGGCCCGACGGTGGGATGGGCGACATGTTGGGCTTGAACACGTCGTCCTCGACGTCGAGGGGCAGGTCGAGCTTCTCGGCGTAGGCCGTGATGGCGGAGGGCCGCCCGAACGTCATGCATAGTGTGCGGTCGAGGAGCACGCACCCGTACCAGGCGCGCTTGCGCAGTTCGCGTTCGAGCGGCGGGAACCGCTGCAGAGCTTGGTTGGAGTGGAGGCCGAGCTGGAGGGCGATGCGGACGGCGAGGCCGTGCGTGGTCCAGCATTGGTTGGGCTTGCGGGTGGATTGGAGGTAGTGCGACATTAGGAGGAGGAGATGCACTACGCAATACGTATCGGTAACCTGAATCATTGACCCACTAGGGGGGGGGGGGTTAGACAGAAAACTCACCTGAATCCAGACTTGCCAGCCGCAGAAAGTGCCCATCGCACAGGCCCCATCCGCGCTGGTAGAAGACCTCCGCGGCCTTGTACTTCTCCTCCGCGCTAACCTCGCGCTCCGTGCTCGCCCTGCTACCCATAGCCATCACCAGATTCAGCAGCGCAAGCCATGTCCTGCGCACCTTTGTGAACCCCTCTTTCTGCGCCTCCTCGTACGTCTCCAGGAAGCTCGGCTGGTGCAGGTAGGGAAAGAGTATGTTTGTGTTCTGGAAATACAGCGTCACGTAGTGCAGCACCCGCTTGCGCGGGGGTATCACGTAGATGTTGACGTTGCCGGTGCGGGCCTCGAACTCGCTGCCCGAGTCGAGGGGCGCGGGGGAGGCGCGCGCGGACATGAATCGGGTCGAGGTGGCCGATGATTGCTCGAGCGCGCTCTCGGTGCGGCGGAAGTCTTTGGGGAAGGCGGCGGTCACGGAGACGGAGGTTGCGAGCGCGCGGGTGACGTGTCCAATGAACGCAATATTCGAGGACGGGCCTGCAGTCCATCATCATCATCATCATCAGTATCTCCACAGACCAATATTCCGCAGTTTGAAAAAGCACGTACCAAAGTAGCCATAGTCCTCCTCGTCGCCGAGGTTGAGCGCCCCCATCCCGTCAAGAACAGTGTCCGGCGCGCTTGACTCATCCTCCAATTGCCCCTGCCGCAGGTTCACAAACGTCTCTCCGCCGTTCGTGTCCACCGGCCCATCGACCCTGAGGCGTTTCTGCGGCTGCTGGAGCTCTTCGGGGCTGTGGCTGGTCTCGTCGTAGTCATGGCTGACGGTGCTGTGGTCCGTGGGGGTTTGGGGCAGGTTATTTCGGAGTGAGAGCGACGCTTGTGCGGCGAGCAAGTTTTCGACGGCGAGTAGACGGGTTTCGAGACGGCCAATGTAGCTGTAAAGATAGTGGTCATGTCAGTATGGAATCGCGAGGAGGGGAGAGGAGATGGTGAAGAGAAGATGTAGTTACTCTTTCCCGACTATCGTGTTTGAGGAAGAGGCAGACTGCTGGTAGACACAATCGAAATCGAGATCTATGGCGTCACCGTCGAGTCAGTCAGTCAGTCAGTCAGTCAGTCAACTCCAACACCAAGCCAGACCCAAAACCAAAACAGAAACAGAAACAAAAACAGAAGCTCCAAAACAGAAACAGAAACAAAAACAGAAGCTCCAAAACAATCGTTCTAGATCTCACCTCGACACATTGAGCACTTTGGTCTCACCCCATCGCACTGTAGTAGCCCCACACACACGCCATATCAGCCTCCTTTCAATCCACAAACATCATATGATGATCCAGCGTGAACAAAAAAAAACCACCTTTGACTTTCTCGTCCTGCACGCATTGCACGCCAGCGACACCCGCTTCCTCTTGCTCCCCCCTCCTCCTCCTCCCGCGCTGCTGCTGCTCCCTCCGCCGTTCGAGACGCCGTCGTTCGTGGTAGGCGGCGGCGAGAACTGCACCTTCCTCAGGCTGGGGTCGTCACGGTCCTGCGAGTTGCTGTCGCGGTCGACGTGGTCATGGTTCATCTCGGGAGGTAGGTGAGGTAGGTGAGGTGGGTATTTACGGGGGGGGGGTCCGCTCTCTCTCTCTTTTTTTTTTTTTTTTTTTTTTTTTTTTTGCCTTTCTTGCTATCGCTTGGTGGATGAACGGATACGTCGGGGAAAGATCGGGGGGTGGGTGGGTATGTGGCCGGGACTTTTTTCTTGCTGGCTGGCTGGCTGGTGGGTATGGTATTATTTAGGATGGATGGATATGGATAGAGAGAGGCAGACAGGTAGATAGACAGGCAGGTAGGCAGGCAGGTATCAGGCAGGTATCAGTCAGGTATCAGTCAGTCAGTCAGAGGTGGGAATAATGGATGCGAAAAGCTACTACTAATGGACGGGGAATTCTTTTTGGGTTACTATTCTACAACTGGAATTAACTGGGTTGTTGAGGTGAGGGTGGAGGGTGTGAGGGTTTGGGTTTTGGAGGAAGAGGAGGAGGAGGAGGAGGAGGAGGAGGAGGAGGAGGAGGAGGTACTCTGGACCCAGGGATGGGAGAGGTGCTGGGATAGCCGTGGAGACAATTGGGACGGGGGATGGAGAGAGAGAGACTGTCTGTCTGTCTGTCTGTCTGTATCTGTATCTCTTCTCTTTGGTATGGAGAGTAGACTCTTCTCTTCTGTAGACTCTAGACTCTAGACTCTAGATGGTGTCTTCTGCACACTCCCTCCATCCATCTCTCTCTCACCCTCTGCTCCTGACTAAGCCCCACGCCCGCCCAATAGGAGCAATTACGACGCCGATGCCCAGTGCCGGCGCTTCCGAGATCCCTGCCGGTGCCCCCGAGAAGGACCCTAACCTAAGCCTTGGCAGCTAGTCCCACCCAACGTTGCAACTCCACACGCCCAGCCTTAAGCTTGACCGGGCAGCCAAAAGCTTGACTCTTCTCCAGCAACACTGATCGCCGGCCAGCGTATGTACTTTACTCTAGACTCTGATCCATCCCCACACCTAAGCAAAGCGGGCAAAAGACCGACGGTTAGCCGAGGGTGAGGGTGAGCGAGGGGGGAAGGGGGGGGGGGGATGCTCGCCGCGCCGTGGGGAAGAAATTAAAAATCTGGGGTTTTGGCGTGGAAACGGCTGGTACTGCAGGTGGGAGGCAAAGCGCAGCGATACAGGTTGGATCGCCGGTGAGGATTGCCGAGTCTGGGGTGAGTAGGTAGGGAAGGTAGGTAGGGAGAGTAGGTCGGTTATTCCGAACTGGGCTCGGGGGGGTTTTAACCTTAGATTTGGCGAGAAGAGGAGGGCATACGGCCCTATTTCCACACCCGCGGGAAGTAAGTGCAGGCTGGAGCTTATCTTTGGAGAGAGGGAGGGAGCCACAGATGGTGTAGTGTGGCTGGAGTGCGGCGGCCGGATTGATTGATTGATAATTCGAACCTGACCTGGTTATATGAGGAATAGATATAGATTATCACCTGAGGGTGATTAGATGATCACTAGATATTGAGGATCGGACCCTTGATTGAAATTGCAGTACATGTACTCTAGATACTGTCCTGCCTCTTGGGGCACATGGTGCCTGGTTACATGTATTCTCGACGCCGGAGGAGGTCCCAGGAGTGAAATGCAATATGCAGGTTCATATCAATGCTTCTACGTTCTTGTGGTGGAACTGGCGCACCTGATTGGTATATATATAGGGTATAAATGTGGTATTATCAACCCCCCTTGGAGTATATTACCGTACGGAACCCGGAACTTGCACTATCCAGGACCAGGTCAATGAAGGGGGTTTGAATCCGCTTCAAATTAAAGTCACGATGTGAGGTGCATAGACATCTGTCGTAGCTATGCAGACGCCCCGTACCCCCTCACTAGACTATACATAGTTATAGTGGAAATGCGACTATTTCAGTGAGCGGGTTATCCGAGTACTGGCTAGGGAAATTAAGATACTGGCCAAGTACTCCGAGTGATATCTCGTAGCCGTAAAACTCACGTCACCACAGATGATGAACCACAGCTTTGGGCGAGCAAAGGCCGAGTGGCCGGCATCTATGCAATCAACGGGAATGTATAACGTTGTAATTAACCTACCTACTTAGCTTTGTAGACGTTCCGTCATTATATGCATTCCCTCTTATAAAGGGCACCTTCCTAGCTCTCTGCCTCAATAATGCAAATAGCGGTCTCGAGTCAATGATCCACAACCTAGCTTCTTTCCTAGCTCTATCTCTTGATCCGACTCGGGTAAACGCACCCACAACTTCATGCTGATACTATATGCCATGCCAGGTAAAGATCTGGTACGTGAGTTTTTGTATAGCATCAGATATCACTCGTGGTCGGAAACGTCATGCACCTAGCTATGGGTACCTATAATCATCCGGCAAAGCTCCTGAACACCATCGAGGGCGTCTTATTCAGCTCAGCTATTGTAGCCAATTCCGACACAATGATCATTGGCCCCCAGTAGATCATCGGGTGTCTCTGCGCATGCAGCTTGGGGATTGGCTTGTAATACTCAGTAACTAGCCCTAGTTAGGTCTTTGACGCTGAGGGATATATATATGATGTAGACCGCCCGAATACGGTACCTACATAGCTCTCACTGGAGCAGCTGGTGGTGGTTGGCGAAATAAAGATAGAAGCTGGGCTGGTACGTTATAACTGTTCTTTTTCCCCTTCCCGTCCAATGTCCGAGTAATGTGGGATGTTGTTCGAGTAGCCAGGCTGGCTAGCTGGGCAAATGTACTTTAATTTTTGGTATATATACTGAGGACATAATTATAAAGCAATTTTGCCGTGCGTTCAAGTCCTGCTGCTGTGGTATATATGTGCAGACTCCAGTACCGAAAAATGTAATATGTACTGTGCCAGTACGGGGTTGTGCAAAAACCACCGAATTAAATCGGAATCCTACATACTTATTATACCGTAGCAATACCGTATACGTAGTATTGTAGTATTCTACTAGATAGGTGTCTGGATCCACCCGCTTTTTGGTAACTGTGTTGTGACACGATTCAGCGGAGACGTGGCCAGCTGGAGCTAGCGGGTCGATCAAGCGAAGCTGTCCCGTTTCCAGACCTGTATAAAAGACACTACATGTAGACTTCGTAACCTGCATAGACCAACCCATACATCGTCAGTTATCATCATCATCATCATCATCACCACCACCACCACCATCCTCATCTTATCCATCATCGAACTTGAGCACCATCGAACTTGAGCATCACTCATATATATATAGTGAGACCCTGGTCACAAACAGCCTGAACGAAACCGTGTGTAATATCTTGCCCTCGTTGCATGCATTACATACATAATGGTCGTTTCGGCCTTGTCTAGTGGGTTTGGTTAGTTTCTTGTTCTTGCCCCAAAAAGTTGATAATCATGGAATATCACTCGGGACACTACATACATGTAGCTACATGCAGTATTCTGTGCAGCTAACATACCTACCAACCGCAAGCTGTTCCCGCAAATCAGGCAGAAAAACGCAGATCAGAGTCCAGAAACGTACAATCAAGATTCCGCTGTGCATACACACCCCGGGTAACCAGGACTCCCAGCCTCTAGATATAAACTATGCGTCACAGCTGCTTCAAAACACTCCAACCCACTTGTTTATTTATTTACCTCGCGCTCAGAAGCTAGCTATAGTCCCCACCACCACCACCACCACCACCACCTCCTCTCCCCCAAAAAGCAAGATGGCCTTCTTAGAGCTGCTCCCAACAGAGCTTTTATATCTCGTAGCCACTCGCCTGGACACCCGGTCTGTCTCCCAGCTCATTCTAACCTCTCAACACTTCAATGTCCTCCTCACACCCCACCTCCACAAGCTCGCCATCCAACCGGTACACAAACACCTCACACAGCTCCAATGGGCTGCCTGGAAATGCTACCTCCCCCTCGTCAAGCTCGTCCTCAAGCTCACCAGCAATGCCGGCATCAACGAGTACTCCACAACTGACGGTGAGACTGCCCTCTCCTATGCCATCACCACCTACCAACGAAACACGGGACCGCTCGTCGACGTCATCAAGGCTCTCCTCGATCCCGGCGCCGACGTCAAGGCCAGGCTCCGAGGCGGTCTCTCCCCGCTGCAGCTAGCTGTATCCATAGGCCATAAGGACGAGGAGCTCTTCAAGGTCCTCCTCGATGCTGGCTCTGAGATCGACGCGGAAGACGACCTCCGGGTCACCCTGCTGCAGCTAACCGCTGAACTGAACAGAGTCGACCTGCTGTCACTCTTCTTGCGAGGAAGCCCCCTGGCTATGTGAAAGGGCGAGGAAGAGTGTACACTGCGCGCTGCAGGTCGGCGTTAGGTTGGGCCATATTAAGGTTGTGAAGCTGCTACTAGACAAGGGTGCGGATATCTATTCACGGGGAGGGGAGTAATCGGTCGCTGGCGTATACTGCGGTGAAGGATGATCAGCCGGAGGTGTTGAAGCTGTTTATTGAGCGTGGGGTGCTGCTGGATCCGCCGGGCGAGCGTGGGTACACGGCGTTTGAGTATGCGGCGCTGGCCGGGAAGTTGGAGATAGTGGAGATATTGCTAGCCGCAGGGGAGGGCAAGGAGTGGATGGTTGGTAAGCGGGATAATGCGCTCTGGCTTGCTGCGAGGAATTCGCACCTGTTTGTTACGAGGGTGCTGTTGGAGAACGGGGCGGATTATATGATGTTTAAGGGGAGGAATGGCCGGACGGTGATGGAGGATGCGCTCTCGAAGCAGAATGTCGAGGTTGTGCGGATCTTGCTAGAATTTAGCGCCGATGTGAATGGGAGGTCTAATAACGGGAAGTCGCCGTTAATGCTAGCGCTAGTGATGGATGTGCCAGGTGAACGGGAGAAGGAGAATTCGTCTGCGATTGCGTGCGCAGCAGAAGTAAATGCTCCGGGGTACCAGTTCCATAGTAAACACCGGTTTTATCGCAGCTGGAGCGAATGTGATGACATCCGATGGTTATTGTTGGAGAATGGAGCGGATGCAAATGCGCAGGATAGCGATGGGCTTACCGTGCTCCATAAGGTGCTGGCATTGGGCGCTGCAGACAGCCATGATACGCTTGAGATGCTACTGGAAAGCGGGGCGGACGTGACAAGTCCGGGCTCACGGCGCTGCATCTTGCGGCGTGGTCGAGGAGGGAGTATGACGTGCAAAAGATGCTCGACCATAGCGCAGACATAGAGGCAACAAACAACGGGCAGACAGCGCTGCATATGGCGATGTGCAATGGGGGGACCTGGCTGCGATGATGCTGTGGCATCGAGGGGCGGACGTGAACGTGATGGATGTGGAGGAGCGGTCGCCCTTGATACTTGCGGCGATGCATTCTGCAGCGACGGGGATCATCAGGTTGTTGAGTGGGGTGTGTGCTGATAATGAGACCATTGAGGTGGGCGTGGGCTTGCCCCGGCTAGATTCTGCGCGGCGGCGGTTACGGGGTGAGCATAATGACTGGCGCATACAGAGCTCCTAGAGGCGTGGCAGAGAAGCGGACTCGAGTCTTTTTTTTCTTCTTTTTTTCTTTCTTATTTTTATTTTCTTTTCTGTTCATTTCCTGACTTGTGAGAATACCTGCGGTATGGGCTAGCGATATTATTTTCCTAGCTATATTATTTTTATCGATCGATCCTCTGATGTCTCGCAATATCTATCTATGCTCTTAGCACTGTGGTTCATCCACCCGTTGTAACATCGTTGTCGTATGGTGGAGAAACAAATAAAATCAAGCAACAATAATCGATTTGCAGGTGATGGGGTAGCTCCTGGGCTAGAAGTGATCCTGATAGGGCTTCTGGAGATGTGATGAGGACTGAACTCGAGCGCAGCTACTGATATAGCTCCTGGGCATGTGAAACAGCTCCTGGGGCGCCGTGGGAGAGTACTGGATACGAGCAGGCGATCTAGATACTAATATATGCCTATAGTACAGCTACTAAAGCTCGTGCAGCTACCTGTTGATATAGCTGCTCGAGGGTTGCCGTGCATCACGATATATCACTCGGTTCTTACAAAAACAAATAAAACTCAATACACTCGTCGGAATCTTCCCAGACATGTATTTTATGTGTTTCTCGATCATCTGCAGCTTGGGTTCTGAAATCTGTCCCCGTTGCTACAAGTACCTATTACTCCGCTATTTCTTTTTTTTTTTCTTCACTACTGTTACTGTTCGAGGAGTTAGAAACTTCGCCCTAGCTCAGAAGTTTGCCGTCGGGCATCATGTCGGCGCTGCGGGTGTATATGTATCCATCTGGCCGCTCTGATGCTGTATGGGGGGGGGGGGACTTTCTCGATTCCGCTTTCTGCGGCGTTGCGGGATCGGATGTGTGGACAGCCTTTCTGGGTTGGTTGATTGGTTGTTGGTGATTATATTAACGTTAATGGACACGGCTGAATGGCCAGAGTAAAAATATATACGCAACAAATCAATATGTATCCTCTGCTCATGGTATATACAAATGAAAGCTGACAGTAAGCTGTATGCGGGAACCTAGGAGACCCCGTGATGTGGGGGGGGGGGGGGGGGGGAGGGGAGCTGCCAGTCGAAAGCTTTGTAGTAATATATCAATCACACACAAAACCTAGCTTGATTGAGACTCACAGGCCTAGCTAGCTATAGGAAGGGAAATGGGAATCGGTCCATATATCGGTCAGCTCAGATCCAACCTACCAATGCTACAGCTAGGGAGAATACCAGGGGTTTTTCAGGTTTTTCAGACCGGTGGGTAGACTGGCGGCAGGTTTGAAAACCTTTTTTTTTTGCGTGGAGGAGCCTCTCAAGCTGGCTCAGTTGGCAGGGGGCTCGCTGGGAAGGGAAACGGAGTATTTACTTGTAGTTATGGTGCGCCCACTAGTACTCTTAAAGGTGACAAATCAGGTCCGACGACGCCCAACGACGCCGCAACGACAACCAAATGTACCAGCGGCGGTGCTGGAACAAAACAACCAATTTTCAAGATAAAGGCTCACGGTTTTAGGAGAGGATAATTGATTAGTCTAGAAATATATAAAAAAATCTCAAAATAATTATTTCTTGAACCGAAGGGACAAGATTTGCATTTCAAATGTTTCAAGTGATAGATGACATTAATACAATTAAAATAAAAATGGTTTGGGGGGTATATATTATTCCTACGCATCTATAGTATTGGGGTTCCGAAGGGCAGAGTAATATCTTATGTGGTTGCTGCGCTAGAAATTTCTTAGTGGGGGGTGGTTGCTATGGGGGGGGGGGGGGGATGATTGAGATGCAACATTATTTCCCCTTACTTTATGCACCATAACTCCACCAGTTTTCGAGCAATTAACAAGCACTCTTCAGAGAATCTAGGGGACAGATATAGCTTGGACCCTGCCTCTCAGCGATTGTGTAGCTATAGTGCGTGCTCACTCTCCTCTTCGACGCTCCGTCACTGCTTGGGCGAATCCCGACTAAGTAGCTATCACCAACACAAGTGGTACATCTAGGTCCGTGTAGTGAGTAAAACCCCCAAATATTACTCACTTCAAGAAAAATGTGGTAACCCTAACCCACCGATCCTCTCACACCCACCCCCGCATCATTCACCCTAAAATATCATACCGTTTATACTAGTAATCTGCCGGCATGTAAGCCATATTGTATCTCAAGGTTTCACATGAAGACTACCTATACCTCAGGACTACTACAGGCTAGAGAAATGAGGGTGAGCTTAATTTTGACCCCCGGACGGTTGAAGAAATAATGCTAATTAATTACAAACCGAGCAAGGAAACAAGCATGTGAAAACTCAGGTAACTGATCACAGCTCGAGCACCCTAACTTCAATCTGTTAAGGTAACTCCCAAATGATCTGCTATCTGCCTCCTCCGTGACGCAACCGTCGGGTTCCCTAGTAGTGGGAGCCCAAGCACCGTGGAGGTTAGCTGACACCGTTCGCCTGCCCATCAATTCAAACACCCTTGGTTAGCAATTGCAACCTGATCTAACACTTGGGGTGGCGGGAGAGAGAAAGTAAGCCTATAGTTGACTCTCTTTATAGTGATACTTCATACAGTGATACTCTCGTTATAATGATAGCAATCGGTGGTCCCGAAATACCCTTTTACCAGTATCTCCTTACTTCTTATAGTGATACTCGCCTTATAAGAATCCTTATATCGAGAGGCGACTGTACTACTCAGCGTTAATACATCGCGCCGCGTGATTGGCATACCGTGTGTAGCGCAGGGGTGCCCCGTCGCTCACCGTGGCATTGTGAAGGCGCATCGGTAGCAGGATTTGGCTGTTTTGCTCTGTCAGTAATGGGAAGAGCAGGGCGGGATATACTTCGTGGTCAAAGAGTACGAAGGATTATAGGGGGCTGGGGCGAAAGGGCTTTGATATAATGTAGAACGCGACGTACCTTTCACGAAACTCGCGGCCATGAAGGTGCCCAATATCTGTTGCACCTCCTGTCGGAACGTGTCCGCAGTGAGGGGGACGATGTTTGGAATAAGCGCGACCTCATCTTTTATCGCATCGAGGTGCTCGGCAATGATGACGAAGTTGGGGTGATTGGCCATTTTGTTATAATATGCAGTGAAGGCCTAGCTAGTGGTATGATCGGAAGAGTGTGTGAAGTTGTAACTTAATTGTATTGATGATGATATATGTCAAGGAAGAGCGATGGCTCTCTGCTCTCAAGTAGTCCTCCGCCAGTTGCCACCGTATCCTGGTTCTTCGTGTCCTAATTCACGTATCCTTGACCAGCGTCAACTCACTAGCTACTACGCATACATATTCTGCTCGTTCTGTCACCGCATATCTGTACAGCGCAGAAGTGGTATAAAGTATATAGTGCAGGTACTACTAGTCGTGATATGCAGTAAAAGTACTCTGTTTCCCTAGCTGCTCAGCAAGCCTTCACATACAAATATTACTTGGCTGCCGTGGAATACTTGATTATTGCATGTAGAGAGTGTATATGTATATGGTGGATATTCGAAAGGGCAGTCGACCTTGCAATGGATTTTATATTATTTCTTTTAATTTCTCCTGTACCTACACCTCCGAATCTATCACACTGCCTATGTACGTGCAGTTGATTTGTGGCATTCTTGCAACTGGGATATACAATTAATTACGCTGCTTGCAATTGTACTTATATACAGAAACAAGTATTTTCCATCCAGGTTTCTCATAATTAACTATTCCCCACCAGCTCTCTGTATAGACGTAGATAGATAGATATCAACATTCCAATATAATTTTAAAGCCGGAAGCGGGTTGCGGTGTGGTGTTTACTGAACTGCATGTCCGGATCCGTTATTAATTAAGACTACCTAATACAAGAATGCCAAACTACTTGTATTCTCTCAATCTTATCAACCTGTAGTTGCAGCACATAGACACACATTACTTCCAAGTCCCAGGACATAACTACATACATGTGTGTAGTTAATTGTACCATCACTCATGATCACCCAACCTACATAATGTCATATCATCCGTATATACCCCGGCGTGCGATGCAATTAATGAATTAAACAAAAAAAAAAAAAATACCCCGGCGTGCGACTTGGCGCACAGACGCTCACTCGGTCGATCGAATTAGAAGAAGAGCAAACTTAAGGGGGCGCTGCATGAATTTCCTGATAATAACAAGAATGGAGACAGTTCTGCAAAATTAATGGAGTGATCACTATGGGATATAAAAATCATCTTTGAAATACACAAGAACTTTCCCCCCACCTCCCCGCTTCAATGGCCATATATGGGGCACACTACATATCATGCATTGCGCAGAAACAACAAAAACAGCTGAAGAGTCAGATATAATATCGCCAGTACACCGTAACTACCTCTCCCAAATAACAAGACAACAATAAAAAAACACAAGCCCCCCCCCCCCCCCCTCGCAAAAGCACAGACAGCCCACTCACTGCCCCATCTCCTCCATCGCCTCCTTCCAATGCCGATACGGATCCGCCACTCCCGCCTCCATCAGCGCCCTCCTCGCCCACCCCTCCTCACCCGCCGCATCCCACACCGTGCACCCCTCGCAGTCCGACTGATCCGGGTTCGCGCCCCACCCCATCAAGCACCTCACCACCTCCCCCCCGCCCCCCTCCTCCCCCTCCCGCACCACACGATGCAGCGCCGTCTGCCCCCACTCATCCCCACAATTCACGTCCGCCCCGCCCTCCAGCAGCGCCCTCACAATCGCCACACGCTCCGCCCCCACCATGGCCAGCCCCAGCTCGCCGCACGCGTCGCAGCCGCCGGCGTCGTGCGCGTCGTCGACGTGCGCCTCCGCCGCAAGCAGTAAGCGCACGGTGGCCTCGTTGCCGCTGGCCACGGTGCACAGCAGCGGCGAGAGGCACGGGTCGCCGGCAGGGGCGTTGACGTCTGCGCCTGCGGCAATGAGGATGCGCGCGCTGTCGGTGAGGCCCGCGGAGCAGGCGGCGTGCAGTGCGTCGGTGAGGTAGTGGGTTGCGGGGACGGCGTGGGCGTCGAGCAGCTGCACGCTCGCCTTGACGATGATGTGGAATGCGTCTGGGTCGCGGAGCTGCTCGGGGCGGTGAGGTACTGCAGTGGGCGGAAGGGCGTGTGGTTGAGCATTGCCTTGACAAGGTCGTGTTTTTTGTGCGTGTGGGCGAGGGAGACGGCGGTCTGGCCGGTGGCGGTGGTGTCGGTGGGCTGCACGCCGCGGTCGAGGAGGAGCTGTATGAGCGGGAGACCGCCGTCGCCGAGGATGGCGGTGTGAAGGAGGTTATACCCGTCGTGCTCGAGGTGCTCGTCGATGTCGGCGCCGGCGTCGAGGAGGAGCGCCACGATCGACTCGTGCCCCATGTAGGCCGCGGCGTGCAGCGGCGAGCGGGTGTGGTTCTTGATGGTGAGGTCTGCGCCGTGCTCGAGCAGCAGCGCCACCATCCGCTGGAACCCGCGCTGTGCGGCGATGTTGAGCGGCGTGTCGTGGTCGACGTTGTGCGCATTCACATTTGCACCATGCTTGAGCAGGATGCGTGCCAGCCCCTTATGATTCTCCCTTGCAGCTTCAATCAGCGGCGTCTGCGCATCAGACCCCAAGTCCTCCACCGGCGCGCCATACTCCAGCAGCGCCGCGGCAACCCCCTCATGCCCCGCCCACGACGCCCAGTGCAGCGCCGTCTCATTCCACATCGTCGTCGCCCTCACATCGGCGCCCCTCTGCAGCAGCACCCTCACAACGCTCTCATGGTCATTGATCGCCGCCAGGATCAACGGCGTATACCGCACCATGCCGCCCTTCTGCTCAATCTGCGCTCCGCGGTCGAGCAGCAGCTCCACGGCCGCCACGTTCCCGCACGCCGTGGCCCAGTGCAGCGGCGCATGGAACACGTGCACCGGGCGGCCGCGGAACCACGGTCGCGCGCCAATGTCCGCGCCGCGGTCGAGCAGGATCTTGGCGGGTGTTGCGTACTCGTCGTCGCGGGGGACGGTGTGCAGGGGCGACTTGACGACGGCGTGGATCTCCTGCCCGTGCTCGAGGCGGGTGATGAGGTGGGCGTCGTGCGCGTAGGTGGTGGCCCAGTGGAGGGCGGTGCGCTCGTCGCTGTCGGGCGCGTCGATGGATGCGCCCATGTCGAGGACGAGGGTGAGGAGGGTGCTGCGGCCGTTGCGGGCGGCCCACCGCAGGACGGCGTTCTTGTCCATGGCGGTGTAGAGGAGTTTGGTGGTGATGTGGTGGAGGACACGGCTGGTGCGTGTGAGGTTGTTGAGCTCGGAGAGGGTGTCGAGGCTCTCGGCGATCAGCATGATGAGCTCGGGGGGGAGGTCGAGGAGGTTCATGATGGCGCTGGGTAGCTGGGTAGCTGGCTGGCTGGCTGGCTAGGTGGGGTTTGGGTATATGGCTGAATTCTGTTTGTATAGTGGGGATATTAGTTGGGGCCGGATTTGTTTCTTGGTTCTGTCTGTCTGTCTGTCTGTCTATTCGAGGGATTGGGGATTGGGGATTGGGGGTTGGGGGTTGGGGATTGAGGACTGGGGATTGAGGACTGGGGATTGGGGAGATGGGAGATGGCATACATGATTTGATTCGACCTGATGTCTGGAGCTGTGCTGATATCTGGCAAACAGCTCTCCAGTTCGGTGGTGAAGCCCATCTCCCAAAAAGCTCGGTGAGTACGTTCATCACTTGAGGTTGGCGGGGCCCTTGGCATGGGCTAGGGTTGAGAGCCCATTGGTTGCCTAACTGTCTGTAGCTGTCCAGTCAGGGGAGGAGGAGGCACCGCTGCAGTGTTCGTATATATCTATCATATGGGTTGAGTGTGATCCCCAGACCATGATCCCGCAATGAGGTACATACATACCTGAGTACATGGGTAGAACTACTCTGGCTAGAGCATCATTCCCCGAGGATCTCGCGCGGGGATTCGCTGCGGCTGGTGGAATGGACGCTTAATCATAGAGTCTGCAAAGTGCTGTTTCAGCACAATGCGCTGAGTGGTGCTCGTGGCGATAGGTTCAATTGTGGAGGTGCAGAGTAGATAGAGTACAAGATGTAGTCATCATATCAGCTATATATATACAAGTAATCGCCCTGTGCTAGGATATAGATAGGTTATATAGAGTATATGCTTAGCCACCCATGGCCACTGGCCTAGCTAGCTAGCTAGTATCAGCCACTTTAATTCCTTATTACAATCGATCACCTTTACTCGTAGGCGCTGACGAGTAAAGTCCAAAGATCTACACAGAGTAGAGAGATGTCACTTGACAGTTGAAATAGACTCTGATACAGCTGACAGCCAGCCAGCCAGCTACCTAGCAAGCTGTGTGGTGTGGCTTTGCTGGCCGGGGGCTAGAGCATGAAAGTACTAGTATGTAGTAATCTCAGATACGATATCTCCCAAAGATCGGCCACTACCTAATCTCACTCATCCTTAGTTCAGCGGCGGAGTGAGGACTATCACTCGTCTTAGGCGTTGGTACTTGACACATGCGTACTAACTAGAATAAGCAGGGTTAGGTGTAGGTGTAGTAACGATTGAGGGTTAGGGTTCAACTACTCCACTTACTTTACTCAAAGAATCAACTCTCCCCCTCTCGTCGAAATCACAACATCTCACTCACTCACCGCCCCTCGCACACTATGCCCCAAAATCGCACCGTGCATGGCTGTGCACCCCCAACACTTTCCAGCTTGCTTGCTGCTTTCCCCTCTCCTCGAGCTCATCCCTCCTGCCCCGCAACTCAACTGTGAAAGTTCAACCCCGCTCTTGATCAAGAAGCTAAGAAAAAAAATTATTTTCGTCGCCCTGGCTAGCCGGGGATGCACCGACAGTCACAAGCAAAGCATCTAGAGAGCTGGGATTGCTCATGCCATTTCTACATGTGAAGGGAGGTATGTAGAACGAACGTACGGTGTCCTTCTCGACGTTTCTCGGCCGCCCCTTCCATCCATACACACTCCACGCCCAAGCCGGCGATTGGATACCGACCGGCATACATAATCTACATGTTCGAATCTGCAGGCTAACCACGGCCTGGTTTCAAACTTTGCGGGGCCCGGGGGGTGGGTGGGAGACGATGATGATGCCACTCTGGATAACGTCACAGGCGCGCGGGTGAGGAACTACAAATAAAAAATAAAAAAAATAAAAAATAAAAAAGGGAACTTTTTTTCCTGCTCTCTAGATGTCTAGATGAGCGTTGGTGATACTAGATATAGATCAGCCATCTTATCGATCGGCTAGAACCAGAGTTAAACCAGATTATGACTTTGGGCCTGCACCCCGTGACTATGGTACTTGCGGTGCATAGGTACAGCGGGACGTTTGGATTGTCTTGTCTTGTCTCGGGATGGAGGGAGTCGTTGTTATTTGCAATGATTGCCTGTTCCAGATGCACTCTGGCCGGCCGGGCGGTAGGTGGTGAGCACTGAGCATGAGGTGGTGATGTGCATACAATACCATGTCGGAATATAACTCAGCTGCCCTACCTACATATGTTTCTTTTGAAATTTGCCTGTTTCTTTGCCCCCGGGCGGAACAGAGTGCAAGTAAGCAAGCCGCAGAAGGCAAAAACAAGACAAGGATTAAATTAAATCCCTCCAGAATGCTTTCTACGCGGGGGTCGAGGGAATTGGGATGCGGTAGGTAGGTAGGTACTACAAATACGCACTTGGTACGTACATACTCTATCTTATCGAGATGCCCGCGCGCCGCGGCCGGGTTTGGGTTGGGGGATACGATGGAGTGGATGAGCTTGAGCGCTATCGATAGGGAAGAAGAGTCGATAATGTCAAGCTTAAACACAGGACTTACCAATACCAGTACCAGCCAGCATCTAGCTAGAATAGGTACATCTACATCTACCCCCACCACGAGTAGACCCCATACCGAGTAGATGAACCCAAGGTCGGTCGGTAGATGAAGGTACCCTCTCGCAAAAGATACATATTCCTTATTTCCTCACGACCCCCCCCCCCCCCCCCCATCCGCAAGGCAGGCGAATCTCAATCATTTCCATACCTGTGGTGGTAGGACAGGGTATCACACACACACACACACACTTCTCTTCCACACCTTCCACCACACCACTCACTACTCCCCAGTGCACTCCACCAACCTGCAGTGCCATGTCAACGCACCACACACCACAACCACAACCACAGGGTTACAAAATGGAAAGAAAGAAAAAAAAAAAAAAAAAGAGGGAGAAAGTCTGCCAACGTGTCTGTTGCAATGGCGGCCCCCTGCTGCTGCTCGTGCGGCGGATCAGACCGTGTGTCTGACTGGCTGGCTCAGGGGGGGGGGGGGGGGGAAGCATAATGTAGAGTATCACCAAAATATACTTTTGGGACTTTGGGGGAAATAGAATGGTGATGGAAAGAAGGAGCTATGAGTGTGGAAGGAAGGTAGTATGGAAGAAGGGAGAGGCGGAGAAAAGGCACCGAGGATCGTGGATTCGCCGCCGCAGCTAGCTATATCACGAGTAGAGTAAGTACCGTACCTACCTACCCTAAAATACCCCTGCTTCTATGTACCACTTTAAAGTACTACATATCATCCCTGTGCAGGAAGCGAGGGTTCGAGTGAAGTAAAGTGAAGTAAGTCAAGTGAAGGAAAGAAGAAGGAGGAGCGGAAGGGGAAAAAGGCATCTCTTGCTCTCCTGGTTGTATCATAGCCCCTTCCCAACAGGCAGCGCAGGGCAGGGCAGCGTAATCAATCTCATAGGTTGAGAGGAACCTCAACACATGATTCATTCAGCCTCTGACAGCTCCCCGATCCACGATATCTATCACCTTAGTCCCCTAGCTCTACTAGTAGTTCTGGTTCTGGTTCTGGCCGCTCGCTGTTTGATTTGGGACGCTGGAATTGTTTTTCTCGTCATCCGTCTTTCGAGAGTTGCTCCCCATTGCAGCGACAGATCAGTCAGTGAACGTGAGAGAGATCCCAGAGAGGCAGAATCTCAGAGTGTGTCTCCCCACATATCATCATCACCGTCAATCAATCAAATCAATCACATCACATCATAATATCACAATATCCTATCCCCATCCAAAGGATTCCTCTCACTCTTTTTTTTCTCCTGCTCGCCCGTCAGTCAGTCTTGCCAGTCTTTGCCAGTCTGTGAAAAATTCCCATACCTACCATTAAAAACAGAAACAGAGGCAGCCCGCCCAGAGGTACCAGGTTAGAAACTCCTCACTCAACCACCCTATCTTCGGCTGTGGTTCGCGATTCCCGATTTCCATTCCGCCTGCTGCTTGTTGCTTGGATACTTGTTCTCCTCTCACTCGCACCCGCGCTGACTCCTGGAAGTTACAGCTCGAAGCTCCATTGAGCCGTTACTTCCGCACCTACATACACCACGTCTATTTGCCCTCACCCACTCCACTGCACTCCTCCTTCCCCCCCTCTGCCTCCAACCCAACCCAACCCAAGCAAACAATCCATACAGCACACGCAACAAACTAGGAAAGGAAAGAGAGAAAAAAAAAATTAAATTAAAAGGAAAAAGAAGCGAGTAATAGCGACGGAATATGGCCGATTTATCACCCCCTTCGTCGTCACTGGAAGAGACGCATGGGCGACAGCAGCGCCAACACTCCTCCCCGCTGCTGCTACTGCGCTCGATTTCTTCCGAAGAACAGCTTGTGGGTGGTGGTGGTGTTTGTGGACTTGCTGCTGCTGCTGCTGCTGGTGCTCCTGCCTCTGGAGAAACCCCTCCCACACCGCCTGCTACAACTCGTGCATCTACTGCAATCTCTGGTGCCGCAGAGACCGATAACGAAGAGGAGGAGGACTTTGACGAGCAGGAAACCACCGTAGGAAGAGCTGCTCCGGTAGTGGACGAGCGACAACACCCAGAGCCTGTGTTTGTGGTGCCTGAACCGCAGAGAGCTCCGCCGTCTCCGCCGACCCTCTCTCTTCCTGCTGTTGCTGCTGCTGCTGCTGCTGCTGCTGCTGTTGTCGACATCACAACTACTCCAGCAACACCGCAGGCACAAGAGGAAGAAGAGGAGTTGTCCATGCCTTCGATCAAGACAGTCCCCAAGCGGGACGGCCCCAAACAGAGCTCAAGCAGTAGTAGTAAACCGCGGCCAGCCCCGGTGTCCCTTCCCCTCCCCCCCCTTCGGCAGGTCTCCGATACCCACAGCTCCACAACAACAACAACCTCCACAACAATAACCTCAACAACCACACCACTATCTCCATCCTCACTCTCGCGGGTACTGAGAGAAGAAGGAATCCGCTCCCCCAGCCACCCAAGCATCACCGCCCTCCCGCCCTCCCCCCCACTCACCAGACGGGGCACCAACAACACCCGCACCACCTCGTCCTCCCGCTACGGCCCGCAGGCCATCGCCGTCCGCGGCGGCTCCCCCGACAAGCTTGGCGCCCTCCGCCCGGGCACATCGTCGTCAAACGCATCGCTGAAGGATGTCTCCCGCATGGGCAAGAAGCTGGGCCGCCAGCCCATCGACTACCTCCTCCCGAACGGCTCCCTCCCCAACCCCGTGTCGACAAACTTCCACCCCTGGCAGGAGCCAGACTCGCTCGACGACAGCCCGGACACGGACCAGCCCGTGTCGGCGGTGTTTGCAAACCTGAACATCCTGCTGGAGAACTACCACAGCATCCTCTCGAACGGCGGCAGCATTGCGGTCGCAAACGGGTACCACAGCGTCGCTAGAAAGCTCCTGGAGCAGGTGGGCGGCGTGTTCACAAGGGACTTGGGCGTGGACGGCGTGGGCTGGCACGATATATTAGAGTATATCCGCGGAGGACGCACTCGGCCATGCCTGTGCGTGCTGCCGGTTAAGGGTCTGATGTCGCGGCGCAACATTGAAGCCTCGATCCTGAGCGGGGCCACCGGGGATGACGATGTCGCATCGCACCTGCACCCGCCAAGTATGTACATCACCAAGGAGCTCGCGCAGTCGGTCGTGGCGGGCGTGAAGCAGAAGACGGGCAAAGTCGAGGATTGGCTCGAGGAGGTAGAGAAGGTGCTAAAACGGTCACAGCCACCGCCGTCCCCCACCACCGCATCGGCGCTCAGCGACGACGGCGAGTTCGACGAGCACAGCGAGATCGTCGTGCAGATCATTGAGGGCATCCTCAACCAGACGCAGATCCTCATCTTCCGCGCATACCTGTCCGACCCGCACATCCTGGCCGCCACAAAGCTCGCCCTGGTCCGCCTATACCCGCAGCACACCCCCGCAGCCATCACCGCCCCCATCATCGCGCTATATCTCCTCCTCCACGACGAGCTGCACCCACTGCTGACCGCCGTCTCCCGCCTCACCGACGCAGAGATGGAACTAATCAACTCTGGCCGCTTCGACGGCTTCCTCGACGGGTCCAGCAACGCCGTCCCCCGCGACGAGGAGGAGGAGCTGCGCACAATCACCAGCCTCGACCGCAGCCTCCTCCGCGTGCTCGAGGGCCTCGACGATGAGATTGAGGAGCTCCACAACCGCGCCCTCATTGTCCGCCGCGCGCTCAAGGAGCGCCAGAATGGGATCGCAAAGAAGATGAAGAAGCGCAGCATGCAGCAGCTGGCCGAGGGCGAGGTGTCGTCGTCGACGCCGACGCCGCTGCCGGACGAGCTGGAGGACGAGAATGAGCTGCTGCTGCCGCCGGTGGAGGAGTGGGAGGGCGGGAAGAGTATATTGCTGGGCCCGGACGACAGCGCGAGTAATGTGACGTTCAATCGCCGGCGGCGGGCCGAACGGAGGATCGAGAAGGAGAAGGAGGAGGCGGAGCGGAAGAAGGCGGAGAAGAAGGCGCGGCGTATCGAGGAGCGGGATGAGGCGAGTGGGAAGCGGGAGCGGAAGAAGAGGACTGACGAAGAGGATGCCATAGCTGAGGATGATGATGACGCAACAGTTGATGGCCGCAGTGTGCACAGGAAGGAACGTAAGGAGAAGAAGGAGCGCCGGGAGAAGCACCATTGCGACGGTAAGGATTCGTGCGACGACTGTAGCAGCTCCGCAGCAGCAAAGCGGTCACGGAGCGGTGGACGTAGAGAAGAGCCAGAGACAATCAAGGAGGAGACCAAGGAGGAACTGAAGGAGCTAAAAGAGAAGACCTCAAAGAGCAGCAGCACAAAGGAGACCAAGGACAAACATCGGCACAAAACACCAAAGGAGGAGAAGGAGAAGGACGCAAAGAAGGGCGGGCTGTTTGGTGCTGCACGGCGGCTCTTCGACGGGGGAGTGACGGCCGATAAACCATCAAAGTCTGATAAGGAGAAGGATAAGGACCGACCAGCAACAGGGTCTTCGGGGAAGTCGTCGGAGAGGGAAAGGCCGCCAACGTCACAGAGTCATAGGGGGGGCGGGCACAGTCATCGCGAAGGCGACCACCACAGGGATATACATCGGGAGATCAAGATATGATGTGCTGCGTGAGAATTAGTGGGGGAATGTGAACATGCGTGGGCGGGCGGGGGAATTGGAATTGGAATTGTGAATATGCGACTGATACGATTACAGGCCGGCGTTTTATTTTTATTTTTTTTATTTTTTTACCATCATCTCATAATGTTCTTTTCTTTCCTAGAGTTTACTTTTCTTTTTTTTTTTACTTTTATTTGGTTTGGAAACTTTTTACTTGGGAGGGGCGCATAGGGTGGGGGACAAAAAAGGGGGCTACACTACACAGCAGGAACACTTGACTTATTAATCCGTTTTTTTCCTTTGTCTTTTTTTTTTTCTCTTCTCTTTTTACTTTAGGAGGCCTGTAATTCTGATCTTTTTTTATTTTTCAAGAGCTTTTTTTTTTATCTCTTTGGATACCTTGCCTGCTGCAGCCGCTATCGTTTTTTGCACGAAGGAATGGAATTGGGATGTATGTAGTTAGCTGGGATATTTGGAAAAGTACTTACTTCACTGCTGTCTATTTTTACGATATTTATATATATATATATACACTTACCGCTCTTCTATTAGGGCGTTGAATTTTTTTACTCTACTACTAGACAGTATTTGGTTCTGGCCATTCACGTTCCCGGCAGTTAATTGTGGTTGTGAGCTGAGTTGAGGTTTGAAGATTTGGGTGCACGAGAGTAGTAGTAGTCAGTCCGAGGTGGGGTTGTAAGTGCGCAGTAGTGATAGTGATAGTGGTGGTGGTGGTGGTGGTGGGGTGGGGTGGGTAAGTGCATAACCTCTCACTCGCCTCTCTCTCCCCCAATCCATGACATCAACCAGCCAGCACTCAATCCCCATGCACTCACTCCCTCCACGATCCATAGAACTAGAACCGTCCCACACAACACAACCCGCGCACTCGCTGTCCACTTCCACATATATATTCCTCTCCCCACCCTCCCCCTCCCCTCCCCCCGTTTCCACGGCCTAAACACCCAGCAAATCGAAACACCTGTTCCGCCGCGCGCGTCGTAGTTGACATGACAAAAACCAGCTGAACCCCGGCCCAGTTTCTGATCTACCAGGATCAGGATCCCCCCCGACGACTATCTCCCGCGTCCCAGTACAGCGCTGCAGTGATTTGCTCCAGGCATTTTGGTGTTCTACCCCTTCTCCGTCCACACACCGGCATGTATGTACTCTACACACACCGACCACACACCATAGCTACGCTACTTAATTACTATTTACCAGCCAGTCGCAGCCAGCAGCGCCCTCCAACCGCCGTACCCATCCTGCCTGTATGCTGTGCAACCCCCGATCTGCTCCAGCCTGTGTGGTCACGCCAGATCTCTGCGCGTGGCATTTAGAGTTTGCTGTCTAGACTCTTCTCCCTCACACTCTCTCTTTGTTGTGAGCCAGCAATATACAAGGATTGCGCGCGCCCCCCGCCCCCCGCCCTGCCATTGGCTACCGTGTGCAAGCGCGGTTTCGCGCGCTGCACCTGCTGCCGATCAGGGGGGGTTGCAGCGAGGGTTGTGTGAGGTGCGAGTGATAGTGTGTGATGCTTGTTTGCCGTGGGTTTGGACAGTGCAGTGCGGTACTGTGCGGTACTGTGTATGATAGCCTAAAGGTAGCTACATGTATGGGCTTTGTATGAGCTGCCGGAGTGTATACAAATACAAACTTGCGCGCGGATTGCCCTGCATACATACATACGGACATACATACATACATACATACAGACAGACATACATGTATTGAGCCGTACGTACCGTACCTCTTGTCATGGTATGGTAAATACATGTACGTATACGTATACGGTGCAGTACGGTAGCTCACATCATGGTGGTGGGAGCTAGATGTAGTTAGTTGGCAGTAAGTATGCTACATACGTACGTCGTGGCATCTCATGTCACATCATATCACAATATCCATCCCTGGTGGTTTCTCATACATACATAGCACATATCACACTTCATCATCATCATCATTCATACTGCCTCACTCGTCTTGTATCAACCCCTACATACATCCTCGACTCCATACCGCTTCGGCGTATCCAAGCCGTATACGAGAATGTATTCAAACGCACTGAGCATGTTCAGTCCCTACCACCTCGTCGTCACATGGCCCGCCGTCTTCCTCTGTGCGCTGATGCTGGTTGCGTGCGGGGGCGGCAGCAGCCAGGAGGAGCAGGAGGTGGCGTCTGAAGACCAGCAGCTGCTGTTGTACATGGAGAGTGAGCGGAGACGACTGCGTGCTGACAGAGCGGCAGCAGAGTCTAGAACTGTGGTGAGTGGGAGGGTTAACAAGCGGAGGAGGAGGAGGACGAGTGGGGTGAAGATAAAGTTGGAGAAGGGTGGGGGTGGGACAGAAGAGCGGGGACAGGTACAGAAAGAGAGACAGAGACAGAGGCAGAGACAGGTTGACGCTGGTGATAAAAGTTATGAAGAGATGGTGATGGCGGAGATGGAGGTAGAGAGGCTCTCTGATGTTGCTGCTGATATCCTTGATAAGGGTATTTTAGACAAAGCACAACCTACCATCAATCAGGACCAGATCGAAAAGCCAGAGAAATTCGTCTCATTGGCCTTCAGCTTCCAGAGCAGGCACAGCCCACTCGGCTCACCTCCCCACAGCCCTACCCAAACCTCCATCCAGGCCGTCCCCACCCCACCTCCTGCCGCCATTATCAAGACCGAGTGCCCCTCACCCCACACCCTGGGCCCAATCACAGAGAACTACTCCCTCCGCTCCAGCTCCCCTCCAACAATCGTCCCACCCACACCCTCACCCCCCACACCCCAGCGCACGCCCCCCACACAACCCGCACCACCCGCCAAGTCCCCACCACCACCACCCCCAGGAAGCTACATCCTCCGCCGCCGCCCGCCCTCCTCCCATCTCCCCAACAGCATCGACACCACCGACCTCTACGACGGCCCCTTCTTCGTCATCCCGAGCCTCCCCGCACAAAGGGGGTTCGTGACCATCTCGCTGCCCGCCGGCTCACTGACGCCCTCGCAAATCGCCGTCGACGAGGTCGTTGTGACGGCAGCGCCGGAGAGGAGGCTGTGTGGGAAGGATACGAGGAGCAAGGAGGACGAGGGGCTGTATCTAATTGACCGAATACGCGGCGAGAGGGTGGTGGAGGCGAGGAGCGGGGTTGGGTGGGCGAGGGAGATGCTGGTGCATTGGGAGGGGTGGGGGTGTGAGGATGATAGTTGGGAGCCTGAGGAGGGGCTGCCGGCGGAGGTGGTGGATGCGTTTGATGAGAGGGTGGTGGAGTGGAGGGTTGGGTTGAAGGGGTATTAATTGAGGATGGGTATAGATGGGGAGTGGTTTGTGATGTGTGGGGTGATGGTGGGCATTGGGTGGTAGTGGACTTGGATTGGATTTGGGCGGGATTTAGCTGCTTTTTGCTTTTATATGGATTTGGGATGGTTTCAGATGGCCTTTTCTTACTCTTTTTTTTTCCTCTCATGGGCGGTTTGCCAGACGATACGATTGACTTGTTAATTAGTGGCTCTGATTAGACACATGGACTCGATAATATTGATAGCCATATAATATAGTAGACAGCACTGCTTAATCCATCCAGTAGGATATAGTTCAGTCCGGTATGTAATTATCTCATAGCTCGTAACCAACTAACAAACTCAATTAGCTAATATTCCTCATTCACAGCTGCAGCTTTTACAAATTAGATTTCCTCTACAATTCACATGCACGCAGCGCACTAGTCTCTCTTCGTATCTGCCAGAAGTTTTATTACTACCAGAGCGCCTTTCTGCATTGAGACGCACTACATGCAACTAGCACGCGCTAGTATTCTACTCTACAAATTAGAATTGGAATTGGAATACCGAATCGATATTGCTTCCCCCTATATAGTCAATTGCAAAATCATGGCCAATGAGGCTATATTTACTTGATACTGACAATGATTGTATCAACTAGTTTGTCCGAACCAATATAGCCCCGGCCCTGACAACCAGGGGAGGGACAGCATCACCACAATCACAACCCATCACTCGTCCACAACCACCACAACCACCACTCCAATACCCCCCCCCCCCCCCCCGGGGCCCCTTTTCCTTTGTCCCCCACCACGCATCAACCCCCTCACGCCCTACTCAACCAACCACCCAGCCCCTCCAGCCCCTCCAGCTACCACTCCTCCAGCCACGCCTCGACACCGCACCCAAGCCAAGCCCAGTCACAGCTAGCGCCCGAATATATACTAAAACCACCCAATGACCAGGCGCGCAGCCCTTATCCGTCATGCCAATCGCTCCTGCCGATTACGGAGCGACGTCCGGAGGGAGTTGTTGGGCGGCTGCCCCTGTACTCCATGTGGGCGGGTATGTGTTGTTTTTGGCGCGGGCGGTGTAGTTGCTTGTCTAAGGTGGGTTCTTGGGGGCATGTTATTATATTTATACTTACTCCTGCAGAGTTTCTGAAGGGAATTCTTTAATGGTGCGTGGGGGACGCCATAGTCCGGTTTTCTACATGATTGGTGGGGTGGGGCTGTATGACCTGAACGATGTCTCGCTGGATAATCTAAAGATGGTACGCGGAGAGATACTACCATTTGTATATATTGATGTTTAACTGACCAGAGAAGTGAGGTTACAGATCTGGGTAGGATTTTGTTGCTTCTAAACTCGAGGATATCACAAGTGCCATATCAGCTAGATCAGGCTTACTCTCACAGGTCATGAACATTTCGGAGAAAGAGGAAGAGTTACCTTGAACTGCTAGCGCTATATATTGTTTGTTAACCACTAGCTATGCCACAAAGCAACTTTTTCATTTATCCAACCTTACCCACCACCACCGCCAAACACATCCTCCCCCTCCACCTTGCCTTCTCCTTGACCTATGAAATATGAAGAAAAGAACCCCCAAAATTACAAAACCCCGCAATTAAAACTCCTCGCCACACAAATAAACCCCAGCACATACATAGAGAAGAAACTATCACACAATAAAAAAAAAAAACGGAATACTTGCCCATACACCAACTAAAACGTCTTTACAGTCTTCACCCTCCTTGGCTTCACCGGCGTAAAATCGGTGCTTGCCACCTTCCTCAAAGTCACCTTTGTGATCCTCCTTGTGACTGCCGTGGCTGGTCGCCCGACTTCCTCATACACGACATAGTCGTCCCCGAAACCTATTATTGGGATCTCGGCGGTGATGGCGCCGGGAATGCGGAGAACTTGTAGGGAAGCTTCGGAAGTGGCTTTTGCAGCTGGTAAGGTTAGTTCATACGGCAGTATTGGGTAGAATGCGGTTCTACTTACTTCTTGAGCAGCGGGAGGAACGGCTAAGGTGGAAGAGGTATCTCCAGTTCCACTCCTGCTGCGTCCAGCCAGTGTTTCGCCATCGAGTTCCTTGAACATCTCTGTGATTTGGGCTTTATCGAGTGCGAGGCTTTTGTATTGGGCGTTTGTTCCCAATTCGAGACTTGGTCGTCGGGGTGGCACCGGCGGAGATATGATTGACAGCTTGCTGCTATTACGTGTGGAAGTAAATGACTTTGATCGAGGACGGAACTTTATGGATGCTGTTGGAGTGGGAAGTGGCGATGATGTGGTGGCCTTAGTAGATGAGAAGGAAGGTAGTTTTAAGTGTGATAGAGATTTTGAGCGTCGGACTTCAGCACGGCTGCGAGTTGGGGTAGTAGTTGAAGGAGTGGCGACCGGCGCGAGTGACGGTATGCCGCGGCGACGTGATATCGATGCTGTACGCCGTTCAGAGGGGATATGGTAGGCACGAGTGGTGAATTGGCTCTTGGGGGGCTGCTTCTCAATGGCATCCATGGTGATTGTGCGCCTGGGTTTGTCTGACGGTGTAGGCGCCCGTTTCCTTTTGTCTGAGGATTTGGAGTGTGGGGAATCCTTTGAGTATGTGAGGACACACAGCACTGCCCGTGCAAAGCGAGATATGCTCGACTTGAAAGACTTCGCCTTGGGAGCATTTTCCTGCCGTACCGGTTTCTCTGTGGATGTGGTCTGCTCCTTCTCTGAGGGTTTTGAAGAATGCCCTGAGCTCAACCCAGAAAACATCTCAACGGACGCATCCCTCTTCTCCTCCTCGCCCACCCTCTTAGACCACTCATTAATCATGTCTCTTGATGTCCGTCGGCCATGAACATTAGGTGTCCCAACGGGGGTGGGAGGCATTGGCACAGCCTGTCCTATGATAACACCCAGTTGACCCCTATACATACTAGCAGAGTCGTAAAGACAGCTATCCTCCGATACCCTGCTTGTAAAGGCTGGTGAAGCTGGCGGCGAGCTGTGGCTGAAAGCGGGTAGTGGCTCGAACTTGAAGGTCACTGGGGAGTTTTCTGCCTGTAGGGAACAAGTGTCGACAATTATTGTCATATCCGGTTCGAGCAAATCTTTCCAAACCGGGGGTAGAATTGAGTTTCCGTCCTGGTCGGTTATGCGTATTGAAGAGTTATTGAAGATATCGAGGCCAAAAAGGGTTTTCAGAGCTTCGTATAGGAGCTATATTTGTTTATATATTTGATCAGCATATGTATATAGACACCTAGCTATAGATAGAGAAATTTATTCCAATCGAGATTTATGCACGTACATCCCACGTTTCGACCTTGTGTAGTGGTACAATGAAAGGAGACATATAGGGTGCAAGCAGTATCCGGATCCTTGGAGCCGAAAGACTTTGCGGTTTAAATGTAGACTGCAGCGATGTCGTGGATTTGTTTGCCACCTCTGTTATTTTTGTCCCGAGAGGGGGAATAATTGCTGATGACGGTGATGTTGCTATTTGTTGGGCCATACTGAAAGAATTGAACTAGCCTAGCTAGCGCTTGTACTGAATTAAAGTAAGATCTTAAGAGTGAAATGACCGTAAGGCGATTGTAAAATGCTGATCCCCCAATAATTGTAATATCCAAACTGTTTGCATATATAGATGCACTAGTAGGTCCTTCGATATATCCTTACTTCGAAACCTAATCCTTCCAGCAGCCTAAAGAGCGAATGACGATAATAAAGAGAGGAACACTGTAGATCACTGGAGCCGGTCCTTTTCGAATATAATTTGAATGAATGTAAATGGACGTTAGACCAAACTCTCAAAGTTACTGTCCAACCGACCTTAACAATCCGACCAAGAAAAGGAAAAAAAGTTGTCAAAGAACGACGTCGTCACCGAAATGGATGAACGGGGAAGGAAAGAAAGAAAGAAAGAAGAGGAGGTGGGATATAGATATGTAGATTATAGATCTTTTTGACCCTTTACCATACCAATAATTATTGGTCTGCCATCTTTCAGCGGAAATGTCCAGCATCTCCAATACTTTTTCTGAAACCTCTTGTGCAAGGGTGCCAGGTTCCAGGGATAGGCCACTGGGAGCGGGTTCTGAGGTTATCAATATTTGGTCCATCCTCCCTGCCACAGTAGGGATGGCTAGTCCGTTTCAGGTTTCATAGGCCCAGATGGATAGCCTGGCCAACGATAATCGAAGCGAAAAGAGTTTCGGCGCGTCAGAGGATGAGTGCAACGGTTCATGCAGTCGTTATAGGTGAAGGTTAAAATTTCTCAATGCCTGAAAATCGCCTTCAAGATCAATAATCAGTGATAGGGCAGTGGATACTTATTAAGGGCCCCATGTAGGATGCAGTTGTAATTGCATGTATAACCACTCAAACGGCCCAAACGGAGAGAAAACGGCTGAGATGCGGATGCGTACAACACGTTCCTTACATACGGCAACCTAGCAAGGTGTTCCTTACATCGAATATTCCTCGCATCTAGCCCGGCAGGAACCCTCGACCAGCCTGCGTCCTGGGAGTAGCTGGTAACCAGCGAAAAACGAACACTTACTCTTTCGGCTCCTTCTCCGGGGTAATTCTGTGCAGGATGAATGACAAGTAAATTGAAGGAGTCATTCAGAGATGCCTTTGTACATACATACATGTACATTCGAGTATGCGGCCGTCTACATCTACTTAGGTGACTTTCTAGCGCGCAATCTAGGCTAGCCTTCGTGGATCTCGGGGATTAAACTATAATTGCACGCAATCGGAACCATGGGAAGGGAAAAAGAGACCTTCTTCAACTGCCGTGAAACATCAGCTGCAGCCTCCATTAACCCTAACCCAGATATGTGGTCCGTGACTGGCGTACGCACCAACCGCTAGCAGGGCTGGTTTGACAATGTATGGTACTGGTATCGTATATCTCAATTCTGCTTCTGACTTCCTATCGGATATGCTTTCTGTCCTTGGGTCAGAAACGTTTGAAGATGTCTGGAGAGAGAACCAGAGAGCTAGATAGGAAGGTTAGCCGAAACCATTACACCAATGAAAGTCGAAAAGGATATGGCCAGGGAGTAACCTTCCCCAAGCAACAGGCCTATGTGCGCACAATATCACGCCTTGATCGATCTTGTTCCAGACTTGATCTAAGGGATCGACATGAGAAAACCTTTGGTTTCGGGGGCCATTAGCTATTTAACGACATATAACTTTGTATGATGGAATCTATAACTGTTCTAATTTAAGTTTTATCAATATAATATATCGGTCGACTATCAAATAATACAATTTTCCTCGCTCTATAATAGTAAGCTTAAGACTTAAGTCTTGCTTTTACTGAGACTTTTAATTTCTCTACTATTTCTTTGCCCTGTGATATAGACTTTTCAAACTGCTGGCCTTCGTGGAAAACTACAATTTCAATGCCAATTCTGGACTTATTTGGAGGTTATCTGTAGTACACTGATACCTATATAAGGGTCAATTATATGGAAGACATGCTGACATGTAGTGCATTTAGTGACGTGGGTGGAGACATGTGCTCTCTCCCGATTTTTGTGTAATTTTTACATTTATACTTTTGAAAAAGTGCTCTGCCATGTGCCTTTTTCTTTCCCATGGTTATGGAGTACATGTAGCACGTACACAGAAACTGCCACATGCCAAATAATACAAATTTCATTTTTTAAAGTGATTGTACACAGCGCTTCTGTTGAGATGTGTACATTTCATTTCCAAAGAACTTTAAGAAACCTTACTTTTCGGTCGTGTACTACCAGCGAGAGTATTACACTCCGAGTGCTGAATTGAAATAGATAGACAATCTATACCCCCATTTGTATCTTCGTGAGATAGATTGTCTAGGCCCGGGTTAAAAGGTGCCATATTAAGCCAAGAACCACTTAAAAACGACATTACGGGTAGAAGGGCCTTATTGCGCCTTTTCTCAGAATCCAAATTACTCTATTCTACTATAAAGCCCTGCATGAATAGATGAATCGCGCAAGCGAACTAATTCTACCTATATACATTTACATATAGCCACCATGTTTTCTGGTCCCTAAGAATTCATCATGATCAACAAGATCTAACAAGTCAACTGACCCGAGCTGTGCCGATATGATACCTACAGATAGGTTCAAGTAATGATTTTCGCGACTCGACGTTCAATAGCCGACATGAAGCTTGGATCAGGCTAGCCATCTAATTAACTTCCTGTTATCAGCCTATCCATGTAAATTAAATTATTCTATATACGCTATATATGAAACGTACTCCCGGGAAACGCGAGGAGGGCTTGGAGTTCTTGATAAGATATAACTCGCCTGTTTACCGATGTTATATTCAATTCCAAGGGGAATTATCAACGACGTGAATGAAAGCCCACCAATACCTTTTACAAGCGCCGCCACCTTCCTTGCCGATGATCAGTTTGGATGGGGTGGGTTTGAAGAACTTTGTCTGGTATCGACCTGATCCATGAAATAAGGTTGTGGTATCCAGGGTGCGTTTACCTTGGCCAACCCTGGGAACTGGAGGAGGTTTTTAAATTAAGAGGGAGTCGGGGACAGTATTCTTCATCGCTTCTCACTCGCACAAAACCGGTCTGGGGATATGCGATGAGCTAGATCTATAGAGTAGTGAGACACAGAAAAGCTTGATTTGGCCGATCAAATAATCCGGGGTAAGACTGATCCGCGATGAGTACTAGTAGCATCTCCTATTAGCCATCTCGGATGCTAAAAGAAAACATAACATCCAAAGTTAGCCGATTACCACACAAAGACCTTTGAGGTTATGATCGATACACAATCCCTCCAAAGTCGGTGCGGAATAGCCCGGTCACCGACCTCTGTCAATGATATGTTATTCATGAGGCAATGTTTATAAAGGAGCATATGTTAGAGGTTGGCGTGTTACCACAGTAAGAGAGAGAGGCATCGCAATTCTTTCTTTTCTGCACGTGCAATTCGCAAATATGTTGATACCATACGCGGCATTGCTACTCGCGTCTGCGACCCTCTGCCATGCCCTCGGAGAGCAGCGTTTCATCTCATTCGCCCCACCCGGAGTCAGTCTTCTCTCTGCTCCAATCCTCGTAGATGAAGGAGACTTCAAAGGAGTACAGATAGCCGCCCAATCGCTCTCCGATGATTTTCGCAAGGTCACCGGCAAGCCTGCCGGGGTGCAGAATTATACTAGTAATGTTAACGCTTCGATGGCGATCATTGTAGGTAGCTTAGGGCAATCTGCCCTTGTGGATGGGATGGTGAAGGAGGGAAGGGTCAACGTAACAGGGCTGGAAGGTCAATGGGAGTCATTTGTGACGGCGATAGTGCAGAAGCCTGTGAAAGGCGTGGACAAAGCCCTGGTAATTGTGGGGAGCGATAAAAGAGGGACCATATTTGGGGTCTATACGCTTTCCGAGCAGATTGGCGTTTCACCGTTAGCACCCTGATCTTTCCCTCTCTCCTTTTCCTTCTAAGGATAACATTAATAACTGGGAGTACGTATCATACAGATGGTATTGGTGGGCAGACGTGGTTCCGCAGAAACGAAAAGAGATATATGCGCTCCCCGTGAGAACTCATCATGGAGAACCCAGTATTCGTTACCGGGGGATCTTTATTAATGATGAATCTCCCTCTCTCACATCCTTCGTGTTGGATAAATTTGGCCCGGTTTATAATACTGAGTTCTACAAGCATGTTTTCGAGCTCCTTCTCCGGATGAAGGTTGTCCCCCAGCTAGCTAGGATTGGTCTCTTGAGCAATTTAGGACTAACATGTGCTGTACCACCAGGCGAACTATCTTTGGCCCGCCATGTGGCCAAGCTACCCTGAACCTGGGAATAGCTTCTTCGTCGACGATCCACTGAATCAGGCCACTGCAGATGAATATGGAATTGTCGTCTCTACCTCCCACCACGAACCCATGCAGAGGGCAACAAATGAATGGCTTACCTCAGGCCAGGGCGCATGGGATTGGAATAGTAACAAGGCTAAGATTACCGAATTTTTCCGAGTTGGAGCTGAGAGAGCAAAGGGTTTTGAAAGTTACTTCACCATGGGAATGAGAGGCGCGGGGGATTCTGGGATTAGTGGGTCAAATCCATTAGCAATTCTAGAGGAAGTTATTGCGACCCAGCGTGATATTCTGAAGGAAAATGGAGAGGAGGATGTCAAACGTATGTACCCCTTGGGAAGTTGGTAATTGAGCGGGGCTGATTGTCTCTTATAGAGGTTTGGGCGCTGTATAAGGAAGTCCAGGCGTACTATGAACAGGGCCTAGAGGTACCAGACGATGTCACTTTGCTGTTTGCAGATGACAATTTTGGAACCATTCGAAGACTTCCAACCGAAGCCGAGAATGAACGTTCCGGTGGGATCGGGGTAAGTGATCATTACCTAAAGCGGTTACAAGAGGACTGGCTATTAACAAGTTCTACTTTCAGGTTTATTACCACCTCGAATTTGTTGGCTCTCCCAGAAGTTATAAGTGGATGAACACAAACTCTTTAGGAAAAGTGTGGCAACAATTGAACACCGCCTGGCTTCGAGGGGCGGACCAAATATGGGTGATAAATGTTGCCGATATTAAGCCTATGGAATTACCACTTTCTCTCATCATGACAATGGCTTGGAACGGCAACTATGTCACTAAAGATTCGATTCCAGATTTCTTGGAGACTTATGCAAGTCGTGAATTTGGTACAGAATACGCAAAGCCCATAGCAAATCTAC
This sequence comes from Morchella importuna, assembly GCF_003444635.1. Taxonomy (NCBI): domain Eukaryota; kingdom Fungi; phylum Ascomycota; class Pezizomycetes; order Pezizales; family Morchellaceae; genus Morchella; species Morchella importuna. The sequence continues at coordinate 446,328 of NW_025763433.1, read as the reverse complement.
TTCTGGGACACAGCCATTTGGTGGGTTTGAGAAGACACGAGAGTATCGAAGCCGAAACTTTTTCGATTCTCAACTACAACGAAGCGGACAGAGTTCTTGGAGAATGGAAGAATCTTTCGGACACAGCCTCAGCGTTGTACTCGAAAATTCCAGATAGTAGTAAACCGGCGTTTTTTCAGCTTGTGCTTCACCCGATCAAGGCTTCTTACACTTTTCTTGATGTTAAAGTATCGCAGGCCAAGAATAGCGTTTATGCCAGACAAAGGCGTAATTCTGCCAATAAATTCGCCGAGAACGCTATCGAGAGGTTCAACGATGATTTTGACTTGACGGAGGAGTACCACTCATTGCTCGGCGGTAAGTGGAATCACATTATGGGCCAAGCACATTATGGCTATACCTCAGTTTTCCACCCGCCATCAAGAGATATGATCTCCGGTCTATCTTATGTGCAAGTCAGGCAGGACACCGTACCTGCACTTGGACAAATGGGAGTTGGGGTGGAAGGATTAGTCGGCGTTCGCCCTGGTCTTTTTAACGAAGGGAGTGATCTCGCAAAGCCTTCAAGAGATGACCTAGCGCCAGGCTTCCTACTACCTCCCATTGACCCGTATGGAGCCAACAGATATATTGAAGTTTATGCTCGAGGGACACCAAAAATCCAATGGTCTGTAAAGGCGCAGTACAGCTGGATAATCCTCACACCTTCATCCGGCACCCTCACCTCCGACAGACCAGACCAAAGAATTGAAATTAGTGTAAATTGGGCAGATGTACCCATCGACTTTATCGGCAAAAACGCATTGATTTACGTTAATTCGACACTCGGAGATTATGAGGAAGTCCGCCTCCCAGTTAACAACAGAAATGTCCCTGGCGGATTCAATGGGTTTGTAGAGACAGATGGCCACGTCTCAATGGAAGCTGCGCATTTCACCGCATCTACACAGTCCCCTTTGAACAGCTCTTCTCCCCACTACGAAATCCTGCCATATCTTGGTACCCGCACAAACTCCGGGGGTATTGCCCTCTACCCAGTCACTGCACCTAGCCAAAGTCCTCCAGCATCACCATATCTAGATTATTCCGTCTACTTTTTTTCGCAAAAGACGACTGTGAATGTAACGCTTTACTTCACAACCACCCTTGACACTGATCCAGTACGGCCGCTCATGTACGCTGTTTCTTTTGATCAAGATGCGCCTGCGAATACAACGAGGCTTTTGGCTCAACCAGCAACGGCGGGGGACCTGCCGTCGGGATGGACTGATGCTGCTAGAGATGGTGTTTGGAGGAGGAGCCACACGTTTACGAGTTCGGGGGCGGGTCCGCACAGAATCAGATACTGGGCCTTGGAACCAGGCATTATACTAGAAAAGGTGCTAGTGGACCTTGGTGGTGTAAGAGGAGGATATTTGGGGCCGCCGGAGAGTATGAAAATCTGATAAGTGTAGCACGCTTGTGCGTATGTGCGAGTATTTCTGTATTTGGGTATGTCGGCGTATGTACATATTCATGTAGGTGTGTGTGTGCGTGCGCGGATGATGGTGTGCATGTGTGTGGAACGGGAACAAAGAAGAATCTATGCACCCTCTTGTGCCCTGGTCTACCGCATTCAGTTCTCGACGGAGATAATACACGGAGTAAAGTTTTTTCACCGATGTGTAAAATTTATCCGCCAGCAGGAGTTGCATGTAATTAATGAATTAAACAAAAAACAAAAAAAAATCCGCCAGCAGGAGTGAGAATTGATGCGAGTGATATCTTATGAGTGAAACACATTCTGACCCCTATCTCAGCAATCCAGGATGGATATGATGTTTTATTAAGCAGCCATAGCTCGAGTATAGAGAGCTCCGATATATAAAGTGAGGGAGTGAAATTGACACAGATATATCGAAGTGCACGTACCTTAGGAGTATGGGCACCAGTGACCACGACATCGTCACTTCCAAGTAGAAAGATACATGTAAGTAGAAGAAAGGGGCAATTAATACTGTATGTATATAAAAATTAGCCCCTTTCGAAATTTCTTGTTAGAAGGTTTGGGGTGGTCACGTTGGGAGTATCGAACTTCTATTGCAGGCGAGTCTCAAAGGGAAAAGAAACCCTATTCCAAACCCTTAATCTCTTGGCGGCCACCAACCACCACCACATCACATCCCACTTCAACCCCTCATTTGTTCCCCTCTTAGAACCAACACCACCAACCACCACACGAATACCCTCAACCACCCGCGAAGTACTATTTCTCGCCGCTCGACAGACGCCCGATTCCTTGAAGCTCAAGATGGCCGGTAGGTTTCCCCTTATCCATGTATTCTTGATTCGGAGAGGGTGGGCACGGGAGTGAGATTGTGCTAGGTCTAGATATGAAGTAGGCGAGGGAGAGGTCGATTTTAGCTACGACAGAACTCGTGGTTCTTCTATAAAGCTGTGTGGAGGTTACTTTCATACCCTTTGCGATTTACTAACACTCATGTCAACTTTCTAGATTTTGTTACAGTTGCGAGTATGTGTCTCTTCACATTTCACGTTATGCAGCTACGCGCGACGTGGACAGATTCTGATACGAGTGGATAGATGAGTTCGCTAAATATTACTACAACACCTTCGACTCTGATCGCACTAGACTGGCTCCTCTCTACGTTCGACCGCCACCCCACCCCGAATGTCTCGATCGAGTATATGAAAGGCTAACACCAGGTCCTAACACCAGAGGGAGAACTCAATGATGACTTTTGAGACGAACCAACACCAGGGCGTTTCCCCTATCATTGAAAAGCTTACAGTCAGCGCCACTTCCGCTCTCCGGGGCTAGTTATGTGATGCTAACTTAAGTATGAGTTGTAGTCATTACCTTTTGGGAAGGTCGCCCACAGGATTACCACTCTTGATGCCCAGCCTGCTGGACCAAATGGTAACATCATGGTCCAGGTAACCGGCGAGCTCGTGGTTCGTTTCTTTATTTATTATATCCCTTTCCTGCCTTGTGCCTGCTGCTGATACATGCCCTCGCTTCAGATCGATGACAGCGAACATCCCCAGCGATATTCTCAATGTTTCCACCTCGTCCCAGAGGGGGAGAGCTACTATGTACTCAACGATATCTTCAGGCTCGTTTACTGCTGATTGCTGCACTTAATGTTTCTACGGTGGAAATGTAAAGATCAAGTAGTTTCGGTGTTCTCCATGTGCGTGTTTGTGTTGTGGACGCCCAGGCGCGCGGGGTGGGGGTAGAGATGCAAAAGTTGGAGGCAGTCGGGTCAGAGGTATAGATGCAGCAGTTACAGGCAGTCAAGGCACTCTATAAGCTCTTGGATGTTGGCAAAATCCATCTTTTGTTTTTTGTTTCTCCACCTATCTGTGCTTCTACTTTCACAAGTAATCATTCTTTCACTATTTTCCCCACTTTCTGGGTAGTTTCACGCGTGTGTTTTGAGTAGGAGGGCAATTGATAGAAGTATTCTTTATTCTATTTCTGGCCAATGAGACCAATTTTGCGGGTATCCAAAGGTTTTATATGAAAAGGCTGGTTTCAAGGAGTTGGATGAAGGAGCCATGGTGATCCTTGGCGGAAGTCACAGGTAAAAACGTAGGACATGTACATGTAGTTTACCGCATCGATTCGGATAAGTGAACATAGGATGGTGATTACATGTACTGGAGCTGTTAGTAGAAGCTAAAACAGTGGGTAGTATGTACGGCGCCCGTATGGCCGATGATGACGAACAAAGAAGTGTTCATCGGTCCTCAGCCCTGCGGCCCTGAAGGCGACGGGAGGCTGAACGCGCGTCTGCGGGAGAGTGGCCGAGTAGCCACTGCGCACCGGGATAGTCTCTAAGAAAGATACAGATGTCTCTCCGGTGGATGCTGAGGGAGGGGGATATATGTAACATTACAATAGAGTTGAGCCAGTAGAGCAGAGGAATAGCAATCTATATAGAACCGATGTAAGACTTCTGACAGGATTCACGGGGGAGGAACATGTAATTTCTATTCCTGGCGCCAAGGACCGTTTGTTGCCGCAACGGTGCCCCATTCTACTTTTGGCGAGAGGAATGTGTGGCCACAAAGGAACGAGAAGGGCCGATGACGGGAGCTCTTTTTTCCACCTGATCCCTTCTCTATCACTCCCAACCACCACCACTACCACAACCACAACCACTGCAGCTATCACATCAACACCATCGCAAGACGAAGGAAGGGATATACACATAGACAAGCAAGCTTGTCACGAGGGAACGAATAACAACGGCCACACCATATCTACACACATCACACGACTGCAGTTACGACGACGACGACGACGACTCCCACGCTTCCCCGGTTAATATATACACACTTCGCGCTTCATTCAATCACTGCTATCACCGAGAAGCCCCTGTGGTTGTAGTTTATAAACGCACCTAAGCCAAAGAAACAACACATATACATAATTCAAATGGGTATCATGGAGAGCATCGGTTCGGAATTTAAGACGAGGAATTTCAGTGAGTCTTACCTGGGATAAGGGCGGGGTTGGTGGTTTACAAGATGAGGCTGACTGAGTTTGTCATTGATAGGTATATATGGCCAATGGTATGCCTCATCTCATCTACGTCTAATAGGAAGGGGTGGTTTGAACGTTTATAGATCTTTATCGCTGACTGGAGAATTTCAGGACGGGTATCCTTGCGATCATTCTTTGTGTCGCATTAGGTATTGCGAACATCTTCAGCTTTTCGCTTCTCATCATCTTCTCGATAATCTGCCTGTTTGTTTGCTCCTTTGTCCCCTTCCTTGCGGAGAGCTGTAATCTGACGCGTAATTAGCGTTTGCGGACTTCTTCTGGTCTTTATTGAAATTCCCCTGCTCCTCCGCATCTGCCCGACGTCAAAGGTATTCGACGACTTTGTGCGCAAGTTCCACTCCAACTATGGTCGCGCGGGTATCTACCTCGCCATGGCAGCTGTACAGTGGATTTCGATCGCTGTAAAGGCTTCATCTCTCATTGCTGCAGCATTCATCCTGACCCTCGCGGGGTCCTTCTACGGATTGGCGGGGTTGAAGGGTCAGGAATTCATGGGTAGCAAGACTCTGGGCGGTGCAGGTGTTGCTCAGATGATCGTGTAATAAACACAGATACTGACAGTTCTGGTCATGGGGGGAAGCATTGCAAGATCGTTTGAGGATGGCTAGATGAGGAAGAGAAAATATGGGTCTCGGAAGCGGCTTTTATAGGTTTGGGGATGCGAAGGAGTTCTTTTCTTGTAGCTTTTGTAGTTTGGGTTTCCCTTGGTTTTGTCAATTTCGGGTGATCCGGCTCCTATTTTTATTCCCTTTCTTTTTTCTTTTTATTCATTCATCTATTCTTCCTGTGGTGAATTCAGTGTAGTAATGAAAGCTTTATGCCCCGAATGATTTCCTTATTCTTGTAGGCTCATTCTATTCAGGTTGGGGAATTTATGAGCTCGAGATGAATGGTTACTTGTGAGCTGAGATATTGTACTACAGAAGAAAGTGACGGGAGGCAAAAGGCACCCTACAAGATACAGGTACCTATATGTAGGTTTACCCCACAACCCCCTTTTCGTGTGATGAAACGATATCGCTGAGAATCGTTCCAGTACCCGCTCAGAATAGCCAAGGTAGCCCTAACCCTGTTCTAATGTTTCATGAGGCTACCTATGGATTTAAGCAGTTCTATTAATGATGAGTTATTTCTAGGGTTAAATATATTCTCAGAGTAAATCATCTCAGTCTGTCACGAAAGCGCAGTTACATATATACATGATGTATGCGGGACATGTAGGTACAGCAAGGTGTAGGCCCATAGGAAGGAGCTCTTCCCCGCAAAAGTTATGGTTGGAGGGGTAGAGTTAAGCCAATCAGAAGGGGCTCTCTGCAACCTGCAAGTCGAACCGGGGGGGTACAAAGCGATTGTTGCGGCCGGATGTGTCAGAGAAATCACCAATTTGATATTCGTACTTGTGCTGTGCATGTTGGGGGGGCGTAATGAGGGGTTGTTTTGTGATGTTGGGATGGCCAAAACGTCATGATATCGATGAGCTGTTTTGAGGTGGAGGAAAGAGAAGGCTCCGGTTTTCTGATGGGGAAACAATCATTGTCTGCCTGGTAGGTGGTACATAGGTAGGTAGGCATGCAGTTAGAATAGAGCTCCCCTCGTACAACAGGCTACAGCATCTCCAGTCCTCCTTCAACGCCCCTCCTCATGCAAGCAGCTGCAAGGTTTGTTCCCATGACTTGAGACTTGAGCACGTCGTATGTTTTTGCTGGGATGAGTTGGGGATGGATGTATGATGGGTGGATGGACTCCGGATTCATAAGGATAGCGGACCCGCGGGTTTTCTTAACCTACCTAGCTCTGAATTTCCTTGCTTGTGTGAACGGATGATAAAAGGCGGTTTGAGCTTCAAGAACGAGCTTCTATTTATCTAGTACCCTTTCCCACCTCTTTTACATTCTCCCACCTTCACCTCATCTCATCTCACCTCAAATAAACTTTAAAAACAAACGTAACAATGGCCTCAACAGCACCAGCACCCTTGGTCCCGCCGCGTCCCTCGAGGGCATCAAATAATGACGCTGCCTCCGCATCTGCCCCCGTGCCCGCCATCCCGCCGCGGCCTTCCACGAAGCCACGTTCCACCCCTGAGGAGGGAGAGGCGGAGGGGGAGCAGCAGCAGCAAGAGCCAGAGCTCCACACCATCTCACCATCTACGGAATTGCATCAACCTGTGGCCAGAGTTCCGTACAGAACTCCAGTGAGGAAGAATACTGGGATCCCGCAGATTGGGAAAAGAGTCCCAATGTATCCGAATGCGGGAGATGTGCAGGCCCCAACTCCAGCAGCTACGCCTGGGGGTGGGAGAAAGGCGCATGTGTATAAGGAGGAATGGGAGATGGATGAGGGGGCATACGGGAGCCATGGAACGCCGAGGGTGAATCCGCATGGTAAGTTTAAGTTTCTCTCCCCGCAATTGTTTGGTGGGGTTTGGGGGGCAGGGATAATTGTTTTCCTTTTTTCTTCTCCTCTCTTTGGGCTCTCCAATATTTCCTGTGTTCATCCAATTATTATTGCAAAACTGGCTGGGTCTTTGTTTCTTTTCTTTTCGCTTTCTTTGCTTTTTTGTTTCCTTGTTTCCATGTTCCGTTGTTTGTGAGGAGTCAAGGTGCAGAGGTACGGACAAACAAAAAAAAACTGACTTGGTGTTGCTTGCTTTAGCCCGAAGTGTGAGCGATCTCAACCAATCGGTTGCACAGGGATTGTCAGCACCAGAAACCTCCACTCCGGTTCCTGACGAAGAAATCGGTTATCTAGCCAGCGAACACTATGCACGCGTTATCTCTCCGCCCGAATCTGGGACCCCCGTGGTCGGTTTCTCCGACCAAGATACTGCTTCGCTAGCTCGAGCAATTGGAGGGGATGCTTCTGAAGATAAGGATTCGGAGCTTGCGATACATCTGGATCCCCCGACTTATCACCACCATCTGCATAACCACCACCCCCACCGTATCCCAAGCTCGAGACCGGGAACCAGGCCTAGTACTAGGCCTGCTTCTCCGACTAAGCACTATCACGATGATGAAGAAGATGCAAATGATACGGAAACTGAGATTGAGAGGGAGCAAGAGTACCCCATCTTGGCCGCTGATGAAGTATTGAAGAGAGCTGGTGGAGGCTATATGGCGCCAGCTATTTCGCCGCCTCTTGCTGCATGGAGACCCGAGTCTGCCGTTAATTCAAGGCCGCACTCAAGGCCTCAATCAACTCATCCGGGTATGGATGATGATGATGATGATGACGAGGATGCAGATGTCGAGCCAGTCAGGTTGTCCGGCCATGGCTTCGAGTCGAAAGAATCACTCGTTCGGGAGTCTTTAGAATCCGGAGAACGTCCTGAACCATTGTTCCCCGAGTCCGATGACGAAGCCGAAGGAAAGGAAACACCAGGGGAGATGAAAGTTCACGAAAAGCCAAAGCGACCTGGAATGCCGGAGTCTATAGGATCTTCAGGTGGACACAGGTTCCCGAGTAAGGATGTTTGGGAAGAGGCGCCAGAGTTCTCGCAGTTGGAAGCAACTGTCTCATCTACCCCGCCTCCGAAAGATACGGAGATGACAGATGAGGAAAGAGAAGCCGACAGGACTATCCCAAAGAGGACCGATGGAAAGCCGGAAACTGGTGTTAAATTTATTCACGGCCAGCCGAACGAGCATTATGTACCCGGTGATGAGGTTGAGTTCGAGAGAAAACAGAAAGATGCATTAAAGAAGACAGTGGAATACAGACATCATGTCAACCGCGAAGGACGAGACGATGGCCTCGAGAAGCTCCTTAAGCGCGGATCTAGCACTGATGATCCCGATAAGCTAGGCGCCAGTTCCAACCGCGAGAAGGTCAAAAGGTTCCCTAGTAATGATATCTGGGAGGATGTGCCACCCAGCTTGGAGCTCAGTGCCGAACTCACATACCTCCCTGAAGAAGAGTACTCTGCAACGGAGCCCAAAGATCGCGCAACCACTAGCGGCACCACAAAGTTCGAAGACCCTAACACTTTAGAGGTTGAAAAACGTCCTACGACCGGTGCTCCTATCGAGGCCAGCTCAAGACCAGAAATTCCTGCCCGCCCAGCAGTTCCATCCGCAAGACCGGCACCTAAGGTGCGAGGCGCTCCCCCCACACTTCCGGATCGCCCACAAGCCTCGGACCAGCCTGTAACGGAGAAGAGGCTGCCGCCAGGTCTTCCTGATCGCCCAAAACCAAAGGTCCCATTGAACCGCCCGGTGCGTCCTGTTGGAAGCTTGGTCGCAAAATCCCCATCCGCGGATGCAGTCCCCACACTCCCGAAATCAAAACCATCAGTACCTCCCCGTACAGGCGGCAAGATTGCAGCCTTGAAGGCAGGTTTCCTTAGCGATCTCGACAATCGGTTGAAACTCGGCCCTATGGCTCCGAAGAAAACGGAGGAAGAAGCCCCCGCGAGCCCAGAGAAAGAGAAGGAGAAAGAGGTTCTTGCAGATGTGAGGAAGGGCCGTGCAAAAGGTCCAAGAGGGCGGAAGTTGCCCACTGCAACTACAACTGAGGCTGCTGCACCTAAGGAAGAGCAGAAGCCAGAAATAATGAGCGTGGGCGTCTGGAGCATCTGGAGTGTGGGTGATCAAGGAGACGTTGAGGTCCTCACAGACTCACCGCCCCCTGAGAAAAAGAAGGCGCAGGAAGACAAGAAGGAAAAGAAGGAGGACTCCTCTGTTCCCGCCGTGACAACAAGCACGCTTCCTGGTGTAACTGGTACCGGTGCTCAAACCGTCCCGTCAGTCTCGGACACGCAGGAGAAGGATCTTGAAGTGCCAGCTACCACCGCAGCAGAAGAGAAAGAAGAAAAGGGTGCTCTACCAACCGTTATTCCGGCTGAGGAACATCCCGGAGATGCGGCTCCGGCTACTGCTGACAAAAAGAGCGATACTGATGCGGTCGGGGAAGCCGAAAAGGGCAGAGTAGATGAAGCGGCCGAGGTTGCGGTTGCGGGCGGGGATGTGAGTAATACGGAAGGAGACGCTAGGGTTGAGGTTTAAACGTCGGCAAGTCTGGCTTTGTTTTGGGGGCGACTGCTTTCTTTTCCATAGCAATCTTTTGAATTCATTTCGTTCACTCTCTTTTTTTCTCGTTTTATTTGCTCTTTTTTATATCCGCTGGATTTGTTTCACTCGTTTGGGAGTAAGAAAGTGGGGAATTGAGTATGGATAAGAGGCACATAAAAAATACCTTAGATATCCCTCTGGAATAAATCAATTATTGGATCATGAGATATCACTCGATATGGTTTGACCGTTACGGCGAGTGAACCACATTCAAACTCAATTTTGGGCTTGATGGATATGACTATCCATAAATCCAATTTATCAAACTGTATATGACCATCATTCGCGGTAATGGGTATGTAGAGCATTTCGGATCATAAATTGGTTTCCTGCGTAGCGCTAGCGTGCAGCATACAGCCACTGACATCATGATTCATGAACCAAGTAGAGTACTGCATAAAAAAACACTCCCACGCATACAACCAAAACCAAGGAAATTCGTAGCCACACCTACATCCCCGCCCTCTACAACCTCATCAACCCTGAATAAAGGATCCCCATCACCGCCGCTGTATCATTGCGATCAAAAGTGACCATCTTTCCCGCCTTTATCACCTCCCCCAACCCCCTACGTACACGCACAGCGCGGCCACTAGCTCCTCCAGCTGCTTGTGGGTACACTGCGCAAAGTAGTCCTTCGGCAGATGCGGGCATCGCTTGGCGTCGAGCAGGAAGCCGGGCAGCTCTGGATACCGCGTCGGTACGGTGGCCACATCAAAGCTGGGGTCTACAAGGGCGCGAGATTGCAGTATCGCGGCAAAGTCGAGCTTGATGGTGGTTTTAGGGACGCCAAGGGCGGGGAAGGTAGGGTCCGAGGTGGAGGTGGAGGTGGAGGTCTTCTTCGTGGATTTCATGACACGAGAGACACCCAGGCGTTGGGAGGTGGGAGCGAGGACCTTGGGCCTGGAGATAGAAGATGAGGGGGCATTGGTGGTGAATGTGGTGTCTTGGGGAGGCATTATGTCTGGGTGGTACGGTAAGAAGTATGATAGTTGAGATTATGAAGTGGAGAGCTGATATACTCTAGAGAAGTATAATAGTGGGAATCGTGATGTGAAGAAGTGATGGAGAGAAACAAGATAAGAGGGGGACGGGAGGGGGTTTATATACCTTAGTTTTGCACCGCCGACAGTCGTTTCCAGCTAGGCAGTGGATTTTTGTTTGGTGAGCCACGAATTGCCACAAGTCCTGAAAACAGACGAATGGATGTTGATAGTCAAATTACTGCATGATATATCACTCGGGTAGCTTGGTGGTCCAGCTTGATCCACGTAGCAAGCTGGATTGCTTCGGTTATGTAATCGGCGATGTTGCCCCCGAACTATTGGAGTGCGAAGAGATTGAAACATGACACTTGGAAAAGTTGACAGCTTTAACAGCATAATTATGGGGGGTAATGTCATAGGGTTGCGGGTGGGGGGCCGGTTTTATCTCCACTCGTCACGCAGAAATCCTCAATCGAGTAGTGCTTTAAACAATCCTCGTTATGATTACGGCGCCGCTTCGAAGCTAAGAGGCCGCGAAGACCGGGGACAGACGAAGGGATGTTGATAGTCGAATTGCTGCATGATATATCACTCGGGTAGCTTGGTGGTCCACTCCAGGTCCATGGACTGGGGTGGACCACTTCGATTATGTACTCGCGCGGCCGGTTTGAAGCCCAAAGAACTGTAGCGAGTAATCTGGCAGTCGATGAGAGTTCGCGTTTTTGCAGTATTCGGATCAATTATCTCTTTTGTCTGGGCGGCTTCAATCCGGCTGCGAGAGTAATCGATGAGATTACTATGTAGGGCGATTGGACTGTAGTGTAGCTTTGATGTGGTCCAACTAGCTCGATAAGATTATTGAGTTGGACCATGCGCAATCTGAATTAGAGGGTGCCTGTACTACGGGGGTAGGGGTAAGTCTGTTGACAGTGGCCGTGGTTGCAACAGTTCTCACTGTCAACAGACTTACCCCGACACCCGTAGTACATACTATGTATCCCTTCATTCGTATATTTCGTCTTGCCTTTGTGCACTAAAGCACTTGGGAAATGGTAGTGGTATTCGGAGAGGATGTTTACGGATTGGTGCTGGCAGCACGCATGCGAATAAGAATGATGTTGGGGATGGAACGGAGAGGTGGGGTAAAGGTTTATTCTAGTGAGTGGCCCTGATGGCTCATATGAGCCATCAGGACCAACGTAGGAGTACAGGGGGTGACTTTACAGCAAAAGGTTCGCGGGGTGAAAACACACGCAGGGATATATTAACTCTGGGCTACCTGTATCCTGGGATTCAGGTAGCCCATATGATGTACATACCACAGCTTACTATCAGCTTGCTAATCGGCTTACTAATCGATTATATGTGTACCGTTAATTCTCAAATACCTATCCACTAGAGTAACTGTGGGGTGGTGGGAGGAGCTGTATATATATCCAGTTTGTGCAGGGTTAGGGTTATTGTAACGCGTTACATGCTTTGTGGTTGGTGTCACGCCTGCATGCAGCGGGGTTGATTGTGTGACCAGGGGATCTGCGGACTGGTTTGCCTGGAACTTGTGTCACGATGTCTGTCTGTGACCACATATGTAGAGTACATATAGCTACAAGGGCAATCAATTTATAACTCTACCGACTCTACATACATATCTAAGCGGGAGGTATGATTATTGTAAAAACAAGGGTTTCTATGGCTGAGCAAGCCAACAGGACTCCTCCCATATTTCTACAATAGCTCATGTATATAGACCTCTTCTTACCCGGGTCCACAACTACATGTATCCGTTCTCGCGGCATTAATTAATTGGCCCCGAACGAGAGAGCCGTATATATCTATGTCTCTCCGATACCGACAACACTGGGAAATCCAATCACCGTTCAGCATCGGCCGAGAAAAATACGCTGGCAGGGGCCCATAGGTAGTTATAGGGGGATGTGAGAGTCTTATTTTCTGCGAGTATATCATGTAGTCCCGCTTATCGGAGAACAGGGCTTGTTTTCGTATTGAAAAGGCCGGGGGTCTATTCTAGCTGTATTGCACTTTGATATGTAGATGTGTATGTAGAGTCGGTAGAGTTATGAATTGATTTCCCTATATCCCTCCTTTAGTTATAGAACCCTAACCCTGGACCAGACCTTGACCCCCTTCCATATCCGCGCGTCTAATAAGAAAACGAAGGGGGATATATATCCTGTTCGTCAGAGAGATATATTAGGCCCACGACGGCGTGGTGATACTCAAAAAGTCTAGCTACCTACAGACACCAGAAAAGGTTTCGGAGGGGTCACAACAGGTGACTTCACATCAAAAGAGGTTCACGGGGTGAGGGTTAGGTGTACTACCGAGTAAAAGTTGCCTACTACATGTATGTAGCTCCCGGTGGTGAAAACACACGAAGGGATGTAGGTACTTATGCTACTCTATTCTACATATCGAATGCCGGCACATATCTCCACCCCCCCGCACCCACACACAACACTCACCACACACCACTTCGCCGCTCCCCCCGCGCCCGCAATCGCGATTGCAACCAGGGCGCTAATCCCCTTACCTTCGGGAATTTTTTTTGTGGGGGGGGGGGGGGGGGGGTGTGTGAGGAGAACATTTTCCAACCAAGTTTTGCTTATTTAATTCTGGCATTGTGACATAGCTATGGCCATGGTAGTAGACCTGTCAAATTTATAAATTAGATTTTACCCCGCCAAACCATCAATATATATCACGAGCCTATCCACAAATCAATAAACAATCAAATGGATAAAATACTCCCCGATCGGATCGAACAACATCCCTTCCGATCCCCATCCATGCATCTCCAAACATCCAGCCAACATAAATTGTCTTGGCACACCCACGCCCTCGAGTCCCCTCCAGCGCTGCCTCGTCGATGACGACCCCAAAAAGATGGCCAATCGGTCATTTCCCTTTCTACCACGCCTACCCGTCACTTGGCATCACTCGTTTCGTTTGGCACACCGTTTCGCCACTATCCAGCGAGCGAGCGCTTATGATGCGAGGTTAGGCTTGCTGGCTGTGTGTCCTAGTAAGAACAGTTAGATCTAGAGTACCAAGACTCGTAAAACATAGCCATCTCCCCTGTCCATACATTCCTATATCTAGTCCCGCCACCACACCACCGATGCTAGGAGAAATTGTCCGACCACCCCCCCCTACTCTCACCCCTGTGTACCCGAACCTCAACAAAAAAAGTCCTTCTGGAACACGAGTAGAACATCTCACTCACCAGTGGCTTTGACGTAATCAAACCAGTTTTAGTCACCCCACCGTGGTATGGTGAGATCTAGTACGCTGATTGGTTGATTGGCTATCTCACGGACGCCCGGGCGGCGGATGCACTTTTCGCCGTAGAGTAGAGTAAGAGTAGAAAGTTTGCCCAGCCAGGCGGGGCAGGGTAGAAGAAGAATAGACCGTAGGCCAAGGATGGAAGGACCCTGAGTTGGATATCGATGTATCATCATGCAGCGTAGAGTTGCGTCGAGCGCAAGCAATCAAGGCAGGCAAAAACCCTGAACCCAACCAACTGCTGTCAACCCAGGCAAGTGTGTAGGTATGAAGTGTATATTGCACATGTGAAACAAGACATGGCGGTGGTGGTGCACGCACGGCCATAAATAATTTGATACGATATGTAGTAGTGTAAGTGAATTTATTCTTCGCCTTTGTAAGAGTCCTATCCTGCGCGTGTTTGGAAACAAACAAAAACAGATTTCACACACTCCTGTAGAAAAAACCCTGTAGAAAAAAAGATGAAAAAATAATAATCCTGAGGAAAGCCAACAAATGAAAGAAACGGAACCAGCGAAAGATAGTATATATAGGAAAAAGTAACCAATAATTCAATCAAAAAGCTCAACAGTTGTATATCCCCAACGCTGTGAATAAGAATAAAGAAAAGGGAAAGAGAAAAAAAAAGACTCAATAATCAAACTCCGTATTGTCCGCCAGCCCAGCCCGACAGTCTCCGCTGTCATGTAGAAGATAAAAGGAAAAATTAGAATCCCATCCCACCACCAAAGCTAGGTAAAAAAAAAAAAAAAAGAATAACCCAAACCCTTCCCAGTCGAAATTTAATAAAAAAAAAGGATAAAAATGAAAAATCACATGTTTATGATGCACCGTCTAAGATCTCAAGTACTCAACAACATCCTTACCCAGAAACAACGCTTCTTGTACTTTCCAACCTCTTCTCCCATACCCTCGACACCTCTGGCGAGCTCCTCTCCGAGGCCTTCGGCCTTGACTTCTGCAAGCGTGTACATGTAAGTCTTGACCGTCAGAACCGCTGCGTGGGATCCTGGCAGCTTCCACAGGACTTGGCGCTCCACTCGCAGCATGCAGTTCCTGGGATCGACAGTTTCATCCTCGGGCTCATCATCCTCGTCATCGGAGTACATGTGGTTTCCAGAGAGCGCAAACAAGCGGTCGTCAGTGGTGATGCTCCAGTTGAAGCGCCTGACGGCGTTCTCAAGGCCGGGGCGCAGACGGGTGAAGAGGCGGTTCATAGACGCCGAGAGCCTATCGCCGGGGGCGGGCGCATGGTGGATCTCATCAAGAGTCAGACCAGTCCTCTTCTCCGGGGCTGCGCCAGATGGGAAACAGCAGGCAAAAGCAGCGAGACTGTAGAGGCCTTTTGAGTCGGGGAGAAGAACCATGAGATCTTCCTCAATAGTGGTGGCGAGAATCTTGAGCGCTGGGGCGGGATCTGAGGGATTTGTGTGTGGCGGGGGAGCGATCGGGTGGGTG
The DNA here is from genome assembly GCF_003444635.1 of Morchella importuna. Lineage (NCBI taxonomy): Eukaryota > Fungi > Ascomycota > Pezizomycetes > Pezizales > Morchellaceae > Morchella > Morchella importuna. The sequence continues at coordinate 430,933 of NW_025763433.1, read as the reverse complement.
TCGTGGGTGATTGTGTTTGTGAATAGCGTTCCGGAGGGAGAAAGCATGAAGTGGGTTGGGAACCTAACCGGAAGATATTTCTGTAGCACGAAGGTGTAAAGTTCGGCGACAGCTGGGATGGACGCCGGAGATGAGTGAAGAATCATTTCCGTGGGCTGCGTCTGAATGATACGTTTCCGTAGGGAGATTCTTGACGGGTAGAGGCGATCGAGCAAGATGAGATCGTTGGGTGAGCAAGATTCGATGCCTGTTTCACGAAATTGTTAGCACCAACATCCAGTGAATTCAGATGAAAGAGAAAAAAAATGTACGCACCAAGAGCATCTGGGGGAGAAGCTCCCATGGAAAGCGAATAAGTGGGCTTGAACGGCCTAAACTTTGCTGGAGACATTTCCCTGTAATTGAATCCCGCGAGGGAAGTGATATTCACCACGGGAAGTGGGCATTTGTATGCCTGGATTAATTTCTCTGCCTCAGCTGGTACCGCTGGTGTCGCTGTCGACGTTGAGGTTGAGAACAAAGATCTACGACGTCGAAGATATCCAAGAACAAGAAATATCGCCCCCAAAGAGACAACACCATAGGCCGCGGAAGCAGGCCCAGTGGGTAGCTGTGAACCAGGACCGAAACGGAGCATATCTGATTCGAACAGTTGGGTTCCTTTGTGAATTAAGGAAGAAGGTAGAGAATAAGATTGAGGTGTTGACTCAGATAACACGGAAGAAGGTAAGGAAGCAATGATGACGGTAATGATGTAGTGAGGTATTGATTGCTTTATGGGGGTGGAGGAACAGGAGGAGAGAATCAAGTAAAGGGGAGGGGGGAACCAAAGTTTATATTAAATTTGTTTAATATAAGATGGTGAGTATATTTGGGTTGTTGCGTCTGTGCGGAGAAGACTGTTCTTGATCGAGTGTGGGTTATAGTCTGAGTGTGTGAGTGTTGTGTGTGGGTGTGGGTGAGTGTGTGTGAAGGGGGAGGAGGAGGATGAGGAAACACGCAGTCTTAATAAAGTAGAGAGGTACATGTATGTACATGATCTCTTGGCTCATTAGCTCACTATTCGATACATACATTTTTTATAATAGTCATAGTGCACATCCATCCATCATTCCTTGAAAGCCGTCCTCCCCGTGAATCCTCGATTTGAAAGCCAAGAAAGTGCCCTGCCTACCAACTTGCCGATGCCTGTGGGCTATCCTACATGTCGATATCTACTCTAGCTACTCACCTGCCAGTCTGTTAATCTACTTGTAGACTATGGCCTGCTTACATGCCTGCCTGTTGCCTGCCTGCCTGCCTGTTGCCTTCCTGCCTGCTCCTCTACCTGCCTACACTGTACTCTTCCTAACTCTCTTACAACTTACCTATTTCTTCACTGCGCGCGCCTTCTCACTCTAGAATCACTTTTCTCTAAACACTGTGTCAGAGTCTGACGCCCGCTAAGCCTCGCGTATCTTATCTCTGCGCTAGATAAGACCCCCCTCTCGTTCCCCCTTTGACTAGAGAAAAAAAACTTGATCCATCCTGTCATTACAGGGACACACTAAACCACTTGCCATCTAGATAACCTTAATTCTATTTGTAATTTCCCTTTCAACACAGTTCAACAACAAGACACAACCCCAAAAAGTAGTAGGTAAGTAGACACAACGTAACAAACTTGAAGACACATATGCAGCATGACAATCCCCTTCTCTTTTCTCCGCTGATGAGCAAATCCCAGACCGCGGAACCACAGAACCACAAAAAACCACACTCTCGCGCAGATTTCCGTCGTAGCCGCTTGAGTAACCCTAGCCCTTCCTGATTTTTCTGACCAATCCCAGCACCACGTGTCGGTCCGTCTTGCTAGACCTGCTTATTGATTGCTCGATTTCCTGCGTGAAGTTGCCTGTCCAGATCAAAATTGTAATCATAGCAATCAATTAATAGCCGTGATATGACTATGTCGGTTCTGATCTCTCTTCCCCCTTCTCACACTCTCTATCATGCCTAACGTTCCGCTGGTTCCCTTGCTGCTGCTTGCTTGCTGCTTGCTGCTGTTGCTTGCTTCTTGTTGTTGCTTGTTGCTGCTGCCTCGGCCCAATTTGACATGCCGCGCTGAATGTAACGGTCCCTAGTCCGAATCGATATCTTGGTGCTTTCTTTTCCGATGTCGGTTTGCCTGCCTTCCTGTCTCTTGCGTCTTGTCCCTGTGTCCCTGGGTCTCTGTCCCTGTGTAGCCGCTGTTTTTAGTATCCTATTCCATCATCTTACTCGCCGCCAAAGTACAGTTTTAGTTTGTCTGTCCCCAACACCCTTTCCCCCCCCGGTCTGTAATCTGTATGCGTGTCTCGGTCGGATTCAAGATAGCGCAAGGTAACGCTTTTGGTCTCAAGCATCCCCAGTCCCCCCAGCGTCCTACCATCAGCCAGCCCCGCTTTCACCACCCCACTCATCCCCCCCTTCAACCACACCGAAGCGTAAGACCGATACCATCTCGGGGGAGATTATGTTGATCCCGTAGTCCGCACCTCAAGCCTAAGCGTGACGCGCATGGCGCGGGACGTGTGGCCGGTAAACACGGACATGAGCGACCAGGACTACTCGGTGCCGTTTGCTAGCGCGCCTGATGTGATTGATTGCTTATTGCTTCGGCTTCGCTAACATTGGATATTTGCACTACCTACCCCAACCACTACAACCATCACGGTTCACCATCTCCACAGGCCCGAAACCTCTTCGCGCAGAAAAAGTGATGGATGTAGAGTAGATGCGGGGTGAAAAAGGCGATCGCGGGGGTCATGATGCGGCCCTGTTTGATTTCTTTTTCGTTTCGCTAGGAAATCCGTCCAGTCAAGCCCACCACTCTCACGCCCTCTCTCTTCGGGTCCTTCCCACAACCACCCCTAGTTAGTTTCCCTCCCCTATCTTGCCTTCCATCAAACAATTACATCCACAAAGGCGAAAAAGTTAAAGATTTGGGGCCCTTCGTAACACATGCGAGGTACGGGTCTTGTACCCGTTTCATGAGGCTTACGAGCCTCAACCTGTGGGGGAACCGGGAGACGCAGGGTACAGGACCCGGGAATCATCACGAGAGGACCCTGGAAATCTATACCCACATCTACTAAACGCCTAGCATCCAACCTGGTTCTAGAAACAAACTTGAATCCAGAGCACGGTTTTGTTTTCATCGACAAATCCAATTTTCAAAACATACCTCTTATCACTTGCTCTCTGACCTCTGGCACCAACTAGACTTAGCGCCTCGCTTGCGTATTCGACCTCTGTAGCGCAGTTATCCCTGAACACTCAAACTGAACCAACGGCCCCTCCTCCTACTCCTCCTCCTGCTCCTCCATGTTCATCCCTTTCCTGTTCCCCTATGCTCACCAAGAATAATAATCGTCATCATGTCATGTTCACTAACCAATTCCAACTCATCATCCCCCCCGTTCAAAAAAAAATTTCCCGAAACATCTCAATGAATAGCACTGCAGACCTCCTCCTCATATTCCTCCTCTTCCCACTGGCGATCATCCTCTCACATTATCATGATACCTGCCCACCACTACCTCTCCCCGCGTGATCATCGGATTGTTGCCTCTCAGCTTCAATGTAACGTTCATTCCATTACTCTGTACAGCATTTTTAGAACCCGAATAATCTCCCTCGTTGTAGAGTAGAGCAGTCGCAGAGCCAGTGAACGTGAATTTCCGAATCTCCGGTGCGACGCTATTATCTGTCTGTGCGTGCACGATCCCGAAGGTGTGGGTAGACTGACTTAACTGCGAGACACTTGCCCCTCCTTCCTCCTTCCGCATCATTAGACTTTCCACGGGTTCGGATGGCTGCAGATTAGGACTCAAAGAACGGCCATGCACGAGACCGCCCACAGGATAAGTCTCGCAGCTCGCAGCTCGCAGCTTTCCCCGCTAATAATCCACCATGCCATGCATTCCATTTTCGGGAAGAAGGGAGGGGAAGACTAACACTTAATTGAACTGCCTTCCCTTCGATCTCACTACCTGTCCTTAACTATCACCATATCTCCCGTCACCAGGGCAGCACCCGATACACCGACCAAAAATAAAATATTCATTCCCGCTGCCGACAACACAGTGTCATCGCCAAACAGCCATATCCCAGATATTCCAAAACAATGCCCACGCCACTGTCACCTATATTGCTCAAGCCTCGCCATGACATACCACTCCTGCTACGACGTCGTTGTATAATCACACTCCGCCGGATGATGGAAGAACGTTTTTCCTATACACATGTCATCGAGCGGTAAGTAAGATCTGACGCACATCTCATATGCGAATAAGAAAAGACGCGATTAAAAAAGCGGTAGGAGTTGTGACGTCTACGTCGCGGCTGAAGCGCGGTGGGCTGTTGTCAGGTTGTCAAGGGAGATGTCAGTGCGCTCCTAGTGGTAGCATTGTAGCTAACCACCACAGTAGTCTAGCATCTTGCTAGAATACATGTGAGGATGTGATGATGCTGGAAATAGGCGGAACATCGTAGCTGTCGGAAGCTAAAGGGATTTCTACTGACGAGCTAGTTGACGTTAACAGTTTGGTTCGTTACTGATCAACGCAAGGATAGGCACGTGATGCCTGATCAGGAAACATCACGACAGAAAGCACCAGAGACAATAGCATAAAGGAATAAAAAGGTAAAAAGAGAAGGGGTAAGAGCATAAGGAACAGGACCAAGTCAGTGTTAGGAGTATTAAGTAAAAATTTTAACACAAGAAACACGGATGACTTCGGGGTTGGAGAAACGAAACAAAAAGAAATAAAGGGTACTTAAGTAAAGTATGAGGGAAATAAGATAAGAAATAGATTATCACTCACTTGTAATCCAACTCCTCAGTCCTGTCTACCCTTCCTGCCCTGTAGTAGATGTCGGTATATAGCTTCAACCTTCATCAAAAAAAGTTATTCCACCCTTTCCTTCTTATCGTTTGCTGTTTGGTAGTAGGTAGCAGACAGCTGGTGTTTGGTTGGTTGGATGTAACCTTTCTGCAGCCTGGTTGTTGAAGATAAGTATCAAGTACCTCCGGATTATATTCGTCAGTAACCGATAAGAGTCCTCCCTTTCCACCGTAGGTGTGGTGCGTGCCTGCAAATAAAGTACTTTAAGTTGGATAGATTGGGCACCTAATTTTCCGGGGGTCCGGGGAAACGACGGTTCGCACGTGTGGGGTGCCAGTAGTGGTTCGCGCGAACGGGAACTCTAGAAAATTCGCGCAGGGGGAGAGAAAATGGTACCTGAATTTGCCAGAGTAGTACTACTGGTTGGTAACAGGTACTTTAGAGTTTCTGTTGATAAACGGAAAGAATAATCAAAACTAGTTTTTAAGATCCGGGGGAAACAGATCATCATAAACGATGCGTTGCAGTCACCTCTCAAGCCAGGCAAGCAATCGACTAGGATGATGAAAGGATAGAAGGACCCGCACGATGCCGAGCTGGGCCGAGGATATCGAGTTATCAGATCATAACTACCTGGCTACAACTGCAGCATAAGCAGTGCAGCACGGTGCAGTGCAGTAAATAAAGCAAAGGAAGAAGAAAAATGAGAAAACATCGTCTTACAGCGGGGAGATGTTGTATTTATCTTTGGGCAAGTTGCATTGTTACTGAGCTGATAGGATTGGCTCGTTAATTTGTAGAGTAGCTGTGCCGAGAGACTTGGCTAGCTGAAGCGAGCCACGAGGTGTGTTCAGAGAGGAATCAACCCGTATATAACCATTTCACAACCACAAAGGGGCATTGGCTGCCGTGACTATATCCTTTAGGAGACATGCACGATACCGGTGATAATTGGAGCAGGTCTTGACTCGTGGACCTTGGTTGTCGGAGAGGAGCATGTAGGCCAAGAAGATATGTAGGCCAAGAGATGTGGTGGTATGTGTGATGAGAAGCTGAGATGAGGTTATTGTATTTTTGATTCACTTATTCGAGGGTATTGAGAATAGATGGATTTTTGAAGAAACAAGTTCCTCCAGAACTTTGAAAACTGCTGGCACAGTACTCGTTATGTACCTAACTGTCCATTTGAATTAAGGTGTCAGCCAGTAGAGTACACTGTAACAAAACTGACGAATGTATGTATGTACAGGGATATCATACGTCGGTAGAGCAAAGTAGACTGAATAAAGAGATCCTTGTCAAAACCCACACGCATATTAGAAAGAATCAAAAGAAGCATATGCATCATAATATCAGGATTGCGTATTCAATTTTCAAGGGGAGGTAGAGGGAGGGGGTGAAAGAGTTTACATATAGTGTTCCCAGGTGACGGCTATATATATTTATACTGGGTAGCGCTGCCGGCGCAGCTAAGTAGACGTGGCCATATATGCGGGAGTGAGCACGACATATCAAACTTTCAAGGGGGATCAAGAAGCATTCAGATTCTGAGGAAACGTCAGCTATTCTACGACATGCATGTATGTTAGTGACATGTAGTTTGAGACTTCATATTGCCCATAGACATCTCAAACAAAACCCCTCAAGACATTGCTTACCTTAGAACCATGGAGCCCTTCCCCCCCACGGCAGTAAAGCCCGGAGAACTAATCGACTATCAAAAGGTTATTCCTCCACATAAGCCACAGATGATTGGTACCGTTGGTACCAATATGCATAAATCAAGCTTTCCCTGCAGGTAGATCGACGGGCATGTTCCGAATCAGGCTTAAATTCCGGGAAATTGAAATCTCAACCTATCATTCGATAGGTTGAAATGTTGTGTGATGATCCTCGGAAGTCGGCAATTTCTTTCAAATTGTGGTTTTGTAGATACCATTTGAGGGGAAGAGCTCCTTCATTCTGCTAGGGCAGGTAAAAAAGAGCGAATCGGGTCAAACAACTCTCATTTTCTTTACCTCTATTTTCCTGCAATTCACAGCGTTGATTTGAGATGTCCTTTTAAAGGCTGTCATGTATTCCATTTAGGACGTGTAGATGTAAATATCAATCTACTAATTGTTAGAGCTTTTTGAGATGCGGTGATATAGTTATTTTGATAGTAGGCTTGAGCTCAACGTAGTAGCAAAACCGTCTGTCTTAGACATGTTTCAGATTGCGAATTGCGAACAATCGTGCAGAGTAAGCATATCGCCGGACGTCTAGAAAATCCTTTCCTTCTAAGGTCTGGAGGACATCGGCAATAGCTGGATATGGACTGTCAGATGTCAGCAGAACCTCCGTAGAATGGACCATACAAGAGGCATCACTAGAAGCCTCCTCATTGTAATCGGAAATAACGGGCCTCAATGCCGGCTGGGGTTTGCTTGAACTAATCTTTAATCCGTCACATAGATCTTGAGGATATTGAGGTGTTTCACGACATTTTACTATACGACCAAGTAGATATCGTGCTCTTAGATAGGAATCTAAGTTCTCTATATGCATTATTCCTGGGATTAAGGGGATGTTGCACGACCTAATACTCTTTGCGGCTAGGTAACTAACCCTTCTACTTACGAGCACTATTCTTGTGTTCGCTTGACAACAGAACCTCTAGTAATACTATTGCCCAAGACATAATATTAAGTGCGACTTTTGGAGAGTATTAAGTGCCTTTTCGCCATATATGATCCATCGTGGATGAGTCTTATGGATGTCGCCCGATATAATCAACTTGTTAATTGACTATCTCCGAGGTCTTAAAATCTAACACTTCGGAGGAACAAAGCGCTGTTAACTAATAGAAAAATGAGAGAGACCATTACCGGATTATTAGTGGCTCATATCCAAACACTGTATGCGGTCCGCGGGCCCGAGATGACGTTGGGGTAGTCCACGATGTGATCAGCATGTATTACTGGACAGAGTTACACCGATGTGCTTCCCTCTACTCACCTGAGACAGCCTTCTAGATCGCCCATCGTACTGACAGTTACATACAATCAGCGAGTGGACAATAGTCGCTGTATTGACGGACGAACCTGGTTATATTCATTCCATTATAGTTCTAGTCAGGTCCCATTGGGTGGGCCGCCCGGTATATTCGGACTTTCTGCATGGAGCACCTTGGTGTAGTGCAGAATAGAGGATAGCCCATAGTACATGTATGTAGTACATACATCCGGACGACTGCCCAAGCCCCCGAAGTATCGGTCCGTGAAGCCGCCACTCTTTATGCTTTGGGACGATGAACCACTTGCTGTATGTTGATTGAGTCATGGATTATCACTCATGTCGCACATTTCCGGATCGCCAGTAAACGGGTTCTTCTTCGCTGGGATGGGTGTGAGACTAGCCCTACTGAGAATATTTTCCTTCCTAGCTTTGATTATCCTTCTGGGGGCATTCCAGTGGTAGAGAAATGTGTCTCATCAACACGCTCTTCATCTAACAAAAGAGATAACTTGTGACTCACTATATTCAACAATGTACTATCCAATACTGGGATTACTGGGCTTATAACCCTTCCAGCGCCATCTAACCATATCGTGTATCTGTCCACGAGTTCTAGCTTCAAGTGTAGAGCCTGTATCCGTGTGGCCGGTAACGGGACCGGAGGACCTAGACATGTGCACGTGTAATCAGTGAGACTCTCCTCAAAGTAGTTCAAGAAGAGTGCGTAGCAATCCCAGTATGTAGTGGTGAGGATGGGAAATCATCGATGAGGCCATGGGTGGTTTACAGATGAAGTTGATGGGTGGATTTTAGGGCTTGGCCTCTAGAGCACACATCCAGGGTAACTCAAAAGTAAAGAAACACTAGTGAACAAATAGAATGCTATATGTAGCTCCAAACGGGATGTGCCAAGATAAAGTGGTTGCAGTATGTACTTGTGTAAGTTTACATCGAATTAACATTCCGGGGGTCCAAAAAAAGCCCTTGTGGTAGACTTCTTCACGGTGGTATGGTCAACATGCGCGGAGTATGGTCAATCCCAAGGTTTTGAATGGAAACGAAAAGGGTATTTGACTATACATAATAGCTAGCTCCCTGCGTATCATACATCACTCCGGCGTATATACGTATGCTTGAGATTGACCATACCTCCGTATTGACCATACCACAATGAAGGAGTCTAGGCCTTATTGTGAGCGTGAGATATGGACAGATACCATGATCATGATACTGTAAGGGTGTTAGCACATCTTTGAGAAGGTGACGAGACTGTTTGGTTATTCATTAGACAGCAGTAGGTAAATAATAAGAATTCGATTCCCCTCTCTTCCTGCAGATATAAGATAACTAACAACTGAACCCTTTAGTTACCATGCAGCTACGCTCACTTCAGGCCTATTCCGCAACCAGGCACAGTCAAACTGCAGCTCTACGAAAGCTCAGTTGAAAGCAATGGGTTACAAGTACTTTATCTCTCTGGTCTGCCCCATGTCGTTTATGGGTGTTGTTTTTGCTGTTTACAATTGAGTGGAGATGAATTAAGTAAACAAAAGAAAAAAGAAAAAAAAAAGTGTAGATTAAGCAGCGCGAGTGATCCCCCGTGAAGGAATTTCGGTATTTGACACTTGACTGATCAACACCACTGTAGGCAGGCCTATATATACATAGATTTACAACAGCAGACTACACCCACGTGCACATGTGCATATTTCTACCGTATTTAACAGAGAAATCACAATCCAATCAATTCCGGCGGCACTCACTGACACTCTATACTACAACGCTAAATTTACCAGAAGTTTTTGAATTGAGATCTACTCTACCAAAGAAAAGCCCACACCCATATACGCCTTTTTGAAAACTAGACCACTAAAAGAAAGACCTCCTAGGAAGCAACAGGCGTCGACGAAACATCTAGGTCACCAGTGGCTGCCACCCTCACAACCACATCACCTCTCCCCTCTGTCGCCGCCAGCTCCGTGCTCGCCGCCTCAGCACCCTACTTTGCCTCCCCCACAAGCTCATACGGCGCCCCATAATGCTTCAAGAACTCCAATATCTTATCATACCCCTCATACTTCAGATCCACCTGCGCAATCCCAAACAACCCGCCCTCGCCCTCAACCTCCAGCATCTCCGCCGACCACTTCATAAACAGCTCCAAAATCTCCAGCGTCAGCTCCCCCCTCTTAAACGCATCCATCAGCGCATTCGAGTTCGCCACACTCTGCCCCGGATCACTCTTCCACCCGCTCTGCGTGTCGAGCAGCAGCGCCACCATGGCCGCGTTGCGGCGCACGAGCGCCGACACAATCGGCGGGTGCGCCTCGCGCTTCAGGTAGACGAGTGCGCCGCGTTCGAGGAGGTGGCGCGCCATAGCGATGTTGCCGTCGTCGACGACGTGGCACAGCGGGCGCTTGATGAGGTAGTAGGTCCACTCGGTCTGGGGGTACTCGAGTGTTGTGTTTGGGTTCTCGAGGAGGGCATCGACGATGGGGGTGTAGTTGTTGCGGGCTGCGATGCAGAGCGGGGTGGCGCTGGCGGCGGAGAGGACGTTCGGGTCCGCGTTGTGTTTTAGCGCGAGGCGGGCGGCGGGGAGGTCGTTGTAGTGGGCGGCCCAGATGAGGATGGAGTCGGCGGCTGCGGGGATGGTGGCGTGGAGGGAGGGGAGGAGGAGGGTGTTGAGGTGGTGGTTGGCGCGCATGAGGCGGGCGATGTCGCGGCCGGGGAGGTAGGAGGCGATGTCGAGGATGAGCTCATTGGGGAGGGAGGTGAGGCTGGAGACGGTGGGGGTGGTGGTGGCCGCGGGGGCGGGGGCGGGAGTAGGAGAGGTGAGTATTTCCATTGTGGTGTTTGATGTGTATTGCAATGTGTTTGACCCAAGTATGTAGCGTAGGAGGAGGAGTGGTGGGAAGATGAGGAGGGGGTCGAGGAGGGGTTGAAGTGTGAGAATATATGGGAGAGAGAGAGCTGCCGTTGAGTGATCTGCCTGCTAAATAAGTACTGTGGACAGACGGAGCAGGTAGTGTGTCCTTTCTACGGTGAGCGACTGCAGCCAGTGCAGATATAGTAGAGTAGAAGAGTAGTGTAGTTGCAGTGTAGTGATGCGGCGTTGTTTATGATGCGTTTGATATATCAGTCACGGTGCGCCGTCTGCTATTATTAGCTAGCTAGCCCTCATCTTCGCCGCAAGGAACAAGATGCAACTGTGCGGCGGTAGCACAGGGATGGAGTGTTTTGTGCCCCGGCAACGCTGCGCTTGGCGGCGAAAGTCGAATCTAAAGGCTGCACTCTCTCCCAGATGTAGACAACTTTAATTCCGGCACCTGGCAAAATTACATGTAATTATAAAGAGCCCCTCCGGAACCCATTGACGTGACCGTGACTTGGGAACAGAAAACACTATTCTTTGGGCTGTATGTATGTATTGAATTGTAGTTTGTGTGAGAGAAGGATGAAATCGAGTCTATCAAGTCGACTTCCGTTTAATCAATTGATCCACGGCATGGCATGCGAGGGTGTGCGTGTGTGTTCAGTTGATACAGAGCCGCTGGATGCATGGCCGAGTGATCTGCTGTGCGTATGACAACCCTAACCCATGCAATAGCACGCTCGACGGAATATTGTTCTGGTTGTGGATCTGATTCAGGGGTTCATACGTGTGTCTTGGAGGGGCTTTGAGACATCCACCATCAGATATCGTAGGGGGCAGAGGTACTGCCGGTGGCGTTTGCAGGCGTTTTTGTCGATTGAATTGAGTGCGGAACTTCGAACGTAACGGCAGATTATTTTGGAGTCGTTCAGTATCGAATTGAAATTGATGGGTGTTTTTTTCTTGTAGGATTGTTTAATTGGAGTATCTGGGTAGTAGCATCTCAGGATCATGGAGGTGAGGTGAGGTGGTCTTGTACTCCTTAGAGTTTTAATTTCGTATATCTGCACCTGTGTAGACACATTTGGGAGGATCAACTCAGGCTGTCGTGGATCGACTGTGCATGTGTATGTGGCTCTTAAGTTGGCTTGAATACACCGGCGCAATTGTCAACATATATACTCCATCATATCGTTAGGACCTCAGGCACAGCACCTTGATATTTGAAGGATCGCCATTTCTTCACGACCTCATATCGCACCATCATCCACCCAGTCCCCCTTTTTGATACCGGACTAAGATATGCTCACCCACCCGGCAAAGTCCAAACATCCAAGTCACTACTAGCTGTTCCTATCCCCCATAGACACTAGTTGATCCGGAGTTCTCCGCTGACTTTGTAGCCAAGCGCAATTAGCTTTGTGGCCCAGTAAACTAGTAACGCCCCCCCCCCCCCCCCCCAAAGCTAGGATATGGTTTAGATCCCTATATTTGTGAGGAATAGCTAGAGAGAGTTACCCTTGTGGGGAAAGCTTGTGTTGGAGATTTCCTGGGAATGAGGTTTGCTAAATTAACGTTCTATATATCGATATTATCAAGAGCGATGTTTCACTACCATTGACAGCAATATCGAAATGTTAGAGAGGCTCGTGATAGCGCTCAAATAGGATAAAACTTCCTTCCCAAGCTTATTTGCGAGATTTTCTCTCCCACGGGGTGGGCACACACACACACGCCTACGAGCCCAGACAAACGGCAAAAGTGTAAGGATCGAATTAAGAGCAAGCCACATTATCTTAACATAAGCTCACCAGGCCTGGTGATTTTCCAGCGATATCCCCCAACTGGGCCGTGTTGGACGTATGTACGAATTACCGGTACCATGTACGACTCTTCTCGGTTATAACAACTCTAAATCAGCGCGGAAAAAAAACCAAAACACTACTTGGTTCATGTTGTGGCTGTCTCATCGTGCTGGATTTGGTCTAGGGAGGCATGATTGTGGTCTCTATAAAGACGAAGGGGCTTCCCTCCCCTCCGTAGGGGAATTGATACGGTGCATCGCTGCTTGAGTGTTGAATATTGAAGATGGTGGTTTTTGGTTTCTCGGGAGCCTTTAAGGCTTGCGTGCTTCTTGCATCCTTGCATTCGGCTGTTGCTGCTGCTGCGAATGATAGACCGCTCTATGTCAGGGCGGATAAGAACTGTTAGCATATCCCCATGTCCTGCTCTGCATACCCTCACACCTTAAACATAAAACTCACATTTAAATTCCGCAGGGGGACACAACAGCAAGGCCGACACAGCCCACATCATCCGCGAAAACCATCTCGAGAAATGGTGTTCAACCTGGCTCGGACACCCGTCGAAGCTGGCACCAGTAACGGTCTTGGTGACCTCTACGAAGACACAGAAGGTCCACACTACGGAGATTGTGACGAAGACTTTCACCATCACGAAGGGGACTACTACTGTGACGACGGATGTTACGGTGACGAATGATGCTACGGATAGGGTCGTGGGGACGGACTATGTGACGGAGACGGACCTAGGGTATGCTACGGATGTTGCAACGACGACTGTTACTAGTGTAGTGGGGACGTCGACTGTTACGAGTGTGGCAGCGATGGAGACGGTTGTGACTGTTACTGGGGAGTCGACTGGTAGGGGATCTCAAGACTTGAGTGCTGAATTCGAGTGATACTAACTGGGTTTATGTAGTTGTGGTTACTGCTACCGTGACCGACTCTACCACGGTGTAAGTGATATTGAATATCCATATTCTTTTATTAATCCATGTTCCAGGGCTAACAATATCCAGGACATCAACATCCACATTCTTCGTCACCCCGACCCTCGGCCTCCGCGCTGTACCAGCAAAGCAGCGCCGAAACCACCGCCGCCGGGTCCCTGACTGCCTCGAACACTCTAGCGACGACCGCATCAGCGAAGGCTGCTTCTCCGTCATCGGCGGACCCAAAGCAGGGCACACAATCACCAAGGTCATCGCAACCACCAATATCACAAGCACGCACTCCAAGACCCACACCAGCTTCGGCGGCCATGTCGTCATCCCTAAGGAAACCGTGACTGTGACATCCACCATCACACAGCAGGCCACAAACAACATCACCGCAACGCTCACCACCATCCTCACCACCACCGCCACACTCTCTTCCACAACCTCCACCACCGCCCCCTCCACCGTCCTCACCACCGAGCTCACCACCTCCACCACCCTCCTCCCCACCATCACCACCACCACCACAACCACCACCACCACCTCCACCCCAACCACCACAGTAACCGTAACATCCACCCGCTGCCCCGCGCCCCCCGAATCCCGCATCGTCGGCACCGACGGCGTCCAAGTCCCCGACAACAATGCCCCGGGAATGCTGCAGTTCCCCGACGTCAAGGGCAGCGAGGAGTGCTGTCTTGCCTGCTGGGGGCCGAACAGAGTCGAGGGGTGCTCGGCATGGGCGTCGGGGACGAATTATTGCTTCTTGATTGCGGCGGTGGCGGGGCCGGGACCGACGGATGTGTGTCCGGCGGGATTGGGGGGCGGGGTGTTGTATTTCTCGCCGGGGAGGACGGATGCGGTGGGCGGGCCGGGGCCGTGTGCGGGGGCGAGCTTTAGGACGTTGGAATAGGGTGAGAGTTGGTGATAGAGGCGTGAGGGACGTTAATGGATTGGGGAGATTTGTAGGGTTTGGGTTGTAATATGCGTTATGTAGGGAAGTATATTAGTTATCTTTAGTTAATTATTTCGTCCATGAAAGATACGTACTAGTTGTTTTAAAGACCGCTATCAGTACCGGCTTATTATTATCAGTCGTGCATCATGCCTATCGGAAATTTAAAGCAAGATGATCATATCAATTCATCTAGCAAGCATTGCAGCCATATTACACTACCATCCGGTCAAGGAATCACCCTTTGTCATGCCCTGAGTCAGAACCCACATATTCTTCCTTGCACCCCATGAACATGTCACTTCGGTAACCTCTGAAACTGATACCAAGGGTCTGTGCACAGCGAGTGATAAGTCATGACTGGCGCCAAGATACTCCAGGTGTGGGCACGTTGGGAGATGGGTTTTTGTGGTGACATATATCCCCCTCCAACGTAAGAAAGAGGATGTAAAATGCTCCAGAAACGCCAAGAATAGACAAAAAAAATTCGAAAAAAAAAAGAACAAAAGTCTCGCTGCGTGCGTATGGCCTTTTTCGACATATAGTAATTGAATGCCGAGTCATTATACCATCCCTATCAGGTACCCCCCCACCCCAGGATCGAACCCATGACCTAACGATGGCCACGGGAACAACCGTCACGGTGTAGTGTTTCCCCCGAACGAGGTGTCTACCCTTAGACCACACCCCGCTCACACGTAACTTAATACGTCGGAAGTCATATTTAAGGGAAGCGAGAGTAAGGCGAGTAAACCCTAACCTTTCGCTTCCCCTTGAGGGATTGGAGTTTGATCATAAGGTATCACTCGGGGGAGAAACAAAGGTTGATAAAGGCCTTTTTTTTTTTTTTTTTTTGTTTAATTCATTAATTGCATGCAACCTTACAGTTATGGCAATACCCCTGAACTACCCGATCTCTTCCGCCTCCTCTCGCGTTTAGCTGACATAGGAAATATATGAAACTACATCGTGTTAACCTATGACAAAGGCCCATGGTGTAGTACGTTTAGCAATTATTGAATGGCGGGTCAGAGTAGTCACAGGCGAGGTTGGTGGTTCTTTTTATCGTATATCTGATGTATCATGCACGTACTTTGTGGATCCTTTGTTGACGTATCTAGGTCGATTATATAATATGAGGAGATGCAGAAAACATATGTACGGAGTCAAATCCCAACAAACCAAGCATGCTTTGAATGAAATACTATATCTTTTCTGATTTATGAGGTGGAGTAGAATACTCGCATTTTCTGTAAAAGAAAATGTGATGGAAAAGTCTCGGGAGAGGTGGTACAAGTACACAGACCAACTTGGTAAACCGGTACGGCCCAGTAGTGCGGGAGAAGGCTGGCAGGGTACTTTAGTGAAAGGTTTATAGTAAAACAAATTGAGATATTACTAGTGCTGTTTCGGCTGTTTGGGTAACACTGGAGCTAGTGCCTGAGAAATAAGGTTGTCGAGGAGGGAGTACTACTCTCTCCCCCGGTAACTTAACCTTTTTCTTCAGCCACCTCTCGTCAAACTTACGCGGACTTCCTCTTCTTGATCTTTGATCATTGATAAGCTCTGAACCATCTCGACTTTTTATCATTGATATCCCTTGATATTGTCGACAGTGATAGGATCCAGCTATCTGCTGCCGTATCATGGAAAATTTGTCAAAAATGGCTGCTGCTACGATGAAGGCATCAAAATCATCGAGGGGTAACAAGAAGTCCGGTCATTTGAACTCCATCCACTCCTTCCAATCCCTTTCTATTACTCCTACTCCACGCCCTCCTCCTTTGCCTGCCCCTACCTTGTCTGCACCCTCTTTCCCTGCCACCCCCTTGCCCGCTCTTTCTCCGCTTGCTCCTCAAGATATCGGTATTCACAGTGTGGTGATGAACCCAATATTTCGTCCAGATCCTTTCGGCGTACAGGCTGTTGTTCCCACTGGTGGTGCTGCAAGGGAGCTTGTTCGCAAAGCGCCGTGGCACCATAAGGTGAAGAATTATATCAGGTCCGAAGTAAGTGATCTCAAGGACCGTACTATTCACGCCTTCTCCGCACCTCATCGGAGGATGGAAGAGCTTCGAGCCAATGCGGCACACCATGAAGAACCTGGAGAATCGGACGAAGACATTGGTACAAGAAAGGCAAGAGCAGTCTCGAGGAATTGGAAAAGAACTGATTTGATGGCATGTTATATTTGGTGAGCTGCTAATATTTCCCTTCACTCATTTCTGATGATCAATTACTAACAGTCTATTTTCCATCTCAGTCTCGTCATTCCTGCCAGCTACTTCAGCTTTGGATCGACCAATTCGGTCTTGATCATTAATGAAGCACTCCATGATTTTGCAATGAGAGGAGAAGTAAGATTCTACCAATATGAGTTGGCGTTATCAATGTTGGATGTATCCAAAATCATTGGGATCATTATCTGTGAGTTTTTTTCTTCCGACTCCTCTATTATCAATTGACTCAAGTAGTATGCCGATAATTAAAAAAAAATGTAGTTGCTAAGCTCACGAATACCCAATCTCGCCCTCTCGCCCTCTTAGTTGCTTCACTAGTTGCTTGCGGAGGAATGGGACTGGCTGCATTTGCTGTGACTTGGGAGTCCTTCAGCGCGGGTACTGCATTGTTCCACCTAGGGAGATCAGGAATTTTACTGGTATCCCAAGTTATTGTTGCTGATACTAGCGACCTGAGCTGGAGAGGCATATATCTTTGGGGTCTGGAGATGAGTTCAATTCTCTGGGTTTGGTCAGCACCGACTGTGGCAAAATATATTGTTGGAAAGGTTGAATGGTAAGACTGGTTTCTCCTACACTTGAACTGACCTACTATTTAAAAAATATTTAAGTTACTAAGGTGTGTTACTCATATAGGAATGTTCCCATCTGGATTTTCTTCAGTTTTTCAATACCGGTCATGATTCCGCCCATTGTTACTACATATATCTTTTACCGCCGGGCAAAACATGGTGGTTTTTTCCCAGCATCAAACCATGTTTATAACCATATCTGGTGGAGTCCGAAAGGATTATGGAGAAGGCTTAGCTTGCTAAGTTGCGAGCTGGATCTTTTAGGGATGTTCCTATGGTCCTTAGGTATGGGCCCTTTAGCTACGACATTATCAATGTCTGAGAAGATGCAAATCGGCATCGGAATGCGGGTGGTTGCGCTGGTCATTGCTGGGTGTTCATTTATCATGTTACTCGCCCTTTGGGAACTATGGCTTAACAAGGGTTTGAAGACAACACATAAAGCACGGAGACAGGCAAGACGTGCTCCTAGAGTTACATGGGGCGCTCTTCCAGGGGAACGTGTAATGATGATGGGGCCCGCTGCACCTGTCGGATACAATTCAATCTCAATGGAACAAGCCGCGGCAGAGTTATCTGTGAGGGTTGCCGAATCGCAGGATCAAGGGAAGCTCAAAACCTGGAGAAAGTTTTACAATAGTTATAGAGAGAAATGTCACCCTCTCTTCCGGGAAAGGCTGTTAACAACGTTTACACTTCCCTTGGGTTGTATGGTTGGGTTTTTGACGAGCTTTGCCATGAAGATCGGGTCTTGGTCCCTCTGGGATCGACTGGAGACTTTACCTATTTCATATAGAATGATTATTGAATCGTTACAAGGAGGTTACGCCCTTATGAATGCATGTTTTCCCTTGTATTCAAAAATATGTCAGTGGGTTTCTAACAATTTTATAGGTCCAGTTTACCTCCTTCATGGTAGGCGGTTTCTTTGTGGGGTTACTCATTCGTTTGAGCCGTACTTACAAGGGTTTTGTGGTCGGTGGGTTGTTTCTTATGATTTGTGGTCTTTTGGTAGGTACACCTTTCCCCTGTTTTTGTTTTCTTTCAAATCGATCTAATTAAAATCTTCGCAGATCTTTCAATCCACCGATGTCTATGAGATTCAAACCTTTCAAATTTTCATGTCCCAAGCCATTACCGGGTTTGGGGCTGGTATTGTATGGACCAGCCTCTTGGTTGGTGTGCAAGCCTCTTGCAAGACGCATAGTGATGTTGGTATGTCTATAGCATTACTTACAACCTCAAATGCACTTGGAGAACTGGCTGCAGGGGCTGTGAAACGGTCTATGCAGGCATATATGATGAACGTACTACCCCCAGAGACTTCGCCAGAATACTTCTTGCGGGCGTTGGGTGGTCATTGGAGTGTTATGCTCATGGTAGCAATAATTGCGGCAGCATTAGCTTTAGTGACGACAGGTGTTGGATTAACAGGAGTATGTTGAACCACTCATAACCAGTCTACATAAAATCGTTTTGTGGTTTATATGAACTATACTGACTATATCGAATGATAGTACAACCTGGACAATGTCAAGCAACATGTATCTGGGGTCGTGTTTGGAAGGGATGATGCCGACCGCCACAACTTACTTGATGAACATGCTAGTTCTCAGACTCTCTCTCCGTTCGTTTCTACCCCCGAGTTGCAAGATTCGCCTCTAAATGCACCAACGTCCTCGCCATCTACGACTCATTTGGACGGAGTAAGGACTACTGAGAACTATAACGCAATTCTTCTACAAAATCGCGCAAGGTTTCGAGGCATTAGCCCGCCTCCACGCCCGAGAAGTTTTTCTGAAGAGGAAGAGGAATCGCTCCCTAAAACTGAGAAGTCTATGGATAAGCAGGAGCGTGAAAATACAGAATGGGAGACCGCACCTTCTGAATCAGCGAAAGCTATATTCCGCCCAATCAGTGATTCATGCACGGCCCTGTCACCACCATCACAGATTCCTGAGAGCTATGGATGTGTATTTACAATGGACTCAGACTTGGAACCGACTTCTCAAGCTACTACCTCTAAGGAGGTTGAGTCTTCAAAGAAACTAGGAATTGATCCTTCACCGCCCCAACAGGCTAATACGGTTGAATGTAGAGGACCAGCTAAGATGAAGACGTTAATCAGCAAAGCCCGGGCTTCCAACGTATCTGAAGTTGCTGAAAGTTCGAGCAGCTGTAATACGCAGTTCTCGTTCAAAAAAAGACCAATTGTTTCAGTACCTTTCGGCCAGAAGGGGCATCTTAGCCCGGAGAATAATATTGGCCTGAGTAATATTACTAGTCTGAGGAATACTATCATTCAGGGAAAAAGTGCGGAAAGTGAGGCACAAGACAAGCCAACCAGGAGTAATTCAACCTCGACTAGCAATAAAGAAAGCTCTGAATCCAGCAGCGCTTTTGAAGAATCTATCGTGGTTAACGGATCTTTTGATGCTCAGACTCCAATTGACTGGGACATTCTCGATGGCATTAGTGCAAATGGCAGCGTTCGCACACCGGAATCTAACTCCTTGCCCGAATTTGGAGATTCTGGGAGCGGGCAAGCTTCACCGTACTCACATGCTGTACTTGGTCTGTCTTCGGATGGGGAACAGGAAATTTTACAGAGATGGCAGTCTTGGGTAGAAGATGGTGACATTTCGGATGTCCCCTCTGAGGCGCGCGAGGCATCTGATGAAGAACCTTCTCTCCCATCTGGTCAGGGACACCATGGGGTATCGCAGATCACTTCTGAGGTTAATGCTCTAACTGTTAAGAACTCATACTCACCTGAGCAATACTTGTCTACAATTGAGGAACTTAGTTCTAAGGCACCGTCCACAACTAATTCCGTCGACATGTCTTTCATTGGAGGCGCGGGTAGTCAGTTCCAAGCACGTCCTCCTTTGGTCATCGGCGTCTTGTCGCCATATCATTCTCAGCCACACGGAAGAGCTGAGGGAGACATGGCCGGCGCAGGCCAAAGTGCAGCTGCTGGTTCTGGACCCAATGGAAAGAGGAACAAAAACAAAAAGAGAGGCATGGGAAAGAAGGAGGGAGTGGCTAATAGCGACTGATCAAAAGTTAGGAGTAGTGGGTGGTGGGGGGGGAGGATAAAAGTTCTGCTTTGAGTGTTCTATTCCTTCGTATAGAAGATGTGGTTTCATTTCCTGGAGAGTCGTTGCTTAGAGTTAGATGGTGTGGGGATCACCGGCCATCACTCGAATAAAAGTGCTTTATGTTTTGCTGTAAACAAAGTCTTTAATTCACGTGAGATTGGAAACTGTGTGAATTCTACACGGGCTTTACTATGAAATCGTTGATGTGTTTTTCCATGTTATATAACATGTACCAAAAAAAGAAAAGAGGTGTTATACAAATCAGAGATGTGTCACTATGGAAATACGACAGTTCTCAGATCGGTGGGTTGAAAGTTACAAGTAGAGGAAATGATCCAAGATATTACTCACGAGTGATATTCTATGCATTACTAGTTTACTTAGACAGGCCAGTATTAGCCTTGTACGTACGATATCCATCCAAGCACTAGCTAGACGAAAAGAATATATTCTCGCATCCAATTCAGCATTCAACACCCGCAAACGCAACAACAAAAAAAGAGCTCCATTATTTGACAAGCATAAATACATAAAATACATACAGAATGAAACAACTCAGTGGGTATACGCATACATGTAGGTGTATGTAGTGATTAATAAAGAGAAGTAGAAGTGTAGAAGAGAAATGGGTGGATATCAAAGGGGTCAGCCCCAAGAAATTAGGGAAGAAAGAGAAAGGAAGAAAGGCACTACTCTGCTCCGGCTCCTACTAAGCAAAAAAGAAAAAAAAGAAAGGAAGAAGAAAACACCAAACGCCCATTACGCAAGGCAAGGCAAAACTAAGCCACACCTCAGCACCTCAAAAAAGTAAAAAAGAAAAGGCTGGTTAGCTATATGTATATAGCCCCGTTCCAGCCCACTCCCCATAACTCCCCAATCCCCAACTCCCCAACCGGCACACTACCACCCCTCCACCCCCCCTCAACCTCCACCTCACTCCCCCACACCCCCTCACAATACCTCGCAAAGATCTTCTTCCACGCGCCCCGCTTCCACCACTCCAGCCGCCGTGGCTTCGCGCAGCTCACGCTCTCACACGTCTCCATATACTCCTCTACGGCAGCGGCGGCCTCCGCATCGCACACACACGCCTTTGTGGCGCAGCCGATGCGCGCGCCGAAGCTGTGGGCGCTGAGGTGGGAGCCGCCCGTGAAGCAGAGCTGGATGCAGGTGTCGAGGGAGGCGAAGCCGGGGGTTGTGGTTGGGTCGATGGCGGGTGCGGAGGCGTGGGCGGGGTGGGGGGAGAGGAGGAGGAGGGAGAGGAGGAGGAGTGGTATGGTGAGAGGACGGCGGTGGTGGTGGAGGTGGTGGAGGAGGTTCATTGTGGTTGTGGTTGTGGTGTGGCACAGCGGCGCAGTTCAGGGCGCGGGGAGGAAGCTGATAAGAGGCACGGCTCGACGTAAGTAGGTGGATAAGCTGGGATCCGGGTAGATCCTGGGATCTTTTTTGGCAGCCTTCTGTTCGAGTTCGTGGGTTATGGCGCTCAGGGCTTTGACTGCGAGTATGGGGGGAGGTCGTGAGAGAGAGAAGGTGTGGTGTTGTCTGTTATGTCTCGCACGCTTCCCCTAGATTGCGAGGACCTATCGTGAGTTGGTGTGGTGGGTGGGTGGAGCTCAACCCTAACCCCGCGCCGTTTCATGCAGAGAATTTTCGGATGTCGGGTGCGTCGGCGCGCAATCCTTCTCGGGTGTGCGTGCAGAGAGTAATAGTTGTGCGAGTTATGCAATGTGCGCCTGGGGATAACCTGGGAGATTTGGTTTGGTTGACGGATGATAGGCTGGGTACCGCGGATGGTGCTTGTTCGGGTCTACGATTTCCGGGCAGGGTCCACTTCCACTGGGTTGTGGTGGGCCCTGGATTGCCATGGAGTGCGGACTCAGCTTGTTTTATGGGCACGATTAGATGAAGGTAATGGGACTCATCAGGAGTGATTACAGCGGGCAGGAGAAGAAGCACTGTTGATGGAGTTTAGTTGAGGGCACCTTCCTTTCGGTTAGCGGTAGCAATTCGCAAAGGTCCGATTTTCTAAGCTCAAGTCTTCATCACATTAAGTCACGTTCTTGGATCATATATTTTGAATTTCTTTTTATTATTTCTATGGATATCGGTAGGCATTGACGGCTAGTCCAATCAATGCCGTACCCCGGTGAACAGGAACCTATACGTATCCTTCAAGAAAATTAGCTTTCATCCAAAATAGACTGGCAGCTTCGAATTAAACAATTGATGGGTATGTTGTGAAGATCAGTTCGAGGAATTCATATTTCACATCAATGAGGACGACATTTTGTACATTGTCATCATCTAAGGTAATACATGCTATTAAACGTTCATCATTTCGACAACGTGGGAGGGGAAAGAAAATGCGTAGGGTAAAAAAATTCTGTTAAGCTTACCTGTTGTTTGAGGGGAAGGACTGCCTCCCGGAAGAGCAGTCCTCTTCCGATGATCAAAAGTGTAGAGCTACATCCTATACTGATAACTGATTGAAATGTTAGCCCCATGCATTTTAATTGTGTTGGGATATGAGGGAAGAGAAAATTTGGGTATGAAGGCGTAATGTCAGACTGTTGAGCTTGATATGTCGTTTGTTCACCATCCCTTTAAAAAGTCTGAAAGTGAAGAAGTAAAAGATCATCATTGTACGCAAGGAAGGAAAGCATTGAAGAGTGTATGATGTGAGAGGAAAAAAAAGGGAGAAGAAGAAACATACCATAAAGGGACAACAGCCAGAATCCGGTTTCTACCAATGGCAGAAAAAGAAAGCTCGCAAATGAAAGAATGTAGTACACGTATAACCACCGGCACCGCTATAGAGAAGCGGGACAGTTTTCTCAACAGAGCACACCACGCCCCATGCCCACGACAACACGATTTACGAATGATTGACTTGTGAGTCGCACACATGGAGGGTAATCTTCCTCTCTTCCAGGAACCCTAAAGCCTGATGACAACAGTAGGGGCAGATATGGAGAGGTTCTTTTTTTCTTCGGGACAGGCCAACTGGGGGAAGGGGAAGGAAAGGGGTATGAGCGAAGGTGTTCGGACGACACCCCGATACAGTCCAGACTTCGTACACCGACCAAGATGTGAAGTACCGATGATGCGTCCGAAGCGTGCACCTTCGCTCAATGTGGTGGGCACATACCTAGATCTTCAATGAGGTAATATTAGTAACGATTATTGACGCATTGAACACGAGGAAACAAGTGTGAAGGGTATCATTTGGAGTCAGAGGCTGCAATGATGTCTTCAAATAATTTCAGACAATGTAGATAAGATTAAATTTTATGTTCATCACACAAATGTGAGCAAGCGGAATGAGGCAATGAATGGAAGTGGGGTTGACGATATGGAGTGTACTCACAATTTATTTCATAGCGGGGGGTAGGGATCTTGTCGTGCGTTCTTGATAGAGAAAGCAGCGAGATTCTAAAGGAAAGACCGTTAGCCATGATCTTCTCGTCACATTAATGTCATTGGTGTTTCAAAGACATAAGAAAGCGGTAGTTCAGGAACCATAACGCATAAAATTTTAGACTTCATCGAGTAACTCAGAAGTAGAAATTGTTTTATGTCTTCATCATCCTACCGTACGGGACAGGGCAGGCGGGATGATGAACAAAGGAGAATGGATGAAGCTTACCTTTCTCGAGGAGAATTGAGGATGGAGGCGGTCCAATTGATGAACATTGATGCATGATGTTGGTGTGGGTGACAGATCTGTGGGGGAAAAGTGTTTGCGATGGGTGTTGTGCAAAAAATCTTTTAAAGCAGGCGGGGTTGTGCGTACCCTAAGCCCTAGGCTTGAACAGATTTTTTGGCCGCTTTGACCTTGGCCACGCTAAAATCGGGATCTTATCGTTATCTGCAAAACCAACCCATTTAGTTTCTCTCAAGAGATCACTCGCTTTAATATACTGTGGCCTAGAGTCGCGAACAGCAAGATATCGGCTCCGCACTGTGTGTGATCATGGAGAAGAGGGGGAAATGAGCCGTAATATTACAATAAATCACTTATCGTGTGGTGACTGAGAAGACCTTGTTTTGGCTAAGGTAAGCCTTGTTTTTTGTGCTGTTCTCGGCATGCTACATTAGAATGGGCATATTAAGGCAACATCCTCTAGCTCTTCGCGCTTTTCAAACTCATCCCTTGATTCTCGGCCCCATCCCAACAGTCTTTAATATTCTTCATAAGACTATCTCACAAAGCAATGTCAGCTACAGGAATATTTCTCACCGGCCGGGTGTCTTTATGTATAGTGTTTGTGCAAACATGCCTTAATCTAGGAATCAAACTCGTAAATATGGCAGAATCCACTAGGCTCTTCAAACAATCTATCTCCGGCGTTCCTGGACTCGAAATCCCCACTGCACCTCGCCAGCGGGCCTCCATCACTTCCGTATTATTATAGGTACCGATTGGCACTGCACCTTTCATAACTCCATAAGCAAACCACAGAAATATCTAGCCTGCTATTGAAAAAGGCCCGGGGGGTTGGGAAGGTTCGCCGCAGATTCATGGTTCTTGAGGATCAGAAGCCTCTAGACCCTCTCAACTTTTATCAAGCCCTCGGCCCCGACGCGAACATACATACCAAAATGATATAGCTTTTGATATATTTTGAACTATAATGGGGGACAAATGATTTTGGAACGTCAAAATCAAGTTTAAGCGTGGGAATGATCTGAGAGTGCGATAAATAATCCTTCTATAGTGGATATTCGGGAAAAGCAGGGATCGAAGATGTCTAGATGTGATGACGACGCTCTGGCTTGATACTACATGTAAGAGATAGGTCATTATTTTCTAAAGCGTATAACATGGGATATATATGTATGTAGGAGTAGTGCATATTATATAGTCCTTTTAGAAGCTGTAAATAAAGCGTTTCGAAGGAGAATTTATTGACCAGCTCGGGTGGAGATAGGCTTAATTAGATATGTGGTCATAAGCAAGCCAAAAATGATCATAAAACAGAGAATACACCCCGAAGGGTGAAAATCCGTACATGTACGTATTGGTATAGGGGAGACCTCACAGCGTGTGTAACAAGTCTTTGTGCATAAAAGAATTAGCTAATCCGATGGCTACACTAAGACCGCCCTTCCCGAATTTGAATATTCCGTCTCTCGATGCCGAGGACCTATCATCCATTGCATGCGCACACTTACGATCTATCAAATCCTGTTTTAAATTTGTCATCGTCGACAATCATTCCTCGTCTTTAGGAATGCCTCCCAGCCTTTCAATTCCTCGTCTGAAGGAGCACGACTATTCTCCATCTAGAAAAGGGACTATTAGGATCTAGGACAAGCGAGCAATTGTCCCCTGTATGGTCTCGGTGCGGAATTGAGATTTCCGCTCATATGCAATATCAAATAAGAGAGACATGACGTTGCCTTGAGTATTGAGGTAACTTTCTGGGTTTTCTGACTTATCTCTTATGGGTTTAACTAACGTAACTCCTGACTCATAGTTATATTAGTTGATAAATAGTCCCAGAGCGTCGGAGAGAGACTGAAATCTTTGGCTCTCCCGCCTTGAGTATTATAATACTCGTGAGACATGCCCACCCACTATGATGATGATCCAATACTGACGTTCAACGGGCACAGCTGTTTTCAATTCCCTCTATTCGCCCAAAAGGGAATTGAGGGTGGGTTGCTTAGTTGAGATTCTCTGACGCGGGGATAGAAGATTCGAAGGTTTGCAGAGTAAGTTGAAATCAATCTTTTGACACTAATTGTCTTAGCTGTCGCTGATACCCTTCATCTAGGACATAACCTTAAGTTTTATCCGTGGGGCCGAACATCGCCAGGGAGGCGTAGATGTCCCTGCGATTCCTCTACCAATCTTCATCCGAAATTTAGGCGGCGATTTAGAGTTGAATCTATTACACCAACGTTATGAGATTGCTTAAAATCGACACATACAGATTATCGGTCTTGGCCATGGTGTGATATGTACATCATTACCGTCAATTGACTTCCTCATAATAAGAGAGACGTGGGTTGTCTCCTAGCACTTCGAGAGCAAGAGCCAGAACCCAAGAACACCTGGGTGTCGTCAACAACTCTCGGCACCAGATTCATCAGAGCGGCCGCAGGAACACTAGACCTAACAGACCTGCTTAAAGCTAGTCGGTTGGGTTTCTTTCGACTACGAGAACTGGAAGGTATATATATTGAATACAATCTTATATTCTATAATTCTGTAGATCGATCCGTGCTAATAACTAATATTACTGAGCACAGGCGAGGATAGTAAGTTGGAGGGTTGGCGTTGGCGGTGCTTCTATGGCCTTTGATGGCAGGGAACTCAGTTAAGAGAGATCCATGTTGTCTTCATTTCTTCGATTTAGGTTTCTGTCAACTAAATATCAGGAGGTATTCCAAGTGGACGTTTGGGGGAGGGGGCACATACATGAGACGACAATTTATTCTGGTGTTTGTGTCTCTGTTTGGAGGAATATCAATTCTATTAGAAATACCTGTTATTTGTAGTTATTGGATTCTTACACGCCGACGTTAACAAAAATAATGATTGACGAAGAAGCTAGAAATATCTATTATCAGAGTAAGGGAGAAATTTACTCGTTGGATATAATTTCCAAGTTTTGCCATACCACTCCAGGAAACCACACCCATTCCTTGGACAATGCTCGGGATTGATCAATATGGTATCTTAAGCAATCCATGATTCGTTCCCATCTCCATTTGGTGAGTAAAGCTCTGTATTCGACCTCTTCAAAGAAGTGGAGAAATATCGGTGGTCGCAAGAGATTCAGCTGCCAATCTCGTCCAGGAACGCAATTTATCATTCGTCATGATTATTATGGTAAGTAATTACTTCTGCTGCCGAATTGCCAATTGTAACCATAGAAATGTCTCTTTTTCAAAACTTCCTTGCCGTAGCCTTCAACCGGTTGGATGAGCCCAGGACATAATACATGGCCATGATGAAGCACCTGAAAATTAGAACGATGATGTATCGTGCCTGCCGCAAAGAGCTTGACACGAAACTCTGTAGCCCAGTAAAAATGATATTTTCGTTTGATGCTGCTTTTGGTTTCATTATAGTGGCTAATGGGTAGAGCGAAGCCCGGTAGACTAAACTCGGACTGGGGTTGGGATGATATAATGGAATATTGAGAGCACCACTATCGGAAGATAGTTTTTACGGTAGGAATATGACAGATACCATAAGGTTTCGGGGCTCGAGCCTCGGCTGATGGATATTGAGGATGAGTACAGCCGCATTCGAAAAGTACTGGCACCCTACTATATTGAGTCGTTCATGAATTGTGGCCCACCAAAAACCATGGCACTCGCGCATACTCAACTTATTGATAGGTATGACCGCAATAGAGACATTGCAGCTCTCTCTGGCAATTGTCTCGAATATGAGAATTGAAAAGCAGAAAGGACTGCCTCGTGAGTTTGGCTCGGAGGTGCCAATACTTTTCAAATGCGGCTGTACATATATGTACTATGCACCTTATCCGAGAGCAACAATATGCGTTCTGGCCCCTTCTCTGTCTGTTATGTAGGGATTTAGTTAGTTAGATTTTTAATTGATGTTATTGATAAGCTAAATCAGATAAGATACTAGGATGGTGTAGGCATTATTTACTTCTATAGTAGGTATAGCGTCTTTGTTGGGCAAACACTAAGAATTAGTACCCAAAGCAACTCCGGTACTGTCCCTACACAACTCAATCACATACCTATGATAACTACACTCAAAGACCGTAAGAGATGTTATATATAATATCTATTAATCCACGTTTTGCTTTCTTTAGATCCGTCTCCTCACATAGAAGCCCACATAGATCATCCTCAATTCTATATGGAACACAGGTATTCAGCTTCCAATGTCAGAAGGGTAAAGAAAAAGCTGATGTTGCACTAGTTTTGGTGTGTTCATAATGCCTTGCGAGTGGTGCAGTTGACTACGATCTAAGTTTTACTTCCCCTAGCAGGCACCAATAGAAATATTAACAAACACACCCTCAAAAGTTTTAAACTGGGGGATATGAGAAGCATGGATTACTAAATACGTACTCTACGCCGGTGGACACTGGGTCCGATGCAACCAGCAAAAGCATGAGCCGCAAATGGGAACGAGAAGTTTATGTCCAACCAGCCTGCACAAACCAACCAGAATGTAGGTACATTACCATAATAGGATTGGGAATTCTTCATCATCCCCGGCGGTAGGAGCAGGTACTTATACTTAGCTAAACATTCGGGCCTCCAATTATTCATTGATGCTAGTATGTACTCGGGCGTTCATTAAATGGTCGGATATCGTTGCAACCAAATCCCTACTAAGAATTCCGACCATTTAATGAACGCATGAGTATGAGTCTTTAGGCACACCATACGCATAGGTATTGGGTGCTTAGGTGATCCTTCAAAAATGTTAACTCATAGGATGATCCTCATAGAATAAATAGTAAGAGTATTAGGGTTCTAGATACCGTGTTTCTGTTTCTCTCTCCAAGGCTAGCTTTGAGCGCAAACTTTGGCCCACCCGAGTCCTAAACCTGTTCGTGGTGGGTACTCCCGCGCAGAGCCTCGTTGAACATAGGCGGGGATTACACAAAGTAGAGGTACCGGCAGGTAGCCAGGGTAGCTACATACCGTATGAAGGAGCTATCGCTAGAATGTGACTGTAGCTTCTAACGGTCGGTCAAAGCAAGCTTCCACTACACTCGATTTCATATTCTGTTTTGTTTCTATGTATTTATTTACCTTAAGCGTTCCATTTTCTTCAACTTTCCAGCATTGAAAGCGGGTTGATCCCCCTTCCCTGATAGGTAAACATGGCACTAGTATCATCCAACCAGAGCGAGTGTGCTTCTAGAGTACGAACCGCAAACGCCGCAAGGCGTCCACCACAGGATGTCAGGCCTGCACAAGATCAGTGATGTGATGGATGACTCTCTCCCCACCATAACTCTCGTGCCCTTTCGCACTCAGCCCATATGTATAAAGGCTTCCCTCCATTTTCCCGCCTAACAAATTCCACCCTTACCTTACTGTTAAGCTGTTTTCAGCTCCCCCTCCCGTTAAGCTCGTTCAAGTTGCTCAATGATCAACATCGCTGTATCGAAACCAGAGCTAAAGCCAACAAACCAAGGAGGATACCTCTACGCCCAGGCTGACTGAAAAATGCCTCCATCTACTCCCGTTAACGAAGAAACCGACCGGACTATCCAACGGAATTCGAACTTACACTCCCTGTACATCTCGAAGAAAGCACGCATCCACTCATCTTCTGCTCCCCACTCATCTTCCGCTCCCCAACCACCTCAAAGGCTCAGACTACCCCTCCTCAATCTCCAATCACCCGAGAATGATACCTTGATCTATGTGCAATCAAACTCGCAGTCTCCTCCACTTCGATGCAGCTCCCAGAGGCTTCTTGCGACCGGTTCACCGGTATTTGAAAGGGTCCTCGGTCCAACCTACCAGTTTCGAATTCTGCGTCGGAAAAACCTCCACAAGCTTGGCCTACCCATAGGAATTAACTTTGTTGTGGACTTATCCCCGCCTATTGAGGGCGAAGAAGCAGTGGATGCGGTGGAGCGCTTTTGGTGCCCGGATGAAATTCTGGGGTGGGAAAGCAATCTCGACGGCAATTACATCGAGGATGAGTCCCCGCTTGGTTCTCCACTGTTCAACCTCAAGAAATCGGGTGCGTTGGACAACTTACCACTTTCTCTCACAGACAAGATGGAGAGTGATCTTGAGGCGCTTCGTGACGACATTCTCAAGAAAACCAAGGGGAAAACGGCTCAGCCTGAAGAAAAGGTTATAACGCAGCCGGAGGAGGTTAAGACGAAGATGCCAGCATATTCATTATTTAGGCACACAGGTGCTATTGAGAGGGTGCTGCATATTCTCCATGGTCTCGATCCACAGATTTCCACCACGCCCATGTGGTACACAGTTCACAAAGTTGCTTTGCAGATGGAATGTACAGCAGCAGTGCAGGATCATATCCTGGCGTGGATTTACCAGAATGAATGTTTCATCGAACAATACCCAGGATTCGTACTGCGGACTGCTGCAGAGATGAAGAACGCGGGTCTATTTCGTGACGCGTTTGCAATACTGGTGGGGAAGCAGTTGATGGGTGGAAAGGTGGAGAAGGCGGGAGTGTTCAATTCTGACGAGAGTATACCCCCCGAAGCGGAACCGTGGGGCGAGAGTATCATTGCAGCGAAAAGGTCCCTACAGGGGAGGCTAGAGAGGTTGTATACGTATATCAATAGCACGGCGTGGTTAGATAACGCTAAGGTTATTCCAGAGTACAACAAGATTACCGTTAATCTTAAAGCGAAGGGCCCAAAGCTTCGCAGAGCCACATCAGAGTTAGATGAAGCTATCAGAGCTGTGATTCAAGCTCAGCTCAAAACTCTATTCGCGTACTCGGAAGATCCTGGGGACCCAAATTGGATGAATCCATGGGAAAAAGCGATGTTTGATATGATGCCAGAGCCCAAGCAAATATTCAGCAGAATGTATTGGAAGCAACTATTCAATTTTCCAACAGATGGGATAGGATCTCTAGATGTGGCAAGAGCTGTAGCTCACTGGAAGGTTGCATTACATAGGGTGGAGACAGATTTGCCCGATGAGGACACCCAGGGGACGAACTTCGGGCCGGCCACGAACTCTGAGGTGGAGACAGCAATCTGCTTGCTATCTTTGGGCCGAGAAGCGGAGGAGCCCGTAGAAACTAATCCCGAACGTGCAGAAGCCAGAGTAATGAGTTCAATGCAGAATAATTTGACAAGAACCCGGTGGCAGAATTTCAAGAGGCGGAGCACACAAAATACCGTCTGGGCTTCTTCTCGAACCCCGATCTCTGGTCCCACGGAGGGCAGTGGCACAACCACAGGGTTTTCATATCCTTCTGCCTTGAACAGCGTATCACCGGAACAAAACTATGGGCATGAGCTTTCAACTACCAATCTTCCCGACGGGCCACCGCCGTACACACTCCACGCACCAGATACGGATAAGGTCGGCGAGAAGCGCAAAATGAGACTATCCGACTTGGATGGGTCATATACAGATATGAAGGAGATTGAGTCACACCGTAAAGAAACAGAGTTCATTGACTCCTCCACTATCCTCCCTGATATCAGGCCAGGGCGAGTTGAAGTTGAGAATCCAATGAGAAAGCGCCGTTGTTCTGTTGAAAGAGATCCTGGCGACGACGAAGACGAAAACATCACCGAAGCCAGTTTCTTTAGGCAGGGTGATACTGAAGCCGGTGAACCAGAAATGTTCAACATCTCTGGTGTCTATTTCGATCCTCGACTTTCCTCCTCCCCACCCTCAACATTTCTAGGCAAAGGCAAGAAAACAGCGATTGAGGATGAACCAGAAAACCCTCAATCCGAAAAGTATCATTTAGGGGATTATGATATCTTGGATGCTACCGACGACGAATACCAGTACTATTTTAAGGCTGCTCGTTCTGCTCCCCCCCCTTTTGACGAACCAATGACCCTCGACCCCACCTCCGACTCAAGGCCCTTTCAATCTCACCAAAACTTACCCTCCGATGCTTCAACCACAAATTGGATTGATCCTGAATATGCACCTTGGAAACCTAAACCCATTGCTTGGGTCGATCCTAAAACAGGCTCGGTAGTTGCCCGCGTTGTTAATGATCATAATGCTCAAAGACCATCCCATACGACCCATACGACCCATACAACGGGAGTAACTAAAACAACTGAAGAGAGTCGGACGCCCGGTTGTTGGAGATTTCCACTTTCAGCTTTGAGGGTTCCAGACACGAGGGTTCCTAACACGGAGATTCCTAACACGAGCCATCATTTACACGACCCCAGTCTTACATTCAGCATAGAACAGCTGAGAAGGGAGGTTAAAGCTTATCTAATGAAAGTGAGTTCGACGCAGCTGAAGATCCCTATCAGCTTTGATCCGTTCTGGGCCGGCGATGGACAATTGATCGTGAGCCTGAGAGAAGAAGAGTGGGCTTTTTGTCCAGCCTGGGCAGGGGGTTTGGATATCTCTGGAGTTCCTGCGGACACAGTCGATAATAACATTAGAACTGAGGGCAGAATGGTGGAACTCGAAATCAGGGGGGGATTGTCCTCGGGTTTACCTAAAAGAGACCAGAGCGAAGAGGACGAGAAGGAAGAGGAATATGACGACTGTGCAACCGAAACTGGAAGCATAGGATCATTCAGCACGTCTGGATTCTCGAGCTTTGGTGTAATCTCTGAGGGAGATGGAGAGAGCGACAACGGAACGGTGGCTGGAGACGATGTCCAGTTTGACGTGGAGACGGAGAGCTTATTGGGCAGCGATGCAGAAGTAGGAGACCAAAGTGCAACAGAGGCAGGTGATAGTAGTGATAGTGATGATGGATTTGAGGAAGTGGTTTGGGATGAGGGATTTTGAAGGATTTTCCGGGTCCGTTTTTCGAATTTTGAGACTGAAGGGTTGGGGAGGGCGAAAAATTGTGATGTCTTTTCGGGACTTTTATCATTGTTTATTTCTATTTTTTATTACCTTTTATTTCGACTTTATCTTTGGATAAGTATAGTCATATACGTACTATCTTTTTTCCCCTTTTATTCTCTGCTTTGAGATGCGGTTGGTACGCTTAGGTGCAACAAATGAAGTGATGGCTTCCCTCTTCATATCGACGCGAATGTATGAAAACAAAAAAAAAATAAAGATTACTCACTCTGGAATGAATATTCACTTTGCTGGAATTAAGAATGTATTCAAAACTCTTCAAATGCCCTTAAATTTACCCATAAAGGCGTCAATGGATTATTGATGAATTCAAAGGCCGATTTAGAGGCTGTTTTTTGCAACGAAGAACCGTGGCTGATATATGAGATTTGACAAGAGATAGAGTGGACCGATTGTTGGTGGATAGAGTAGGAACGGAGGTAGAGGGGATGGATGGGTACAAGACTGAGTAGAGGAAAAACGAGAGTGAAGGGAAGACAAGAGTGGAGGGAAGACAATTAAGAGATATGTTAAGGGAATATAGAACCTTCTAGGGGTGCAGCAGGGGTTGGATGAGAATAAGGTTCAAGTGGGTGTCTACTCTAAGCTGATGCCCCTAAAGGTGATGTCATTATGAGTGTGTGTCTTGTTGATCAGGGGGTTTCAAGCAGCTTGTCATATTCAAATTCGTTATAGCAAAAGGATAGATGCAGCCACTCAATCAAAAAGATTTACCTTGCACTTTTATTTGCTTTAGTGGGGCAACCAAACATATGTATAAGTACATGTGGGAGATATAAAAATTTACCAACCAGCCTCCTTCATGTATAATCACTCGCCCTAGATATCTCAGTCTCGGACCGGCTGTATTTCGGATTTGGATACTTCTGGTTTAGAGCTTTCCGCCGGCAAAGCTGTCACACTCATCTCGTCTCTTTTCGCCCCGCTTAGATTAACCCCCTCCGCTACACCTCTTGCATTATGCCCTCCGCGACCGACAGCTGCTCCACCCGCGTTAATGTCTGCTTCAGCTGACCCGTTCTCCTTCCCTTTATTCTTCCCTTCCGTTCTTGCCTCCTCTAATCTCTCTTCAATGCTAGTAAACTGTGTAGGGTCTCCAAACGCGGACACTACCAGCCCTAATTCCGTCTCATCGGGCTTACCCTCATGTGTGTCGACTTTTGGCTGGTTTCTCTTTTTCTGGCGGCGGCGCCAAACAAAACCCAGAGAGCAGAGAGCGACGATTACAAGAACTCCTACCACAACTCCACCTGCGATAGCCGCTGTTGGCAGCTCGGCGTCAGAGGGGGGTACCGGGTCTATCGGAATTCCAGAAGGAGTGGATTCTTCGCTGGCGGCGGCGCGCCGGTGGTGAAGATCGGAGCGTGTTTGAATTGAGAGTTCCTGGGTTTTGGTGCCGGGTGTCCTAGTTCCATCACCGCCGATCAGGATTTCCTGGTCACCGAGGATATATATATCTTCTTTCCTACTAATTTTGTTGTTTGGGTGGTGGATCGTTGTGCTGTATTCTTCATTCGCATGGAGGAATAACATCTCGCCATCCCCAGTATGTGAAGATTTCTTTGGTATACACACCCCTTTCTGCGTATTTGTAGCAATGTCGATAATGTGAAGGCAGTAGGTCGTCTTAGGGTCGGTGGTGCAGAGACCATCATCGCCACCGAAGAGGGTATATCGAATATTGGCCCAGATGGAGTTTACGCAGTTCACCTCCTGCTGGGAAGCGGGGGTATGCGTGTGCTTTAATACCGGCATTTCGACGATCAAAAGTCAATAATAATAGGGTACACTGGGATCATCCAGAACTTATGGGACTCAGCGAAGAAGACCCTCTGTTCGAGTAGCCGTGCTTTGTGGCGTTTGGGGAACAAAGAACTTACCACCCATCTTCACCAATGTTGCCAAGGAACACAAAAAATTACTATATCAGCCCTGTAATATTTAATCTGTGACAGCGCGTCGAACAAAGCCCTGGCTTCATGAACTATCAATCTGATGTCGAGTGATAGTGTATGATGGATATGATCTTCGCGTTCCTTATCCTAGACTTAGTTAAGTTTTAGAGCATGCTAAAAGCATTGACAGTTTCGGGATAGTCACGGTGGAATTTTGCTTTTTTTTCAAAAGCCTAAGGCTATAGGCTACACACCTGTGATTCTAGGAACACAATTTCCTATTGGATGTTCGTGCATCCAGAGAAGCTTTACAATTAGTAGGAATGGTTCAACATCTATATGTAGCAAAAGAGTAGTCTATTTAAAAGTATAACTTGCGTACTATATGTGGAATTATGCCAGTTATAACGTCGTCGTGATCGGTTGACTGTGATTAGACGACGATAGTCATGGGCAATTTTCTGCCATTCAAAGCTGCTGGTTAACAAAGCGAGCTGCTAGTATGTACAGATTTCACAAATCATTTAGTTACATGTAAATGTTGCTCCATGTATGATGCCATGTATGAAAGCCAAATTCACAAAGAATGTAATATATAATAGACACTAGGCCGAGCTAGTTTCCCTTTAGCTTAACTTTTCTCATTCTTATTCTTTTTTTTTTTTACGAGTACAAAAGCAAGGCTTACTTTTTACTGGTGGTATACGTATCCCCATTAACATTCTTTAAATCCGCGCGCGCGTGGTTGTACGTATTGACTTCTTATCCGTCCATTGAATTATCCGCTTCACTATATCCACTGCGGTCCCTGTCTGCTCTCTCACATGCAAATTTCTCGTCCTGCTTTTAACCTATCCAACTACAATTCAGACCGGCGTTTCGAATCTGCAACCTGCTGTTCCTGTTCAGTGCTAATGTGCAAATATTTGAAGTAGGGTGGATCTCCGCAGGACCATCTGATCTGGATCCGATCGAGAGCTTCAGCTACTTCAACTTTACTGGACATGGTAGACGTCTGAGTGTAGGAAAATGTATCTAGGTCTACCTCCCAAGCCCCTCCCCCCCTAATCCATTCATCGTTCTAAATACTGAAAATATTGGGTCTGGGTCTATAGCACGCGGCGGTGGTAGCATTAACCTACCGCCCTCACCGGGGCTAGGAAAATGCCATAAAATCCACCTCGTCCATTATCAACCTTTCCTTCGCTACTAAGCCTTGACATCAGAAGATACTATAGTGGAGACCGGTCTGATGAGCGGTAATCTAGTAGAAATCTCTTCATGAGGGAAGTGGCAGTGGGTAACTTGTTGATGTAGGTTATCATGATTTCTATGGTAATTTCTCAACGAAATAGATAAATTACGTTGACACCTTTCACAAGAGGACCCCAAGAGCTGTACAGGAGGCTAACTGATTAGAATAATTAGTCACACCAATTTGAGTATGGTATCATACAGCCTTTACTTCCCGTATCGGAACAGTTCAGCTTCGCCAGCACTGAAAAGATATACATAACACTTTCAATCTCGCCCACAAAGGGGGCAGTCAAGAAGCGGACTAGGAACCTAGAGATTACCTATTCGATGTTATATTTAGGACCGAAGTATTGATATGTTCAGTTCACACTGAGATGTTCTCAAAGGGCCTAAGAACTTACCTTCGACACTTCTACCTGGGGTACCTCGGACTCAAAGCCATCTGGCTTAGATTATTGATGTCTATTGTTGAAATTTTCAATCCAGTGTTTTTAGGTCTGTTGGGGAATCTGAGCCTTAAACACCATCGCGCCTTGAGATAGCTTCGGGATTAGTTGTGTCGTGCCGGTGGCTTAATTTCTCCATTTTATCCTGAATGTTCAATTTTCCGTGCATAGGACTGCTGCCTGGGACTGCTAGAAGGCGAGGTTCCGAACTGCACCACGGAGTAATACCGGCACCTCTTGGCATTTATACTGCGCTTCGGCATTGTTCGAAACTTGACTTATAGGACTGTAGCATGGGGTTCAGGGGCACAACTTAATACTGAGCATTTGGCTAAGGGAATTGTTCGTGTCTTAGGACATTTTGTGTTTATACACTATGATAAGCCAATAAATATTCGTCCCCGCCCCCGATTGTGTCTTTGGTAGTGATTGGATTAATGAATAGCAACGTGTTGAATCATTCGTTTCGCGTCGTCGCCGACGCGAATGATGTTGCAACACCCCGCAAAAATCACTGCGAACACTGAGGAACTTATAATTGATCAAGAGACTCCCAACCTCAGGTTTAAGAGGCACTACGTGGTAATCACCGCAATAACAGAAGGATTTACCCGTTCTTGACCCGGAAGACTTTGCGGATCTTGGAGAGTCCAGTCAACGAAGCAGGGTACCGCCGATCCCGAACTCTAGGTGAAACCATAGCTCACCTGCTAGTCATATCCCAACAGTGTTGTTTTTGGTGCCGACAAGGAAGTCGGGCTGGGTAGCCGCTAGTCTAACAAATATGCCCACTTTTCTGTCGCTGCTTACAGCTTTCTGCCTCTCCCAATAATGCCTTCCGCCAAGGATCACCAAACAGCACTCGTGTGAGATTAACAGTGTCACGTGCAGAGTTTTCGCTTCAATGATAAGTCGGAGGAGCACTTAGCGCCTAGGGTTTGAAAATTTCAGCCTTGAGTTTGAGAACACTGATAAGTTGAAAATTCATAGTAGGGCATTTTTCGCGCCTTGCTGAATTGTGGTTACAGTTACGAACACGCCTGCATACACATGCGTACAGACCTGAACCAATGAGTAGATCATTTGTTTGATATGCATATGCATCTCACATTCTAATCGGATTATGCCGCCTATATCGGTAGACAGGGATCTACTGTTTAATATGAATTTTTATAAATTCCAAGCAATGTCCAAAATAAAGGATTCAAACAACCTACCTATATATCATCACCACTATCATCAATACTTAATACCACAATCTACTATAAATTCCACCTATAAATCCTTCTTTGAACACTTAGCCTCGAAATACACGATGGGTTTCGGATTCTTTAGCCGCATAAAACGAACAGCCCGTGCAATGAGAATTGCCTGGTCTTCCAAGTCGAGCAACGATGAGAAAATCCCCACCTACGAAGAAACATCCTTAAGGTTGCACAGCACCATCGTCTATCTACCAATCGAGTCCAAGGTCTTCTCGCTAACACTTAGTACGGAATAGCCGCTTCTCTGATGAGAAAATCCCACAAGGGAACAATTTCAGAGAGTCTACAGCAATAGATATAGTTGCACCCCCCGCATACGCACATCGAAGCACTCCAGCACCTCAAAAAGGCACCGTCGCTCTCCACCACGCAGCATTCACAGGTAACGTATTACTCACGTCTGCGCACCTATGTACACCCGGCATCAATGTCAATACTACCGACAAACACGGCTACACCCCACTCCTTTATGCGGCCCAAAAGGGACGAGTCGGTGTCGTCAAGCGTCTACTCAAGACTCCAGAAATCGAAGTGAACCCATGTGACTCCTTTGGAATATCGGCACTCTCTTGGGCCGCGAGACGCGGCCATTTAGAGGTTGTGGAACTTCTCTGCAAGACTCCGGGTGTTACTGTGGATCATAAATGTAATAAGGGTCGTACACCGCTGTTGAGAGCGGCTATGAAGGGACATGTGGCGGTTGTAGATGCGCTGATTAAAACCGGTCAGGTGGAAATCGACGTGAAAGACAGTATAGGAAGCACGCCATTGATGCTTGCGAGTCAGGGTGGGCATGAAGATGTAGTTGCGCTACTTTTGAAAGTCTCCGGAGACAGGGCTAGAAGCACTGGTTTAAGGTAGGGGGAATGGATTAGGAATTGGAAATATTGAGGGTATCGTTGTCATATTGCAAACGAGCAAATTTTTTATTATCTTTTCACACAATTGGGTTTTCCAGGCTCCATCACAAGGATTTGTTTTTGAATAAATCAGCAAGGGCAGTAGGACCACATGAAGGCTACAAAGTGCCTCTTTTCTACATGGGAGGCAGTGAAAAGAAAAGAAAGGTGCTTCCGGAAACCATTAGGCACATGTAAGAGAGTCCCGAACACTAAACCCCGAAAATCACTCTTTCAGCTTCGTACATAACACATGACCAATGGCACAGTAGCAGTACCATACCAGTAGAGCGGTTATCCAATCTTATGGGACGTGCGATGCCTTTGGGTCCTCGTACATATATTGAAACTCAAGGCTACACTAAACCTCCCCCATGCGTGGGGATCCGCCCTTTCTACCAATAGGCGCAGTAGAGGCTAGCACGTACTAGGGCACAACAGCACTAGTATGTACCAGCATCATCAAATAGTAGACCCAATACCCCCACTACTAAGACCGTTGCATGTGCTGCTTGTAAGACAGTGAATAGGACGAGAGTAAAGCGAAAAAACGACGTATATAATATATAAGGGTAGTTTCATCTTCTCCCCACGATCATGGATGCTGGTTACATGAGCTTTATGTAGTAGCTAGCTAGCTGGGTTTAGTTACACATCTCGCACCTCGCTATTCCGGACGGTAGCGATTCACCGAAACCTCGTACGCAAAATATTCCCAAGCTAGGAAGCCGAGACAGCAAACCGATTTTGCAGGACGGAAAAAAAATAGAATTCCCTGAGCAAGGGATCTGGCATATTGAGTTCTGCTCATATATGGCGAGGTCGTGGTACATATGCGCATGGAGTATACCGTTCTTTGACCGGGCGCCATAGAAGGTTCGAAACAGCATCTGAACTACATACACAACACAATCAACTGCATGCAATGGAGAGCTCTCCGTTGTCAGCACGCCATGTATTACTTCAGTACCGCCAACGCGATACTTCGCACGCAAGCCACAGAATTGAGATGCGATACTTGGCAGGGCGGCCCTAACAGTGTAAGGGACACCAAGCTGACAACCACCCCAAACCGTCGCGATACCAACGTACCTAAACCTCGAAGGCAAGGGGGGTTCACTTACTCCGTGAACTTTCCTGAACTTAGTCTTGAGCGCTCATTCGAGTTCATGCATAATTAAACACATTGCATCTCCGATTACTCCATCGGGCCGTACCGGTCAGCCTTATGCCTGAGAAACGAGGTACAGGCAACAAGGCTACATCATGATCAGGTCATGATCAAGTAAGGGGTACCTAGTCTCTGCATGTACTATACTGGCGCTAAGAGACGACGTCGAGTTGTGTTGAGACTTCGTGGGGGCGGTGTTTTCACGGGCTAATTCTGTGTTGATACTGAGGCGGGTGCGGCGGACGAGGTTGTGGATTTGGGGGCTTTGGGTAGGTTTTTGAAGGCGGTGAGAGTTACAATAGTGGGGGGGGGGGGGGTTGACTTAGCAGCGCAAGAGGAGGGGGCAGGCGTGATATTTCGTAAGGTCGGGTAGGAGTCGAGAGGTGTTAATTGTCAAGATGTGTGTACGTGTATATCTATTAATGGACTGTACACGTACAAGTCAATTCGTTTCCCACGAACGAGGATGATAGCTTCGATCTTGTCCGTCACGCTCAAGTCTTTCGCTATGTCCACGCAACCTATACGCAGGGATATTCATGTCTACGATTATGAAATTCAGCCAACAGAACACATTTTTGCTGCTAAAGATCAAAGTAAAAAGAGATCGGATTTAAACTCAATAGATCAGACAGCTACATAAATAGTCTACCGATAACTTCACATTCACATTCACATTCACATTCACATTCACATTCACATTCACATTGATAACGACTAAAACGCACACATATCTGGCCGGAAATGAACTTGTATTCCATCTTAACCAACAAAAAACGGAACCTCGTTAAAAAACCCCGCTGGTCAATGCGTGGGAAAAGAGCGAACCGACAAACAGAAATACAAGCTCATAAGAGGATAATTTTAGAAACCCCATCTCTTATAGACGGGTGATCCACAAAAACATGATAATGGTATGCGGGGGGAAATAGAAAATATAAAAGAAATTTAAAACAGAAGGGAAAAAAAAAGGAACCCCATCTATCATAGATGGGAGATCCACAAAAACGTGATAATGGTATGAGGGGGGAAATAGAAATATAAAAGAAATGAGAAACAAAAGAAAAAAGGAACCTCATCTATAATAAATGAGCGATCCATAAAAACGTGATAATGGTATGAGGGGGGAAATAGAAATATAACAGAAATGTTGTTGTGTAAGGAAAATAAGAAAATAAGAATGACAGAAATGACAGATGACGAACAGGAACCTCATTAAAAAACCCTGTG
Source organism: Morchella importuna (assembly GCF_003444635.1). Classification (NCBI taxonomy): domain Eukaryota; kingdom Fungi; phylum Ascomycota; class Pezizomycetes; order Pezizales; family Morchellaceae; genus Morchella; species Morchella importuna. The sequence goes on along the minus strand of NW_025763433.1, from coordinate 389,888 downwards.
GGAAAAAGAGTGTTCCTTACATGAAAAGTAAATCAGAGAAATCAGAGATAATAGAAATGAAAGAGATAGGAAATAGGAAAAAATCAATAAGAGATGACGAAGAACAGGTTCTTCGGTGAAAAGAAAGGAAATTGAAACATGTCAAGAAAATGATATATAAGAGAAATAGATGGGACGAAAACAAGGATTCCTAGAATTCGCGAAAGGGATGGATCAGAAGATATCAAGAAAAGAAGAGGAAGACTTTCCGATATGAAGAATCGGGAACGACACCTGAGATGCCTAGAATATATAAGACAGATCAGAAGGATAAAGAAAGAAGAGGAGAAGGAAAACTTTCCAATATATTCATTGAGAAATCGTGGATCCCTGTGTATAATTTACAAGGGAAATCAGAAAGAACAAAGGAAACAATATCAAGAATAGGAAGACTTCTCGATATAAAAATTCGGAAAGGACACATATCCCTATAATAGAAAAGATAAATCAGAGAGAACAGAAAATGAGAAGTAAAATGGGAAGACTTCCAATATATCTGAAAACTCGGGAGAAACACATCCCTACGACGGACTAGAAAAGTGACAGTATAATACAAACCAAAAAGAAAGGAAGGAATACTTGCCCATATGAATACTCGGGAAATCCAAGTCCCTAAAATACACAAGACACATCAGCAGAAGATACCAAAAATGATAAGTAGAGAAAGAAGGAAGACTTTCCAAAATAGATAAACACTCGGGAAAAACTCAACTACTTGTACATTAGGGGCCTCGATCACCACCGCCGCCGCCCCCAAGGAAAGAAGAAAAGAGAAGAAGTGGTTTAGGCGGAAAAAATGCCTCTTAAGCGAACTCGAAGAAATCGAGAGGGTAACAAGGGCGGCGAAATTCAAAGGCCACATTGGAACACCTAGACGACATAAGGCCAGATATCGTGGAAAATGTTTCCGAAACGAGTACGCGGCTTTCCTCGAGACGGAGTGGCCACATTGTGTGTATGTGGCCAGAACTGGGGGAAACGTCTCGACGGAGGAGACGATGTATTGGGATTGCGAATTGTAAATGTAGGAGTAACAAGTAAGACTTTAATTATATTATTGGATGTTTTTAAATTCATGAATGTATTTGAGATTTATATACATATATGTACATGTATATCTAGCTAGCCACTCTAACGCCTCCGTGGTCGCAACACGCACATCCGCGCGCATAAATCTTGGGAAAGTTCTATCTTATCGCGCTTTAAGAGATGTATTCTTCTGGCACATCCACAAAAACCTCTTTCACGAATTAATCACTCCACTACCATACACCGCATCATCAGATGTCACTCGTAAACACATCCCCAAGAAATCAAGCTAGCCGACTGAGGGGTGAAACCTCTCATCAAAAAAAGATTGTATAATACTTCATCCTCGTCCAGGCGCTCCAGGGTTTGTTGTGGCGTAAACATGTAGAGGCCACCAAATTACTAAATACCGCCCCGGGAAACGCCTCGATCAACTCGTACACAGATTATTTTGCACTGACACATAGACTTGTGTAAACTGTCGCTTTTCTTTCCTAATATTAGGAGAAGCCAAAGAAATTGTAACTTGGCTGCTGGAGAATCATCAGTAATCACTCGGATCATAGATCATCACTCGTAAAGTACATCGAGGGGAGAAACATCCGCAATCAGGCCTGTGAAACAGGTCTAATGCAATATTACGAAAAACCACACAGCAGCGCAGGTTCTGTATACGTGGAAGATAGCGAGTTTTAGGAAAATGGTAAGCGGGTTGTATTGCATGTTTATTACATTCCAGTTAAGGTTACTTTGAGGACACATACATGTAGTTGGGCAACTCAGCCCGAGGCGAAGCGTGTTTAGATCAATTCAAAGTTTTGTGTAGTAGAGTGTCAACCAACAACGCCCTCCCAGGATAGAAGACGGTATTTGCAGAATCTCTTACCTCGTCTGCTACCCCGCTACCAGCACCAGCTCTGCCAGCCCCGGCATCTGCCTTCTTCACCGGCGGCTACGTCGGTAGTGGGGGAAACAGATCTTTCATCCTTATAATTTCAAGATATATTTTTGTCCGCCCTATACCGCGCGCGGCTTAGATACATAATTCTTGTTCTCTCTCTATCCTCGTACTTGTTCTCGAACAATTTGATACATGTAGTTACATTCGTGCTTTTCAGGACAGACAGTTAGATTTCCGCCCCCACCACTCTACAGCCGACAAGATGTTCACGAGAGTCCGACCGCGCCTCATGTCCGCCGACTCGTCCCAAAAGTCGACACGCCTCTAGCCAACACCATCACCCTCTCACGCGCGTAGATATACGCCCACCTCCCCGTGTGAGGAGGAAAGGTAAAGGTGACTCTGGGCCCGGCCTTATTGATCGTTCTCTAGCTCTCTAGACTCTCATTCTCGTACCATCTATCTTTGAATCTCACCTCATAGTACATGATCCTACTCTATGCCGCTCGCCGTAGTGCCTTTTATGCCCCCGGTGCCGCTCACTCCCACTCGTTGATGCATAGGTTCTCGTCCACCGTTATTCACCATTCTGCCTTACTCTGACGACCTCGAAGAGCCGCCGCTTTGCCCATGCGTTTATTCTTCCGTCGCCGTCTTCATATCCACTCGATCCTACGCCACAGCGCACCTTTTCCCGCCCGCTTATATAATTATCATTGAGGTTGGAAGCGCCATGTATATGTATGAATATGCGGAATATGGGAGCAGTACCCATCGATATTAAGAACGGGGGTGAACATGGATGAGATTAGAACCAGCATGCGCAGTGATTGGGAATCTCTGTAAAGAGCTACTTGCAGTAGTATTATCATAAATGCACGTAAAGTCCATGTAATCATGAATAGATGTGTATATAATTCATAATCCATCCTCTAAAAACCACGGAGAAAAAAATTAATCTCCTTGAATCCGAATCATGATGTGCCCGGGGAACTCCCGTCCGATGCAAACGCATCCAGGTCTCTATTACCAACGCAGCCCCCACAATCCCATCATTTCTGTCACTCATAAAAATCCTACCCCAAGCCACGGGCGGCATGGGACCAACTGGATACCCCCCTGGCCGGCCCCCCACTCGCTGCTGCATATTGCACAATCCACACCCCCGCCGGCGCCGACTCAAGTTTCGCCACAACCCGGCCACCAACCACACAATTATGCTTATCTGGGCATCTAGTACCAGCTAGCCACATACATATACATATTCCGCCAACTAGGCCCTCATCAGCGCTGCGACAAACAAGCCGCAGGGGCTAATCACTTGGCGGAAATAGGATATGTATGCATGGCATGGGCTCCGGTGAAGATGGGGCTTACAGCTGTCCTGCAGCGTGATCCGCAACGACCGACCCACTGCACTCCCACTCCCCATTTCCGGCGGCAAACCGAATTTAAAGCCCCCCTATCGCCGTTCGTGAAGAATTTTGAAAGGGTTAATTACTGGTAGACGTTTGGCCGGTCTGAGGTTGTATGGCCGGAGATGTGCAGTAGTATATGCAACTGAGTATACTCTACTGGCGGCCAGAGGATATTAGATGGGGCTTGGACATGGTATTCTAAACCAGGAGATGGCATCCAGCAGCATGTCGTGTGTGCTCATAGAAGTTCATACTCGGCGGCCCCTCACATGTTTAAACAAGAGTTAAGGCGGCCTATTCCCGATCAATTTGGGACATGAGCAGTTAGACGGGAACCTACCGCGCTCAGAGACGGAGTTACCTTTAGTAATACATAGCAGGGCATTGCCACTGCGTGCTTGGAGTAGGTCGGCTGTTGTATATGTAGTCCGCCTTCGCGCTTAACGAGCGCCGAGACGTAGATGTCCTGGGAGATTGTTCGAGGAGGATTGCGGTTGTGTTTCGGAAGTCAGGGGTTTTTTTTTGCTGCGCCGAAGGACTCCAAACTTGCCGCGTTCTCTGGAGCGTTTAAGCTATTCCCCCTTCTTAATCTGTCTGTTTGAATTCTTCGATACATATTTGGTCCCTAAAATTAAAAGAGCTTACGGAAAGATGTAGTGACTTCCATACCATGGGCAGTCCGATACAATTATGGAGGTTTCCCAGGTAATTAGGCACCCCTGTAATTGAGAGTATTCTCCTTCTACCGGCAAAGGATCGGTCCTGAATTACCGATATTCTGGCAGGGTAGGACGGCAGCCGATACGGGAATCCCCCAACAATTTAGGAGTCGAAACAGCCACTAAATTATAAAGCCACAGTTTATACCTCGACCTACCGAAATGGGATCATATAGAGCCCGACGGGTAACGAGCCAATCCGACAAGGTGCTTTAGAGCTCCACTTTTAGACCCAGTAAGCAGCCTATCATTATGTAAAATCACACATCAAAGATCCTTACTCAGAATCCTTAGCTAATGGATGCCCTTTTGTCACGTAGATCAAGGTCTGTGCTGGAGTTGGCACCGCTGTCAGGTATCTGTTTTTTGTTTTGTTTAATTCATTAATTGCATTTGTCAGGTATCTGTATAAACCCCACAGATTTTAGAAATCACGGATCATACTCCCAGAAGCAAAGCGAGTACTACCACGTCCTCTTTTTCTTGTCTGATATAGTGACCGATACTGATTGTGTGTTTCTTCGGGATACGATTCTGCTAGAGCCGGAATCCTCTCCTGACTAAGTTGTATTACATGTCTCCGAATGGTAGAATCTGCATAAGTTGCATGCGCAGCTAACTAGCCAATTAGGCTCTTGACTCTAGATCTCGTGAATGAAAACAGTTTCTATGACATTAGTTATACCTCGAGATAGATCCAGACATAAGCTACCAAGTTTCAAATAAAAGGAGTTTGAAATCGGAGCTATCCTATGTCAGGTAACAGATATCAAATTGCTATCTACCACGACTAACCGCGGTAGTGTCCAGTAGTCGATAGTCTCCTTCCGGTTTGTGACAAGCAGCAGGGTACCGGGGTTCTAGAAAGAACAGTTGAAATGATTTGCAGAAACACAAAGAGGGTAGGACGAAATCTGTCGGGCAAAGCTTCGAAAACGGAATTTACAGTCACCTCACATGTATTTGTCTATGTATCTACCCCTCCTGGTACTTGTTCAACATATTGGACCTGATATCCGCCCCCACTATAGTCTCTTTAGGTCTTGAGAATTAAGACAGACCTCCGGGGAGGTCACAGGTGACCATACATCTTGAAAAGAAAAATTATTTCTATGGTGCGTTGGCAGGGGAAGGTCGTATATGTAGGAGATTCGCCCGTATTCGACTCTTTGCATTGTAAAAGCCGATCATTAACATAACCATAGCACCCCTCTTCTACCATAGCCCCGTCCCTTCCTAACTAAACCGTATACCTTGCATATATGATTTGTTTCTTAGGATCGACCCCGTTTTTTTTCCCTCGGGGCTGTCTCGCTCCCCGTAATGGCACCCCTCCCCGCTTCTTTCTACAGTAATTCAATTGGCAAATTGAGTCTAAAGATTTTGACACTAATATAATGCCTGCAGAGGATCGAGAGGAGAATTCTCCCAGTGCAAAATCAAGAGGCTTTTCTCCTGTCCAGGCAATGTTTTGAAACACATTTAGTTCTAATGATTGAGTGTGGTCCATGTGTACCAAGCTGCATAGATCTAGACCTTGCCCAGCAGTTCTGCTATCCAATCCTGTTGACTGGGAGTATCTTTACAGTGATTATCTGCGCATATTTCCTACACGGAGGTAGAGTGAGAACATTTCACAAGAAAATTCCGCCTCAGATGGAGCAATCAGCAGCAATTTCTAGGTAACTATTCAAGATCTCATGACTTCAGTACGCGTTTGTGTGCTGGCATTGCCTGAGCCGATGTGCCTGACTGTGTGCCTCGAGGTAAAGGAATGTTATTCAGAACGAGCACCGGATTTTATTTGAATTTCCGGCCAAAGCTCTGCTTGAATTGATAAAGAGGAACTTTTGATGTAAATATGTGCAGCAGTATTACTCCTCTTCGACCTCTCGTATTCTGAGTCGATGGGTCCATAGCCAACGAACGGATCAAGGCGGATAGCCACATGAGCTTTGCACATACCTCTCACCTTGAATCCACCGCTTATGTGGCCCAACTGATCTGTGATCTGCGAAAGGCTTGATAGTACCAGACTATGTCCAATGTATAATGGCCAAAGCTCAAAACTTTGTTTACATCGTATACGTATGTATAAATACCGACACCGGGTTAAAAAGCCATAGCCTCGTGGGCACGGTCCAACTCATGAGGCTCCAGGGTTAGGGTCAACCATCCTTGTTACTATTCTTAGACAGCTATTTGATTTCGGCACATTAGCCCTAACATTCTTAGTTAGACGATGACATAATTAGCTGCCAAGAATTACCAAAAGTAGAAGTTTAGCTTTATGCCACCATGCATGCGCCTTCCCCCAAGCCACGTTACATGTATATCCTTTGCTCGCGCATGGAAATTTAAGCTCATAGACCTATGTTGGAGGCTCCTTCGGATCCAACGGTTTTTCTGGAACAGTGTTTTGCTATGCCTCAGGTCTGTTTACCAATTCCGGGCGTCCCATATACATATGAAGAGTAAAAGTATGTCAACTTATGTATGCATCAGCTACAACTATGCCACGGTGGTACCGGCTGATATGTGGTGAGATAAGAGAGTGGTGAGCGAAAACCCTCTGAGAGCCTGTGTAAAATATGTTAGTTCATAATCTGCATGGGAATTAAAGTTTCCCAATTCAATTACTCAACCTTGCATATCTGGTAATCTGTACAATATACATGTGGAAAGAACGATCAAAGGTGGGGGCAGCTAGCACATAGAGTCCTCTATGTGAGGTCAAAGGTCTCTTCACCCTTTCAAACAACATGTAAAACAGTCCCTGCCGGTAGTTAGTTCTTTATTGGAATTTCGAACTTTCATCGATCGGAGTAGAGGTTGCTCTATTTACCCCGATATTATTCCGACATTTCAAGACCAAAAGTGTATTTCGGTCTCTTTGGCCATATCTGGGAATATATATGGATGATTTGAGTGATGTCAAGACAAGGGACGTCGATAGTTGTATGTTTGTGGGGTGCCAGTGCCTTCAATTACTTCTAGAACACCGGGTCGCTCCCGATAGGAGTGCTTGTAGTGTAGTGCTGACAAGCGCACGGGCCCTGACTGTTTTCCCGGTACGAAGTTTGGAGTTCACTTGGCTACATTAGCTCAGTATACCAAGATCTAGGGCATACATTGTAGAGCATAGCTCAATAGCGCCCAATTTATACCCCTTATGCATGCAAAGGAACATAGCTGTAGCCGCATATTGCATAAAGAGAATCTGAGAAAAGAAATCCGGCTATGCATACTGCTTGGGTCCTGTTAGCACTCTGTTGACCGATGCGAATCATGCGACTATCGATATATCACGGTGGACAGGTAGGCACTGGAAATTCAGATCCGTATGCAAGAGCTAGAGGTGAACGAAGAAAAAACAAACAGAACTCCTTACCATAGGGATAGATCTAATTCAGCCACTTCTTCTCTCTGCCGCTGTTATTGCCGCACACATTGCCGCTTTCTTTGCCGCCTCCGTTGCCGCTGCCGCTGCTCGAATTATGAAGCCTGATGAAGTAAATATTTATCAATAACGTCTCACGGGAAAAAGAAAGTTAAACCCCTGGATAATTTCTGTAGGGCAACAGGCTCAAAGTGTCTAAACTGTAGACACGTAGAGTTTAGCTTGGTTCCCTATGGTGCAGAACGTATGTACCATGCCGTAGTGGTTTGGAATTTTGTATGGATCCAAGCTCTTGGCAAGTGCCAGTCGGAACGACCACGCCCCCATCCTGCAGCTGGTGCGACAGCCAAGTTATTCCACCCATACAACCAAACAGGTCCTATGTATGTACCTGCTATACCCTTCAAATTTGTAAACATTGGCCGGTTCGATTCTTAGTAGAGATGATAGATTACTTACCGAAGAAAGGAAGGGGTAATCGTGTTGCAATTAATTCTGGTTTGATACTCTAGGATCGCCCACTCCGCCCCGGTTGTGCCAAATCCTAAGCCTCACCCTATTGCCGGCAACCTAAAGGTCAAGTATACAAGCTATCCCTGGTAGATGGGGTCACCACAAGGGAGTGAGATACATGCATATCCTTTTTGTGGAGTTGACGGGTGGGGGCTACTCAAGGTAATGGTTCGTTAGATGAAATATAATGACCCCTAATCCGCAAGAAACGTCGAGGTACTCAAAACCGAACTATCAGTCCACGGCCACGGCAATAAACCCAACACACCCCAACCACTCTCACTACTTAACTCAAGTCGACATATATATATAATGTTTTTAAACCTAGGAAAGAAAAAGACGACAGATCAATTCATTTACGGAGAGGGGATGACACCACGATGGTTTGAAGCGAACTTTGCAAAATATGTTGGGCCTGACGTTGAATGGAAATTCTGCGTCCACATGGATGATGTAGGTGTACTCCATTTTATAAATTTAGGATATCTGTCTTATGAGAAATTTCTAATGGTTCCGTTAGGGTAAAGAAGGCTTTCTATGTAGAGTTCATCAACAGATTGCCCCAGTATGTTTTAAACTTCTTTCACCGGCCAAGTACTAGCATGGGCTGATGGTTATATCTTAATTAGGAAGTTATCATGACTATGAGAATGGATTGCTATGAATCAAGGCAGAAGTCGAAAGATAGTGCAAGGCGTGCTTACTTTGGTAAGTATTCGCGGCCTATATTGATTTATTAGCGTTTGTTAACGTAAAATCTTTCACAGAAAGGCTTGAACTTACTTGGAGAGAGGGGAATCGTGACTCTCCTGAGATGAGGCGAGAAGAAAGCTGGCGGTATAACGGAGGAGGTACTGGATCAGAGATCCCCACCCTCCAGGTTCCACCACCATATACCCTTACTCCGGATAATATAAATTATGGAGATCGACCTCAGTCAATTTCAGAGACAGTATGGAACCCTGAGACCGGATACTGGGAGAGTCGTAACTCCCGGTTCACACGATCAACGCCAGCAACACCGACTACTCCATCTGCAGGATTTTGGAGAAGCAGACCAGACAGTGGAGTAGGATTGTCTCCAATATCGAGCCATTCATCTGATCCCACCTTCCTCGGAATAGAATGCTCAAATCGCTCATCGGGTGTTGTTTCACTTCACGATAAATCTATGGGCATCCGAAGGCCGCGTTCTGCTGCAGATATGCGGACCTCATCCACCGGCCAGATGTTGATCAATATGTCCCGAGGCTCATACGGCTGGATATAATCGTCTATTCCGTCATGGCTGTATTATTTTATTTTTGCTTTGTTTATAAGTTATTTTCTTTCTTCTTGATCAGTGATAGAGCATCGGGATTCGGCGTTTAGGGTTTATTTAGATTGGACGCGGGTTTGATTTCATTTTTCTTTCCCATTCTTGTAACTATGCACACATTTCTTTCTGTCTATATACTGCGTGTCTGCAGATCTATCAGCACTTGATTCTTATCAGTCATCTCTTCATTTTCTATATTTGGATATTTCATAATACTTCCCTTGAGTACTTCATAGCTATAGTTCACCCTCACTCAACCTATACATTTCTTTGTGCGTTGGCATCAATAAAAGATATGAGATTGTCCAAGAGAGATAATACGTTTTATATAGCTCTGTTCGGACGGACGTGGTATTCCATAATGTGGTAAATTCGGTTGCATGGTATTATCCTTTGAGATAAAGCCAAGTATTCGCTAAAGATAAAAGTGTTCGGATGGAGCTGAGGTATTGTTGGGTATAGGCATGAAGATACGAGACATACAACGGGAAATAAACACCTCTAGAGGTATTTGTTAAAACCATGGTATTTTGTGGCGTAGTCATGGTATCAAAACCAATAATTTAGGCCATCCGAACACTCAAATACTACGTTGACTTACACACCTTCCTACTCGGGGTGAATACCATGGTATTGACGTCCGTCCGAACAGAGCCTTAATCTCTAGTCATTGCAATTTTCTTAATAGATAGAAACCCACGACTAATTATCTTATGGGATGGGTAGTATAAATCGGGTTTGATTAGCTTATGGGTATCATTTCACAGGAAAGTGGAAGTTAAGGATGCTGTTACTCTCCAGGCGTTCTAATACGTCGAAATGATCTCGATGAACTGACAAACGCGAACAGCTTGAGCCACAAACCTAGTCCAAGGTATTTACATAGGTCATTCGATTGATTGATTGGTGGTTCGTTCGATGATGATGATGGTGATGATGACGATAATGATGATTATGATGATGATGATGATGATGGCAAAATAGAGCGATAATTCACACCGCGGTTTGTCTCTTTCGGCCACGACGACGTACTCCCGCCGGCCTTGAGCTACGCTTCCTCCGATCATCCCGCTCGTCCCATTTAGTCATACCACCATGTCCAGACGGCATGCGCCACAATGCCGAGCTATGAATCTTGGCGCACAGTTGCTCACTCGATCTAGTGTACTAATTGATATTGATTAGTATTTTTCTTCCAATTCCTACCATTGCCCTGTCGATCCCATACACCCCAATCTCAGCGAAATCTCTTGGTAAATTCCGCGCCATACAGCTATAACTAGTATTATCTGAAGGTTTTTTGAGGGGCATGCTATAATTAATACTTGATTACCTAGAGTGAGATTTGGTTTAATTCGATATTTCGACCCTCAAGCTCGCCTAACTAGACTGATATTAAATGCAATCACATGATATTTGTCAAACAGACTGGATGTGATTAGAAGTCATCCTTTGTCAGGCTTGGCCCAGTTGGTCAAGAGTCTATTACCCATGAGGCCTTAGGTTTCACTATGAGACTTACAACTAACGTTATCGCTGTCTTATGTCCAGGCTTTATAACCTCGGTACGAATTGGTACGCCACGCGTGCACGACGTTAATTCGTTTCCTATGTAACTAGAAATCCGGCACTAATCAAGCCCCCCCCCCCCCTCTATAGCTACCAGTACACGTATATACGCGCGCATGACATGAATTTGAACAGAAGAAATCCCAGAATTGAAAATGGAATTCTTAAAGCGTTTTTCTGGAATATATAAAACTTTCGAGAGGAGTCGATTTCCCGGCCAAGGCTTGTCCGGAGTTTTGATGTTACGTTCATATAGCTTCGAATTTCTAAAAGGAGGTGTAAATTCACCGGAAAATCTAAAAAAAAAAAGAAAAGAAAGAAAAATGTATTCTGATATCAGTACCCTTTGTTTGAACTAGCACTAAAATATATTGACGGTTTTCCAGTCTAGGCACTAGAAGACGCCCGCAAAACATGCACTGACCATGCAGCGGAGCCGGGAATTTCCTGCACCACCAAAATCTTACCTCACCCGCACATCTACAGCTACATGTAGGTATTAAACCAAGTTGTACTTATGATGAAAGCTATATATGATGAAAGCACACACCCGACCAATATGTTCTCGCATTTGGGCACGAGACAGACATCGTCGGCGAGGAACGTGGCTATATATAGTCCCGCGGCCCGGCCCGGAGCCAAGTACTAGTATTTCGCTGACGTTTTTGAACTGGGCCATTATTGCATACACCCAAAACCATGAGCTTGGCGTATTTTTGTATGGCATGCAATATCAGTCGCGTCCACAAACGTCAGAGAAATACGAGTACATACATGTACTTTACTTCGAACCTTAATTCAACGACACGCATGTCACCCCCGAAATCCTTGATCATGATACTTGTCCACCAAAAGCTCACGATCTGTTCTCACATCTTTTTCCTTTTATCTTTTGGCAGTGAAGGCCTCTTAGGAAAACTAAAGAAGACCCCTTGACAGGAGGCCTGCCATCTCGATCAATTATGGTGGAATATGTACACGAAGCTGTACGTGCTTATAACCGACCGCTTCGAATTTTGAGCTGCTAGTCCCCACCTTTTAGTTTTGCCCATTAACCCCTAGACTTAATTATAACCAGACCCCACGGACAACCTCCAGCTTAAAAGACACGGCTTGCATCCACTGGTTCAACAAATTTCTTTTTCAACACGACTTATGTGTTTTGAACTTCGAGTACAAATAAAGAGATCTCTTCCGCCACTATATATCGGCAAGAGAGAAAGCGTACATGTGGCATCGCCCTCACCCCCTGGGGTCTGAATTTCCATTCACAACATAACAGAAAGTGCAGTAGAACATAATTTTCAATCGCGAGTATTGAGGCTATATAAGAAACATTCCCTTTCTGTCTCCCACCCTTTTTTTTATATGATCGATACAGTAATCTCGATTGCGCTTTGCTGACTACATGTATTTCCCAGAAAAACTAAACCTGGGACGGGGAATTAGCGCTCTATGTGGGTTATATACTGGTAATTTCACAGCGTTTGTGAACACGGCCGCTATTGAATACACACAAAAAACAGTCAAGACAGCTTTTTTTATATGGCATGCAATAGCGGCCGCGCCCACAAACGCTGTGAAATTACAAGTATCTTAGTAATTATGAACCTATAGTTCACTGAAACATAGGTACGTAAGTGCGTATCATAGGTGTGGGCATGGCCTGGTAGAAATTTCAGCGAGTGGCAAAGTCACTGCTCCACGCACTATTAACACTAATCCACACTTTACCAGTGTGGAGCAGTGTGGAGCAGTGACTTTGCCACTGGAAGGGCCTGCTGGAATAGGAAGTCCCGGAATTTTAAATTTCTACCAGGCCATGGGATAACCAGTCACTTATGATCAATTAAGCATGTACTGGTCATTTCAAATTAGACCGCGTCAACATTTGCAAACCTGCTAATTTTACAAGAAATATTATATATATTGCACCACGAAGCTCATCGCACATCCTAGAACCACTCAGTCATCCTAACTGCACTTCATTCTCTGGCGAATATACCTATCTATCGACCTCGGCAATTGTGGACTTTGCCCTGAGGGTAAAATGGATGTGGATGATGGATAAGTCCCGAGTAATCGAAGAGATGGATGTTTTAATGGAAGCTATCAATAATCATTACGGTAATAACTACTCTTCCGCGGGTTATATTTGCTTAAGATTAATGCATGTAGCTTGGCTCGGCTCGGATGAACGCCAGAATCTGTTAAACGTAGGAGGGAGATGCAAAATTTCATCAAACTTCCAGAGGGGGCAGAATGCAGCAACAATTGTCCAGGACAAATATCAGTGTTATTAGGAGCCTGTAAGACTCCGTTATTTGTATAAATATCATATATTAACTCGTATCATATATTAACATATATATATATCAAGTTTTCGAATATAACGCTCCGGTGGACCCGGACCTTTGGAGCAAGGGCCTAGTTGAAAGGACTCATTTCACACCTGAGGGGACAGTCACCGCCACTCCTTTGCATCATCTATATCATATCGATCATCTTACCGATAGTAGTAACCATATTACCGATGAGAATGACGATGATACTCTTTCAATGAGCGAACTGAAGGGATTCCGTAGGCGAGTAACCGAGTCAGAGAGATTCCGTACACAAATGTCTGATAGAGAGTACTGCAAGATGACATTATGCTCCATGTATTTCCTTCCTAACCTGAATTCTCGAACCCTACTTAGGTCTCTTGCGCCATTATTGGCACAATGATACGGTTTACTTTGCTAACTATATAATTGAATGATTACATAGTGAATTTCCAACTTTCCGTTATACCGCAGTAAGTTAAAGAATTTATGAAAGGATTAACATGATTATATTAGTATCCACATTAAAATCTTTTAGGATTTTGTCCGAATGGCCTGTCCCGATACATCACTCGAAGAAATATTCAGACTTTCCGAGAAAAAAATAATCAAAGCAGGCCAGAATTCAAACTTCCTTGAAAGTGCGTTCTATTGGGACGTTACCTCGGATCCGGCGCTACTGTTTATGACAATTCCATATCTCGGCTGGGAACCCTTAGACTATACAAGCCAGAAAACCGATTTGCGCGACCTAAATTTCTCTATTCCGAGGTCCGGGGACAAGTCCCGCAATAAAGAGAGGGGGTCGTTCGAATACCGGTCCCGAAGGCCTTCCCAGGAGCCTTCCGGAGGCCCATCTACTATACTCAGCCCTCTAGAGAAAGAGTGTGAAAGATTGACTTCATACGATTTAACGAGCGGTGAAGAAACTCCTTGGAAATCAACTTTGAGCTTATTTGAATACCGCTTTCCATTTAGACAAGGTCTTGATACAAATGCCATTTTCACCGCAAGGGGGATTTTGGATTCCCTGGATATGCATCATAAGGAAGTGTCTGTTCACAGCATCACTTTTATACTTCTTGATGAGAGTTTGTTTTCCTTCTATCTCTCGTTTTCTATGATTCGCTTCCTAAGCTCATTATATTTACCAACAGTTCTCATCATCTTTAGAGCTGGGGACCAACATTCCGGTCTTAATATTGTTAACCCGAACGGTCCTTACCCTGAGTTCAGCAGTAATATCGAAAGAATTATGCAATCGGAAAAATGCGAGCTTATTCAGAGCTTTCAAGACAGGATATCTTACATTGTTCGTCTAAACACTACATTCTACTAGATAACTAATCGGTCATAATTTGTTAACCTGATGCAGAATCCAATTGTCCACAGCAAATTTGCTGAACATCAAAAAAAAACTGTTTGATCTCCATGCCTCTATAAAGATAGAGCTTATAAGTATCACGAGAGTTATCGAAACCCAGATACAAGCATTAAATAGGCTCCAAATGTGTTTCGGCCGTAACGATAGCTCCCGTGACCAGCTACTAGAGGAGCGGAAAAAATTCAAAAGGTGTTTTGAGGAATTTTTGATGGAAATACAGGACTCTCAAAAGTTTGTAGGTTTTTCTGGCTTCTTGTCTTTTGCCGGTTTCTTTAAACCCAATTGCAATTAACTGGTGCATAGATAGTGGAGCTTGCAAAGATCGAGACGATGCGCCGACAGAAAATCGCAGCAGAGAGTTCTATACGGATGACAGCGGAGAGAATTACTCAGGAAGCCGCGTCTACAGAGAGATTTCGAGTGAGCAGGAAGAGATGCACGAGAGAAACATGGAATACACTAGGCGGGCACAGGAGTCCCGTGAAGAGACTACGCTGGTGTTCACGATTGTCACGACCATCTTTCTACCACTAAACTTTTTCACATCGGTATATAATATACTTCAGCTACTACCTGTCGATTTGAGCTTTAAATGATCGTGATCGCTGATTGGATGCGCCTTTAGTACTACGGTATTATATTAAGCCTGCTATATATATGAAGGCATGGGATGAATTAATACTAACAGACACTTATACTATTAGGAATGAACACGACTGACCTACGTTCGACCAATCGACCCAGAACGACTTCTGGAGAGTTTGCGGGCCTATTTCGATTATTATTATCATAATAGCGCTCGCAATCGGATGCCGCAAGCAAATGTCCCGTAGTAGGCTCTACTACTGGGCAAAGGCCAAGGTCGCCCAGGCTCTATACTGGGTGAAGGGTCGCCCAGGCACTATGGTGGAGCGCTGGGGTTGATAGGGTAATACACATATACATTCTTATATAACTCCCGATCCCAGGATCCCTCTACTCTACTCCCTTGTTTTACTAGCTCAACTGGCTGGAAAGAAAAAGGAAAAAAGAGAAAAGGAACTAGAACCTGGCTAACTCGTTTTATCAATCTATACCTTTATAGAATGAGTTCTTCGGGCGCAATTATCGGTGAACTCGCTTTGCTGGATGTAAACTATCGCGTCGCCGCGCGCAGTCGGTGGTGGTGGGGAGCTGGAGAGGAATGGGTGCGTGTGTGTGTTAACCTGCGTCTTGATCTTCCTTATGCACTGTTTCCAGATGTTTCTTTCTCTTTGATATGTACTGTATTTGACACTTATGATATTAGGTACTTCCAATTTAAGATTTTTTTTACACTCCCTTATCGATATGCACTCCCAAATGACAACATCCAAGTGGCAATCCCCAACCTAACGTTGACTCTAATCACCAATGTAGACATTGCGCCAATAGAAATCCTCGGAGGATCGATGGATGGCTCTTCTTTCTCCGGTCTACTTAATAACACTCGATCATAACTGCTAGTTAGCTTAATGCAATCAGTGCATGCAGCCGGCTGGTTGTCTTCATACGGTATCACTCGATGTGGCCTTACCAGTACAGTACAGCGCACTGCTCCTATCCTCTCTACAGCTGCAGCAGTACATGTACCAGCTAGGCCTACATGTATATATAGTTCCAGGCCGTAGCAACGGGCTTCGGCCCTCACGATCCACCCCACCACGACGCGACTATCCTCACAGCAACCACAATTACTCCTTTGGAGAGCTGGTTTTTTTTGTAGAGTTGTTAATTAGTAGCTAAATAAAAAGTTATTTGACATTTAATATCTTGTGTACCCAACCCCTTGCCCTCCATTCTCCTAGCTAGGCATGCTCTCAACGTACCACCCTACCAAATAAATCATCAGGTATCAGCTCCCAACAATGAATTACTATAGAGCTTCCTCCGTGAGGGCCGGGGCTGTAATACTTGCAATTGAGGTGATCTAGTATCATATACTAAATGGGGGCCGGGTAGTGTTGATGGTAGAGCTTATATTCTTGAGGTGTACCCAAACATGTTCAACGGGCCCGGGGTCTAAGTCAGGGGAACAGTCCTCCAGAACATCTACATACTCTATTCTCCTCCAACCACTGAGTTGTAAGGCCCCAATTTCTTGCCATAGCAGGGAGGCTGGCCACTCCCCCCTAGCTGTCTGGCGCCATCGGTGGTTGTGAAATTTTTTTTTGTATGTTCGGGCGTTGCGGCGTTGCGCGACCTCGCCTCTACCACGGGTAAATGCATCAGGAAATGCATCCTGCCATAGTAGTGTTTTGGGAAAGTCATCACCTTGATGCCTTTCCAGCAAGCGTCTCTTGGAAAAGCATCAAGTGATGCCTTTTCTGATGCCTTTCGGGGATGCCTTTTGGGGATGCCTTTTTTGGTACCTTTCTGACGACTTTGTGATGACTTTCCGATGTCAAAATAACCAAAATTATAGATTTTCAAGACTTAATAATATGTTATCTATCATAAAAACCAAAGCTTAGTGGTTACTAGGTGGTTAGAACCATTCAAGACCTGAGTTCAATCCCAACTCGAGTAGATTTTTTTCGAAAAATAAATTTTTTTTTTAGCCTAGTTTGGGCCCAGATCCATTGCCTGATCGGGCATTTCCTGATTCATTTCCCGACGAGTTAATTTACTGCATTTCCCAACGACTTTATCGATGCCTTTCAAACGACTTTCTCCATAGAAGATCTCGACGAGTTACCACATACTGTCGACTTGATGCATTTCCTTGATGCATTTCCATGATGCATTAACTTTGGTGGTAGAGCGCGCGCGCCTTCTTACGGCTCCGCCCCTCTCTAGCCAGCTTGCAATTGCATTGTCCGCATGCGCAGCGAGTGATGCCCCATGAACCCCCCCCCCCCCGGCCCCGCGCCGCACCGCGGTCTACTATTTTTTTGTTTGTTTAATTTAGTGACGGCCGCGGGCTACTAATTATATCACCCGCGTGAATGGAATTGCCTGTCTGGGGCCTTGTCTACATACAGAATGGATGCTTGTGTGTGTGTGTGATGTATATTGCAAGCGCGCGGCAGTCTGGCGGCAGGTTGATCACGAGAAGCGCTAGCTGCAAGAGGAGGAACATGATGGTTGGCGTAACTAACCTCAGTTATGTAGACCAGGATACTGTGTGTTAATTATAACTATATACAAGGAGGACTGTAGTTGGCAGCGGGTGGAGATGGTACAACATCACCGTTGATATACCTACGAGACGGCGCTGCTCATGCAGGTACTTGGGTTTACTGTAGCTGTGCTCTACTCTACCCCGGACTATATACACTGGATGGATGGGTAGATAGATATGCACCACAACCGGTAAAACTGGGCTTTCTTCATCAGGGCAGATTAATTTCCATAGGGGCTGTAACCTGGGATGCGGCCATCGCTGGTTATATATGGTGGCCTAGCTGGGTGTTTGATCGGATGTGAGCGCGTGGTCGACGTCGATAGTATGTTTGCTGTTGAGAGAAGATACGTGACTTGACATTCCTTTTGAAAACGGGTTACGTATCGTAGAGTACCTACTGTCGGTCACGCAGCTAGCCACTAGAGGACACAAAAAGAAAAGACATGTCGCTACAGTACCCGAAACGTGACAGCTCAGAGAACAGCCAACATGGCAGATGGACATCAGTATTTATAGTTATAGTTAGAGAATAGGCGGTCACTTGTAATTGAATAGACCTCCTCCCGCTACATACAGAATCACCTAAGCTAGATAGAGTAGAGTACACATGCTCCAGAACCACAACCTCGTATCTTCGGAAGACGAACGCTTCTCGGTGCCCGGTGCTCCTCGATACCAGCCGAATCCGCTGGTGGTCTTCACTGATCTTCGTTATACGCCGGAGAGCTGAGCGATATCCATCCAAGCTCGCTTTGTAATTCCTCCAAACGCATCTCTCCCACTTCAGGCTGAACACGTACCCTGGCTCCCCACGCAACCCCGCTGACGTCAACCCGGACCCCCTGGGCCCTCCCGCAGCTATACCGCATCGGGGGTAGTTCTGGAAGGACTCAGTTTTACCGACGGGTTTAACCGGTTACCCCTCTGCTGCAGGAGGGAGAGAGAGAGAGATGGAGGGTGGGAAGGGGAGAGAGAGAGGAGAGCTCATCTGGATCTTGGCCGGCCGGGCGTGAGGGCTGAGGGTTTGTGTTGTGTGCGTGGAGAGGGAGAGGGGGAGGGAGAGGACAGGTGTATTTATACCCCCCCCCCCCCCCCGCTGCTTGCTTTCTCTGTCCATATCCATCAATTGTGCTGCTCAACTCCGTAGACTGAACTGCTCATTCTGCTCCTCCTAGCTGTCTAAAGACCCAATTCCTATCCATACCTCCAAGAACCCATCAAGAAACCTACATACAACCACACTACAATCATGACTGAGTGGACCAAGTAAGAAGCTCCCCTCCCCCCCTCCCCCCACTGCAATTGCACCAAAACTCAAGAAGCAAACACCCCACTGACACCCCACACCTCAGGAAAACTGCCACCCTCAACACCGGTGCCAAAATCCCCCTCGTCGGCCTCGGCACCTGGCAGTCCGGCCCCAACGAAGTCAAGCACGCCGTCGAGGCCGCCCTCCGCGCCGGCTACCGCCACATCGACACGTAAAGCCCCCCCCCCCCACCCCCTCCAAACCAGCCAGCCCGCTAATTGACCCCACAGCGCACTCGCCTACGGCAACGAGTCTGAAGTCGGCGAGGGCATCAAGGCCTCCGGCGTCCCGCGCGAGGAGATCTGGATCACCACGAAGCTCGACAACCCATGGCACAAGCGCGTCGAGGAGGGCATCGAGTCGTCGCTCAAGTCCCTCGGCGTTGACTATGTCGACCTGTACCTCATGCACTGGCCGTCCTCTACGGACCCCACGGACCTCAAGAAGCACTACCCCGACTGGGACTTTGTCAAGACCTGGTTCGTCCACCCCCC
Organism: Morchella importuna; assembly: GCF_003444635.1. Taxonomy (NCBI): domain Eukaryota; kingdom Fungi; phylum Ascomycota; class Pezizomycetes; order Pezizales; family Morchellaceae; genus Morchella; species Morchella importuna. The sequence goes on along the minus strand of NW_025763433.1, from coordinate 370,326 downwards.
CCCCCCTCCCCCTCCCCCACTCCCCAGCATAAACTAACCACCCCGCGCCGTCCGTACAGGGCCGAAATGCAAAAGATCCCCGCCACCGGCCGCGCCAAAAACATTGGCGTGTCAAACTTCGGCATCAAGAACCTGGAGATCCTGCTCAACGCCCCCACCACCACCATCGTCCCCGCCGTCAACCAGATCGAGCTGCACCCCAACAACCCCTCGCCCAAGCTCGTCGCCTACAACACCAGCAAGGGCATCCACAGCACCGGCTACTCCTGCCTCGGCTCCACGGGCTCCCCACTACACAAGGACCCCGTCCTGCAGGAGATTGTCCAGAAGACCGGCCGCACGTCGTCGCAGGTGCTGCTCAACTGGGGGCTGCAGAACGGGTGGTCTGTTATCCCAAAGTCGGTCACGCCGGCGAGGATTGTTGCAAACTTTGACCTGGATGGCTTTGATCTGGAGAAGGGGGATGTGGAGAGGCTGAGTGGTCTGAAGGATAGGTTTAAGGTGTGTGGCGACTCGTGGTTGCCGGTTAAGGTGTTTTTCGGCGATGATGAGTAGGTGGGCGTTTGTATCGGAGGGGGGGGGGGGGGGGGGAAAGGGGAGAGGTGCGTGTGCAGGGTGCGTGTACCTACTTGTACTTTAAAAAAAAATATCAGAGCCTTTGCATGGCTTGTTTCGTAGTCGCGATGAGCTATGCGCTACCCCGTGACGGCCCCGTGACAGCCCCGTGACAGTCTGCATGTATCGACCCAGGATAGCAAGACCACTACACAAGACACAAATTCCCACCCCTACCCTCGGGACCTCTCAGAAACAAAAATAAAAAATAAAAATAAAAATAAAAAAAACCGCCAAGCCAACCAAAGCCGAGTGCTAGCCCATGACCGACCGCCCAACCGATGTCAGCCCCGTTCCACGCTGGCAGCGCGTCGCGTGGCGGTGCGCTGCACTGCGCTATCGGAATCGTTAACGTTATACGTTAGGAGCGTTAGGAGCGTTAGATAACACCGTCTCCCAGTTGCTTTGGCATATTTTAATTTTCTGTAGAATTATATTTGTATGTACATACACACCTAATTGGGGGGGGGGGGGGATGCGGCCGGCTAGCTGGGGGGATTGATTGATGCTCAACCGGTTTGGAGCGAAGGGCGCGCGTGGTATCCCTTATATAACTTGTAATATAATAAGCTGTCGATAATATTGCTGATCGATGACCCCTACCTAGCCTACTCTAGTATAACAGAGGAATTAAAATTCAGGTATGAGAAATCTATTATTAATTTGATAAGAGAGATAATTAACGGGATCTGTTATTTAGTATAAAAGCCACACCGAATTTGCTTTTTTTTTTTTTTTTTTTTTTTTTTTTTTTTTATTTGGGGAAGAGACCCGGGGGGGGGGGGGGGGGGGGGGGCAGCGTTTTTTCGCGACAGCTTAAAGGATTTTCGTCAATATTCTCGATTTCGAAAATTAAACTACACATCTGTTATAAAATGTAGCACGGCCACTCTGCAAGTGTTTGTATTCATCCCGATTTCGGAGTGAGACATTTCTCCACCATACTCGCGCACGTCAGTTATGTATTTGCCCAGCCAGCAAAACACACCAAAAATCGAGGTTTTCAACAACTCATAAAAGTCCCACACCTAAACCAAAATATCAACGACCAAGTATAGTATAATTTTGATAAAGGAGGTCCATGCTTCAAATTCTTGGCCCAATTGAGATACTGGTAAAGGTTGCCATAAAAGGACCCTTTTAGACACATTTCACCTTCAGTGCTTGTTCTTTGTAGATGTGGCCTAAAAGTGGCCTGTAGAGCCTTTCAGGTGTCTGGATAGAAGACACATAATTTCAGGGGAGATGGGAAAGCTCTCTGGATTCTGTGTGTGTTTTGCTGGTTGCGCAAATACATACTTGTTATGCGAGTATGTAACCGTGGCGGACCATCGAGAACCCAGTGACCAATATATGGCGCCCAAATTAATGGAGAATAAGATCAATGACCTATCTTCGTTTTTCTATATAGTCACAAACTATATTGTATATTTTTCGTTGTTTTGAATCTCAACTTTAATATTTGTAACATCAGTATTACTGGTGAGCCACACTGCGCACTGACATTAAAACTATATCACGAACACTTTTGCTGAGTGGCTGTAAGTCGATATATATATCATAGTGATCATTGATATCTGCCACGAGTTTGTTTTAAGGCTTAATTCTGCATTATATCTCTAGATAGTACTAGTGTTCCTCTCTACTATACCACCAGTGATTAATAGTGATACGCAATGACATCTGCTTCCCCCTCCAATATCAATATCAATATTAGCCCGTCCCTCTTCTGTCTATGCCCTTCCCGCTCCCCCTCGATCCTCCATTCTCTGTGTATGTACATACACCCATAAAAAAAAGCTAAATACAAAAGAAATTATCACTGCTCGCTGCAGCTAGCTAGCGCAAACCACATTTAAAACACACAAACTCCAGAATATGGCTCCAAATATACATAATATCCCACGTTGAAATGCGATGCGATGCCCGGTAAAAAGAAAAAGAAGAAGGGGGAAAGGGGGAAAAAGGGGAAACAAATATTATTTAGCCACCCACCGGCTTCTTGGTAGTGGGGGACAGCTTTGGCCCCTCCACGAAGCGCTCTACACCATCCACAGTCTCCGTTCGTGGTGATGGTAGCTCGGCGTCTAGTTCATTGAGCGCAGAGTATTCACCAGCACCACCTGCCTGCCTGGAATAGTAGTCTCCTCCTAGTTCGTAGACCGCGGCATTTTCCGGATCAAGCTCATGGAGTGCGGTCTGATCTGCATTAAGTTCTTGTGCGTTTTGATTGGGATTTATCTTGGGTTCATCGTCCTGGCTGTGGTGGATAGGACCCCGACGGCGGCGGCGGCGCAGGAAAAACAGACCAAACGCTATGGCAGCCAGTGCTGCCACTCCACCGACTACACCCCCTACGATTGCACCTGTTGGAGTAGAGCTCTCTTCAGGGGTTGTATCATCTGGTATTGCAGTGCTTGATGCTGTTGTCTGTGGTACATCACTGCCGAAGAAGATATCCTGAACAGCTGTATTTGTCCAGGTATCGGGTTTGTTCTGACTCGCGACCGCGTTCCCAAATTCGTCGCCCCCAATCACGTCCGTGATATTCTTCGGCAGCTCATACGCAACCTCATTGGGGTCAAATTCATTTCTCCATACCAGCCTAGTCAGGTCGAATACAAATACCGACTTTGTATTGCACTGCTTATGCGCCGCCGCACTGCGCGCGCCTCCAATAACCACCATCTGTCGTTTCCCAATGAGATGGCAGGTGTGGGATGTTCGCGCTAATGGAATGTAGGCGCTATCACTCGCCTTGTTTCTAATCTTGATCCACTTGAAAGAGGGGAGCGATAGGACCCACATGTCGTTGAAGGATCCACTTATGTTGTCGTTGCTGGACCCCCAAACATGTAGATATTGTAAGAACTGTTGTCCGCAGCGGGAACAACCACCGTGCAGGCCTGCACCCGGGCATTAGGTATGCCATCCGTTGGCGATGCTGCCTTAGTAGCCTGGTAATACCAGGTTGACGATGCAATGTCGAAGACTCGGATTTCGGAAAAGCCTGACTAAAGCACATTCTCTCACTATATTAGCGCCAGAATCCGAGGGCATAGATGGAAGAACGCCAAACTGGATACATGAGATGGAAGTAAACATACCAACTGAGAAAATCCGTCTTCTGCGTTTGACCTCCTTCCACTGATAGCCACCAGAATACCCTGACTCCCCACAGGAACATACGCTACCCCATTATCCAGCGTTCCCGCAGGATCATTCGACTGATCTGTATAAGTTACATTCCGCGCGGTCTTTGTATCCCAGTCAAACTCAATCAAATTTGAACTTCCATATCCCGCCCATACGGATATCAACCACGGATCGCTTGTTGTCTGCGAGTTCTGAAATCCACCATACGCATACGACTTCTTGATCAAAGGCGCATCAGTACAAGCGCCTGAAGCTAGGCGGTTTACAGTCCCAGGAGAGACAGGTGACCATTCAGATCCATCATAGTCCCATACTCTGAAACTCTCCTGATCTGAGCTGGCTCGCCAGCCTCCGTATTGGTAGAAATCGACCCCATCACTCCAGGCACAGGCCTCTTGAACAGTTACTACGGAAGTCGGTTTGGTTTCGCTCGTGAGGTCTGGACTGCTAATAGTCCACCTTGTGGATAGGTCGATGTATTGGATATAGTTAACTATTTTGACCTATTAATTATTGTTGATCATGAGTGTCGGGTGGATATGATGGCATACAATTGGTGAAGTCCTCTGTACTCGCCGTTCTGTTTATAATATTCTGGCCGGCGTTTATCCAGAGCTTTTCGCCTACAACTGCACCTACACACGGGTGTCAGTAGGTATGCTGTTTTCCAGTGTTGAGAGGGATATCTCTGTGTGAGGGTTTTCACTTACTAGAATGGTACCTTCTGTCACAGATATCAGTGGCAACCTGTTTCTTAGCCGGCTCGGACTGCCGTTTACTAATCAAGGCACCTCCCCAGGAGAAACCAAACAGCGTCGAGAGCATCATCACAAGCAAAATAGCGGATTTCATATCTGCTATATTCTCATCCGAGTCGTAGAGTGGAAAAACTTCACAATGTAAATCAGTGTGGTAGTTCACCACTCGGGCCTACGCGAGTATATGTACTGCATGAGGGGAGTGCACCATCCAAAGCCTCCTTGGTTTGGAAGAAGAGGGGTACATGTATCAGTTTATGTGCCTTTTGAGGAAATATGTAGGAAATTTGCTCATTTTGCGGATTCGACAACTCATTCAAGCTTTCTGTGGGACGAATCCGTGAATTAATTGCTGTGCATACCCTTTATTTAGAGTCTGTCGGGGGCGCGGGCTTCCGTTGGGCAATCTATACTCATATCGGCCCCCGGCTCAGCCCTAATCGATGGCTACTGGACCGTTGATACCAGAATGGCGAAATGAACAAGGGTCAAGGTTAGAGTACCGGTGAGGTGAGTTTCTTCTCACGTTAAATGCTGTGGCTGAGAGTGCTCGTATTCAATTCTTCGGATAAATGTGATACATGGACGAGGTTAAAAGGAAAGGCAAGGGGTCCAAAGGACTGAGAGGCTATTTGGGATGTTTATTAAATCGCCTGGGTATCGAGTGGACACGTTCAACTCATGATCGGGCAAGCCAGACAGAGTACATGTTGGCAGACACGGTACTCTACACCTCTTAGACATCCTTTTAACCTCGAACACGTGAAATATTACGTTGATTTAAACACTGCCCGATAAACTTAAAGATAAACTTTATTGCACATAAGTATTTTCTCCGTCCGTTCTCATCTTGATCTCCAGCACATGCGCCACTACTACTATGAAATCTCAGTTAGTTTTGTTAGTACAGCGATTCACAGTCATTTGGCGAATACACCCATTTGGCGAACAGGGATTAAGGCCAATAAGAATCAAGATATCTTAGTCAAACTCGAGGTTTTACTGGTTGCTGGCTGGTTGCTACATACAAATTCGCCAAATGGGTGTATTCGCCAAATGCCTGTGAATCGCTGTACTACTGGCACGGTTCCACGACATAGGAATGAGACACCCTAAAGCAGAGATGAAACGACCGCGGGAGCATGTTTACCGGGGGATGCAATCCCAACTGTTGCCAAGACATGTTAACCGCTCATTTGTTGGAATGTGACGGTGCGCCTTGATCCTAATGTCCCGCGATGCCTTTTACCCTCTTCTGGTGTGTAAAGCCCACTTCTCTAGAAGCACAACGCCAGTGAACACTTCCATGGTTTTATTAAACTCCCAGAGAAAGTAGTGATGATCTTCACATGATGGTGCCACAACCCAACTTGGCAGGTAAGCTGCTCCTGCAAATACCAACCAATTCGGATTTTAGCTGACAACGGTATCTAATCCCCCGGTGAGTCGATGCAGGTACTATGTAAAAGCCGACATGTCTCCGAGAAGAATCTATCCCCAGTCATCAGATTCTAACTACATAATATCAGCATTTTTCTCTTTTTGTCAACTCTAACTGGAAAATCCCAAGGTCGTCGTGCATGGAGCGAGGTTAAACTCATATATCTTTTCTCAGTATTGGGAGTAGGAATAGATAAATGGAATCCCAGTGATTATTAAGACATTCTATCCAAGTGTTTATCAGAATATACAAGCCACGCTGCATGTAGTTAGGACTAACAAAAAGACTTTATTAAGGAGAGTTAGGTTGTACAGATGCACGTGACTTGGCGTCGCAGGACGCGAGATGAGGAAGGGGATTGCAAGGTACAGTCGTTTCTGGGTCAACGACGGACCCGGCTCGATGACGAGTGGCTACTTTTTGGGCTGATAGGCAGTCAAAGCAAAGGGGGTCGGGGAGCTTTTATTGGCTTTTATTGGCTTCGATTGGCCTATTCGCCATCGAACTGGTTTCGTCGTTGACCCAGAGACGACTGTAGAGTACTTTTGAAAAACTGAACATCGTGATTGCTGTTGTCATTAGTGGATGGGCTTAGGTGGCGCAAGTGGGATGAGTCAATTCGGCTGTGAGGCTTTTGTGGTCCGTTACTCGCAGTGTCCTCTACAATGATGCCCGCTTGGCGCATACATGTATCCTTGCAGAAAACCTGCACTATTCGCCAGTATTAAAAGTTGAACAGGCCCCATCCGCCCATATTGTGTAAAATTTTCTTCGCATTCGATCTCTGGGTGCTCCTAGGCCTATCCATTAATAAGCGCAATCACAAATACATGCGAGATTCGAGTGGAAATCTTAGGGTTTCCTTTATTATATACCGAGATGTAGTGAAGAACCATGTCCTGGCCATACGCGGGTACCGTATTGATCATTTTTTGATGAATAGTAGATTCATTCTCGCACAGTGGCACTCGCACCGTTGGAAGCAGTGTTCCACTACTATGTAGCTTGTAGAGCCTCCAGCTCCTGATTGGCCTCTCGGTCACCGCATACACCCTACCATACCGTGTACAATAGCACATCAAACCTGGATATTCCTAGCCAAAGCACTTTCTGTATTTTCTCACACACGCATCCCAGTGCTCATAAAGGTTTAAGAGAAATTTCGAAAGCGAGATACGCGCTTGCCCATAATCCTTTTCGAGTAGTGAAGTCTAGTGATCAAAAAAAGAATTTTAATCAAGAGCGATCACTCGGCCGCCAAGACATCGATCCTAGAGGCAGAGTGTGATTTCCGCTTCCTTCCCTTCCCGAATTACATCGGCCTAAAATTTACTCTAGAGTATAATCTATCGCTGGCTCCAGTACTGAAGGCCACTAAAGCTATTTTTGCGAAGAAGTGCGGCGACGTACATACACCAGCAGTATGTCGCCACTACATGTAGTACTTGCGAGGCGGTTTCCCATCAAAATCGTAATGACCCTACCCAAGATAAATCGTTAGGACCCCGGTCGTTACCAACGCTGGGTAGAGTAGCCTTGTGATGTGGTAACCCCACCGCATATTGCCGTGTGTCTCACAAGAGACGTGTCTTTGCGATCTATATCGGTCTCTATGAATCTCCGGTAATCCAGATGGAAGCAGGGTTGGAGCCTAATCCAGATCATACATATTGCCAGTACAACGTCGTTATCAGCCACTTTTGGTAAAGTTCGACTCTCCTCGTGTATCTTCTTATCTCTCCCCCGATATGGCCTGTGTTGTGAGGCTCGAAATTCACAGCTGTACAGGCAACCTCCGAGCTTATTCCTCTTTCTTTCTTGCTTTTTTTCGTTTCTTTTCTCTTTTTCTTTTTCTTTTTTAGAAAAATGATCATTTCATCACCAACGAGCTAAATGGACCCACACCGTTATGTTACATACATGTAGGGATAAACACGATGTTCTGGAGAGTCCGTGTTGCAAAGGTATCTCCAAACCTTTCATAACCTCTCCCTTTTATACATGCTAGAGAAGAAGAGACTGATGATGATGGCCTCATGTACCATGATCCGGTTATTCTCAACACTATATCATTATGGCCAAATACGGATGTGGGCCTGCCCAATCTCAACCTGGCGTGACCCAAAATCTGAATAGAGGGTTACCTCTGTTTTCAATCTTAGTAGATGAAATGGTAGCTTACTAATATTCGTATGATGAATTTTCTCCTAACCATCTCTTCAACGTTATAATGTCATCTAATCACTTTGGCAATTGGTGGGCAGGGTGAAAATACAACTAATCATTTATTCAATACAATATGTATTATGACATATCTACAACTATAAGAAAACTTTTTGTCGTCATGACTCGTCGTCATCATACTCCTCACTATCTACCCTGATTACAGTCCCGTGTCTCACTACTCCAGATAACTGTGGGACATCCTGTGGTGCTGTCCACTCGTACAGGTCCCAACTGTCGCTATAGATATACCTCGACTCCTTGTACCTGTCTCCAAATATCCGATACCGTCCATCTGCCAACCTCACAACCGTAGGTCCTTCCATCTCTCCCCATCCAGCAAAGTCACCTACAATACCACTCTTATCAGCACCAACGTCAATTCGGAACATGTGGGTGGAAGGTACATACCAGTCTGCACAAGTGTATAAGGCCCCTCGACGTTATCCGCCACCGCATGCTCTGTATTCGGCACCCCCTTCGTGAATGCATGGTACACGCCGTCTTTGTACACCAACACTGTGTCGATATAATTACTCGGGATACCCTCCATCACCACAGGGCCCTCCCACTCCGTCAGTGCATCGTTGGTCGCCGTGTACAGATTCGTCGTGAAATCCGGATTATTAGTCCCCAGCGAGACAATTATATGCACCTTCTTCGTCTTTGGATCCTTCCAGATCTCGGGCGCCCATGTGCGTTGAATTGTGGTGTTGGTGATCTCGATGGTAGCGAAGGGAGTCCATGACAAGAGGTCGGTGGAGGTGATGAGGGCAAAGGTCCTACCTGTCCAGCCAGTAGTGTGCGCAACATAGTACGTGCCGTCTTTGAGCATTATACTAGGGTCTCGCAGGAGTCCTGTTGCGGGAGTCTAGAGGCTGTTAGTCCCGAGAAAAAAGAAATACTACGGGATGGAGCAAGGGGTAGACGAACATAAGCAGGGCCTTTGATGAGGTCCCATGAGGTTGCATTGGAGGAGCCCCAGATGTACATGTCGCGCTCACTCGTCTCTGTGAAAGAGGTGAAGACATACTCTGCTGGTGACACTGCCGGTAGCATAAAGAGACTTGAGAGGAACGGGAGAGCTTTGAGGAACTTCATAGCCGTTGCTCTGATATCCGTCTGGTCGAGGAAGACTTGGGCTGCTGCTGAGAACAACATGATGGGCGATTCGGCTTTGGTCTTATATATCTAAACTTTCTCTGAATCAATGAGAGTTCGGTCGTGTGTTCGCGATGATGATGTGGGAATGAAGCTGCTGAGGCAAGGAATGTTGACATCTCATCCCGCGTGGCTTGTAGATCTCAGGCTGGATAGACCAATGCGGATATTATGGGGATGCTCCTTGCCCTTTGCGGGGAATGGTCCCTGAGTTGCGCCATGGAATAACCCAGGCACAGGTGACAACTGTTGATGTCTACCCCTGTGACTTTAAAGTACAACACCTCCAAATATGAAGAGGGGTTAATTGAACCTGGCGAGGCAGTCAGAAGACAGAAAATCTTCATGTGGTATTTTGGCATTCTTTGGCACTGATAGGAAACAGCACACGACGGGAGAATAGCGCCGTCCCATTAGTACTGGTGACAGACGTGGAGGCAGGTACAACTCAGGTACCTAATCTTTCTTGACCTTGTTGCTGTTGGAATGCATGCCGTGCAAAAAAAGTGGATGCAATAGCAGTCCATTTTAAAAACACTTTAAATTTCAGCTCTTGGATTCCGTCTGAACTTTCTGCACTTCTAGTCGTGGAGGACAGGAAAAATGAGAGCCCCACCCAATCAAAGTACCCGCCGTTGCGGTTCGGTAACATCCGGAACACCTCGCGATCTCTTATTTGCTGAATTATGTACCTTACTACGCTATTGACATGCCAAAGTTACAGTAAGATAGGTATCTATATTCATACGGAAACATAACCAACCACAGAGTTTAGTCCGAGACCTGTGATCAATAAAAATTTGCACCGTTCTCTGAAGAAGCGCGGGCAATAAAAGAACACTTCTCCGCCGGTCTCGAGGGCGGGACACATGACCAATCATAATTAACTAACTAGTACTACCTCACGTCTTGGCGCCCGCACCCCCGCTGAGAATATGGCACAAGGTCACACCACAGTACAATATCAATATATCTCTAGACATCTTGTGATGCGAAGAATTAAAACTTCGGGAGAATAACAATCCGGACGAGAGATGGAGAGAATGAAAAAACGTATTTTGGTCTGAAAAACAGTACTGAGTTCCCGGTGTAGTTCATGCCGGTGTTTAATTCTTGATAAGAGGGTAGTTTTAGAAGGCTCATGGGGATAGTTTGGAGTGATATGGATAATAGGATGAGCGGAGGATACGATAAGTTGTATATTACCGGACCTTTTCAGCGCTTGGGTATATACGTATATAAGATTCGGGAAACGGAAATATCTCTCTAGTTTGTACCATAATTATCAAAGAAGCCGGGAGAGAGTGGTTATAGAACTACACTCTTTATTAGGATTTTGCTTGGATATAAACATATCTGCTTGCCATTGTCGTCATTCTATCTCATATATCCGCACAGTCGCACACGCCGCTCAAATCCGCTCCATCACAATTCCAAATTCCGTGTGAGAACTCCTTCAAGGGGAACCGTACCAATATCTGTAACTCTAACCAACTTAAGCTTAAGGCCTAAAGAAACCATTATGATGTAATGATGAGTATATATTTCAATTGAACTTACTGCTAGGACTGATTCCTAAACGCGGAAGAAATTTCAGTTCTCCGATTCCTTACTAGTGCGGTATCCATCCTTAGAAATATATAAAGGGTATTCGACGTGATAAATGAAGACTGTGAGTGATATTCGTTGATCGGGATTAACGTTACTCTACATCTGAACCCTCCCTCACTTCATCCTAAATCTAATATACCTCTAATATAATAGACCAATTCGCGCGCATGACCACAACACTCTAGGCCCTGTGAGCGTTATACAAGTTCATTATGAGCCCATTTTATCCGGGGAAATAAGAAATCGGGAGCGCTGGATATTCAGATGTCTAAGGTACTAGAATATATAATACGGGAGGATGATGCCATCACAGAATATCACTCGACTTTCTCCGTACCTGTCCTGTAATTAAGCAGACACCGCTGTCATTTTCAAAGCAAGAGAGGCTAAGCGCCTGTTACTATCTCGGGAATTAACGGACTTCTAGATGGTAACGACCTTCTGTAAAAAAAAAAGTGGTCGTGCAAGATAGATAGGTGCATGGATTATCACTCGGTTCGAAATGTTCATGTGAATACGGGTGATACCGGAGAGAAAACAAAAATAAAATTATTATCTATGGTAGCATTTTTTTTTTCTTTTGTCGGCCTACATGTATCTCTGAGCAACCGCGCGGAAATGGCTCACTCTGGGGCTTCGAATTTAGGCAGATTCAGTCGCTACGCGTATTGCTAACACTCAGGCAAGTATCTTGATGGACGTAACAGAAAGCCTATCGAACACAGGCACCGAAACCTCGAGCAAGACAAGATGAAACAAGGAGGAAGAAAATACGACACTTTTTCACCACCGTTTTTTGAGGCCCCAAGTTAGTTTCAAAGTCTCGTTGGGAACCTCCCAGCCAGCCCCAGAACCTAGACAAACAGATGTCACTGGAATGAAACATGGGTACTTTTCAGCAGAGTTTCATATCAGGTCTTGCAGATCTAAAGTGCCAAGACATACGTAGCGACAATACTCAGTCATGAGTAATCACTCATTTATCGAATAATATGCTCGCTTTCCACTGTTATCAAAATCGATAAAACATAAGGAAAAAAGAAAAGAAAGAAAGAAAAACTGCGATACATAATTCTTACCAAAGCATCATGGGCTTCGTACTGTTATTCCCTACCTCGCAAAAGTCTATTCCGCCGCCTGTCCCACCTCCCTGTTCCACCATTCATCCCAGTCCACAACCTTCCTCCCGAGCCGAGCCTCCTCCGCAGCAAACACCGCAGCATGGCTCCTGAGCACATCATCAACCGTCACACCTACAACCTTGTTCTGCACCTCCTCCACTGTCCACCCGTCACCAACCTTTACAATCGCACGCACAAAGGCACCCACCAGCCCGCCATCTCCACCGCCATGTCCACTAACCATATCTACCCACGGTCTATAGGTCTTACTCTGTCCTGTTTTGAAGTCGTGGACTATGATAGTATTACTGTCCGCCTCCACCTCACCCAAAGTACCGTATACTCTCGTAAACCTCTCACAGATGCGCTTCGAAAATGCTATCATGGTCAATGTAGCTGTCTTTGCGCCTCGGCCCGCTGGTCCATCGTCGTCCCAGGTCATGGTGACAACCTGGTTGTCCACGACGTCGTTACCTGCCTCATACACGCACCTCCCGTAGTAGCTTTTATCGTCCTGCTCTTTATCGGTGATATAGTCCGCCTCCAGCGCTATTTTGAGCATCCTCTGTGCATCTGCGATTGATGGTGCTTCTTCGATCTCTGGGACTACGATCTTAACTGGCCAGCCTTTGTTGCCCTGTGCAAGGTTAAGTTCGTCGTAGATCTTCTTTGCCGAAAAGATGCAGTCAGTGTCGGCTGCGGGGCATGAGTAACAGTTGGTTGCAGCACCGGCTGTGGCGGGCTTCTGGCTTGGTTTGAAGTGTACCAGTGAGCCAGAGGATGATATAGAGCTTGGAAGGTGTGGACGAGTATCGGTAGACGGCGAACAAAGAAGCCATAAGAGGAGGTCTATGTCATGGCAACATTTCGTCAGGAGCGAGGGAGCGGACGTCGAAGTTTTGCGCCAGTTGCCGCTGTACGTGTCAGGTGCTTGCATGCGCAGAAATGGAGGTCAGGGTGGTTAATTACCGGACGTAGCTATGTGAAAAATGCCACCACCCGACAGGTTCGGTGTGGTTTATATTGACGATATCACCAATCACTTTGTCGTCGCAAAGGAGCTTGCGGAGGAGCATGTTGTGGGGGGAGTATCGTAAGACATGTCCGATTGCAAATATGATGGGGTTGTGCTCTTTTGAGTTGAGAGCTCTACACATCTGCACGCAGGAATCCAGAGTTGTGCTGAGTGGCTTCTCGCAAAGAATGTGAATGTTGAGAGGACGAAGAGCTAGTACGATCTTTGGAATGTTTAGTGACACAACGCGAGGGTATACTCTCGTGTCCAGACCAGACCCGGAAGCTAGTCAACATAAATACTCACTTCACAATGAGTGTCGTCAAGTGTGCAAACGCAAATCCCATCCACTTCCCTCTTCAACTTTTCTCTAGCCTCCTCTGTTGCGATCATCTGTTTCCAGTCTTCGAACACCAACCCCGCACTAACGTCAAGAGCGTGTTTCGACACGAACAAGTCCCGCTTGAATTCCGCAGGCTCGGCGACACCGACTATGGTGCCGGGAGTACCTATTTTGATTGCCCATGCGTATGCGGAACCTCGAGAACCTGCGCCAATGATGAGAATACGGGGTGCTGCGGTGGAGCTAGACATTCTGGAGACTGTTGTGGACGAGGAGTCTGATAAGGCTGTGCTGTGGTTATTGGTAGCTAGGCTTGTTGACAGCTAACGGGAGGCAGACAGGGTTACACGAAACTATTGTCGAATCAGCAGGAGTTGATTACGAAATCTACTAAAGAGGGAATAAACGAACAGGGGTTTTTGATAAGGAACTGCGCATGTTTGGTGTCCGTTTCCGCGATATGATTATTGATCCGCCCTTGCATAGACCTGAAGTATCTACTCTATAGGTAAAGACCCAGGTAAATGTTAAAGATATGGGTTAAACAGCAGCCAGTCTAGTCGCCGGTGTGTGACAGGTGCGCATGATATCACTGTCTGGTCCAATCTTAACGCTAGGTTGTCGTGGCAAGGGCGCCAAGACACCTTCAACTGCACCACCACAATAGATATTTGGTCCGGTAAAGCCAAAATCTTCTTCATTATGACACCCAGCCTTTGTCTTTACGGACATTTTCAATCTGATGTGGTTGGAAAGATATAGAGGGCTTCGCGTTCTTGGTGTTTTTGAGATTGGGCGTAAAGTGCCTAGGATTCAGAGGTAGGACAAAAAAGCTTTCAATTAGTAAATGTAACATACAACCATCATCAATTGGAGAGATGAGAGCTAGCAAGGGAGAAAATACTAGATAAGACATACTAAGATATCGCCCGCTTGCTACGTAGCGGTCACGTTATAACGTGTCCTTGATAGTTCTTTATGACTTTAAAATCAGAGATCTTTAATCCGTTCGGGAATGCAGTCAATTCAGGACAAGAGGGTTTGTACTTAGCGATGCGAGTTGTATGCGAAGATAGAACCAGGCGTAGATATTCTTTCGTTGATATTTACCATTCCCCTTAAGAAGTTAACCGGGAGTGATACGTGAAGAAGAAACTGTTGAAACATGTCTCGTTCGGCGTGTGTGTGTGTTAGTCTACGTCAGGTAGACATGAAATCCCCCATGTTGCCACCATTGCCCTAAAAACCGATATCATAAGGACAGATCTATCGCGTATGTTTATTCACGTGCGCGCGATTCGTTTTTAACACCGAGGCATCTGACCTTACTTTAGTGTTCTTATCACCTCATATTTCGCATGTTTCCAGTATGGACGGCGTCAGGATATTCTACAGTCAATATTGAATGTTCGAGGAATAGACGCTTGAGCAACCCAAATTTAGATGGCTCTCCTCCTAGGGTACACGATTGATTCGGGGGTGATCTGCTCACAACTATCTGGGCTCATCTGCATTCAATGAAGGATAGACCGTTTTGTATTTCTTGGATGCAGTTTTCGATAGATTCATAATTCCTAGGACGAGCGAGCAACACCTAACAAATATCCGATATTCTATTATTATTACATGCCTTGAATTCCTCCGATCCGCAAGGTATGTATCTTCTGTACCTGGTAGACAAGATAAACCATGTCCCCAACAGAGACAAGTCAATACAGCGGCCTATATCCATATTGAGTGACCTTACAGAGCAAACCCTCCATCAAACCCTGATAATTATTAATACCCTACGTACAAGTTAGCTAATTGGCCTCTGAAGCCTGAGTATCTCAAGATGCTCAATACCTATCGAAGAAACAAATATGTTTTGTTTAATAATGCGGATTCATTTATACTCTCAAAGTAGGTATATACTCTCTATCCCAAGATATGAACACTACTGCCGGATTCTACCTGATCAAAGCCGCCCTATAGAAAATTTTATACTTTCCTTCATCCCGCAAATTAGTGCCTTGCCTTACTACCAGGGCTGCCTCACTCACTTGGAAATCTTTGATCGGTAGAATCATCATCAGATTCGCTCTGATCAGATTCACTCCCATCATCAGAAAAGTTGCACTGAGCTACTCGATCGAGACGTGCCTTCAATTCAAGATCACATCCAACACCCGTCCTTTTCTGTGTGTAAACAGAAAACTCTTTCCAGTCAAGCTCGTCAAGCTCATTAACATCGTTGATTTGATCCGTCAAAATTGGATTCACCTCTTTATCTATGACAACACCCTCCATCGAAGAGCATTGCGATCCGTCCGACGACTCCCCCAGGCTCGAGTTCTCGTCGAACACAAAATCCTGCATCTTAACATGCTCCTTCTCCACCGCAATCTGTTCCACCAGCCACTGTTTAAGCTCTCCCCAATTCGGGCCGGAGCTAGCATTTGTAACCCAATCAAACTCGACGATTCCCGGCTCAACGCCGTCCTTCTTTGCCTCCCACAGCCAATGAAGAATCCCCTTCTCCTGGTCGATCGGTCTCGTGCGGATCCACCTTAGCAGCATTTCATATGCAGTTAACCGCATGCGCGGATCCCAGGTTGCTGTATGGACCGTTGGGACATGGCCGCGGCGCCAGTAGCGGGGCATGGGTGGGTTTCGCACCACGGCCGGAAGTCGAAAGTCAATGAGCCTGTTGCAGCCGCGGAACATATGGCTGTACGCGAAACGGGGCGGACAAGCCCTGTAGGTGGAGTACTTTGGATACTTGTGGACGGGGTAATTGGCCGGTGGAGTTACATTGTGGCCGGTGTTCTCGCGGAAGGGGGAGGTGGTGGGCGAGCCATAATCGGTGGAGTTTCGGAACATTTTAATAATATGTCCCCAGGTTTCGAAGATAGAGGTAATTGTGACGGATAATTTGGAGAGGGTTGAAGTGGATAAGCTATTTGTGAGGGAAGGGGATGGGATGACGGTGGGGTTATGGCACTACTTTGGCGCACTGGTAATAGAATGTGGGGGGGCTTCTGTGATAGTTTGTTTAGCTCAAATTCGGGCCTCCTGGCGGATACAGAGCCTATTTTCCTGTAACCGCTATTTTAGTGCGAAAGACAGCGTTTTCTTTCTAGAAACAGCACAATTCGTCTTTATATCAAACTCTTGAAGTGTCCCCGAATTAACTTGGTATCATCACGTGAAGCTTTTTAAGGACTAAGGAGATTAAATGGGCCACTCAATCCCGGGCTCCCACGGTAGATAAGCTTAACGAGCTGGAAAGCTGCTGCCTTCCCATGGGGGGGTTCAGTGTTTGTTCAGATCCGCTTTTGAACCTACCATCGCTCAACTCTTCGAACATGCCATAGCTAGGTTCTATAATTGTTTTATTATCCGTTAGAATCGATGAATACTCCCGCGGATTTTGAAAGAAAGTTAAATAGGGAGAGAGTTATATTTACTCTTTGCACTCTGCTGGTGTCAGCCCCTGACCAATACCTAGTCTCTCCGTAGTACGCTTGCATCTGGCCAATCAGGATGATTACAAATAGATTTAGTACGCCCAACTGAGAAAGAATGAGAATTACTCTCCCGAGTGCTTTTGATAGCTAGTAGCTCATCACATCATGTGATAGTGCTGAAGTATTAAACTCACTGATAATTGCCAGCAATTGATACTTCAATAAGGCTCGGAGACAGATCTATAGAGAGCCTGGGAGTTAACGAGATAGATACTAACTAAGAATTAACCTCAATATTAGTATGTAGTAGAATCGATACTGCTTATTATGCGGGTCTAGATCAATTATTGAAGATTGTTTATGATAAATGTCGAAAAACGTACCCGCAAGATATCACGCGCAGCCCAAAAACATCCCCTGCTCTTGTATGAAGTAATATTTCTCTTCTCCACAGTCCCAATTCCCCATTCACACCTCGCCAATAAGTCCACTTGTTCTGTTGAGTTTCTTCTAAAAATTCAGGAACGTCTCGTTTGCCCACTGCGCCCCGCCCGAGCCACCCGCCGCCAAACTGCCGCCCGCACTGTAGAATTTCACCTCTTTTGCATATCTCTGCTGTCTAAAGACATCATTGGAATAAATACCTATGTCTTAACGTCTCTTCCCCTTAACCTACACCTTGTTGTAAATTCTTCCGAAGTCACCAGCTGCTGAACGCCACATGTGCGCACTCATGCGGTGCGCAGCCCAACCTCCTTGACTACCAACAAAGACGCAACCCCACGGTTCCGCACTCCACATTGGAGGTCAGGACTCTAGATTTTAGCAGTAGACGCGCTGGATGTGTCTTTATACCTCTCATGAAGGATAGCCTCGGGAACGACAGTTTGCGGTGGTAATCCTCGAGTGTACTTTTTGCCGGCCGCCGTTAGGGCTTGGGGCTTTGGGCGTGCCCTCACCTGATATAAGGTCTGGGTAACTGCGAGATCCTAATTAACAGACCGGAAGGGCTTACAGTTTATGAACTCAAGGAAATATCTGTTGTTAACCTCCGTAATTAATCTAAGTATATTTTCCAGCAAAGTTGCGGATATGGCGGACTCGTTAATACGAATACCTAGGCTCTAGCTGATCTACGGACTACTCTTACTCGGGGATAATTACAAATAGGAGGATCAATTGGAGATCAAATAGCCGTGTTCACGAACAAAAAAAATAACCGTAGCGGTCAAGAATAACCTGGAACATAATAGACGCCCCGGTGGAAGGGAAAAAACTGCAGAAGAGCAAGAAAACAGAAGATATGAGAGGAATCTAACGCTTTAAGAAAGAAAGAAGGGAAAAAGCGAATTGCATGAACAGAACCAACTATATCAATAACTTCGATCATGCCCTTAAGCTTCGATCTTCATTTTACTCATTAGAAAAAGCAAGTCATGCAGAGGTATAGCAACAAAAAAAACATACAAATGAAAACAGCATTTATTTGACGGTTCCTGACGGAGTTTGCCTAATAATTAAGATTTACGATGCCAAAATGATATCACTATGCTCTCTCAGCAGTCAACCTACCATTATTGCGGTCATTCACCATCTCAACCTCTTCTTCCTCCGCATCTTCTTCTTCGCGTCGGCAGCGGCAATAGCGGCGGCGGCTTCAAGCTCGGCAGGGGAAGGGTCCGAGACTGGCTCTGGTTCCATTTTGGCCCAGGGAATCAAGCGTTTCAAAAACTCTCGAGCCATGCTATAGCCTTCGACCCGCGTCTCTGCGAGCATAGAATCCATCGTGGGGAAATGATCAATTGTAGAGAAAGGAACTGGACCCGAGCCCGCATCCATTGTATCGGAGACAGATGAAGAGGATGTTGTAACTGTCGGTGTGACACTCTCGCCGTTCTGCCCCTTATCCTGGGTGGCATTGTCAAGCTCTTCCACAGCTTTGTTCTTTTGAGAGAGACACCAGGCCTTCTCATTGGCAATCTTCGAGGCTTTATCTACAAGACGCACAGTTTGGCGTGTATAGTCTTCCCGAAGGCTATCTCTCTTCCTTATGAGCTCGCGATATTCTTCCCAATTGGCTTGGCCTCCACTATGTATGACTTTGAATAAGGCATCAATTCTGCGCTGGCAGCAGAGCTCTTCAGATTTAGCCGATGCGTTGAGAGTATCAAGTTCAGCTTTGACATCACTTTCCGCTTTGTTGAGACGGAGGATCCTGGGAAAATATTCATCGTCTTTTTCTTGACGTTTCCTGAGGAGGAGAGATGCCTGGTGTGACTGTAGTTCTTTATCAGATCTTGATTCACTTAAAAGGTCCTCAACGGTGAAAGGTTGGAATATCTTCCTTTTACGCTTGTGTGAGACGAAAGGCTTGGTCACAGTTGTGGCGGAACCCTGCAAGGTAGTGGCCGAAGCAGCATTCTCTTCTTGAATCTGATTACTCGGACTTGAGGGCTCTGTGACCACCTCTGGAGTCTCCACGACTAGACTTAGCGAACCTCTTTCCTCAAGTTCTACAACCGCCTCTGGATTCTCCACAGTTGGAATTCCTAACCCCTCTTCGTCTTGTTCTGCGACTACTGGATCATCCGTGATTTGGTTTGTCAATTCTTCTTCCTCCTGTTCTGCAATCACCTCTGGATTCTCCACGGTTGGACTTGCTAACTCCTCCTGCTCTTGTTCTGCAACCATCGGATTCTCCGCGTTTTGATTTGGTAACCCCTCCTCCTCCTGTTCTGCAACCACCTCTGAAGTCTCTGCGATTGGACCTGGTAACCCTTCCTCCTCTCGCGGATGATCACTAGTTACTAGAGACTGTTCAACGATGTACTCAGTTGAAAATATGGCCTCTGTAGGCCCCTCAGATAGTACTGATTCCTGTAAATTCAGAGGTGAGCTGAGAGACCCAACTAGCTGTACAACATCACTGGCGATGGAGCCCTCGGTTCCCCGTTGTTTTCGGCCTACCAATTGTTCAAGTGCATTTCCCGTTTCTGGGACATTAGGAACATAATAATGGCTGCCACAGCTATCCGAAGTAATCGAGGTTCTCCTAGAAATCCCAGGCGATCTTGAGGTTGACGATGTTTCTGAGGCTGAGATGATTTCTGGAATATGAGATTTGGGTATCTCAGTAGCCAACGCCTTACCCGGTGCTTCTTCTCTCACTGCCGAAGGTTCGATGATTTCAGGTGGTACATCTTCAGATCTCCGTGGATAAGACCTCTGTGTATGTTCTGCATCTTCAGGTAGTATGAATTGACCTTTAAACTTCGGTTTATCCTCCTTCCAGCATTCGAAGGTAACAATTAAGCCTTCATCTGTTACTACGCATAGACGTCTTAAAAGTACCGCAAGGTTCTCTAATGTAGGGTGCGCTCGATTTTCGGACCATGTAATGGGATGTCGTAAAAATTTGCTCTGGTCTTTTTGAATCTCTAACCTTTGGATGATGTCTTCAATACCTATACATAGGCGCTTGCGCTCGTCTAAAGAGATTTTGATCATGGTCAGTTTACGAAGGTTTGCTAGCTTAATTTTCCAAGGTGTTCGTACCTGGAGGCGTAAGAGACGAAACACACTTCGTAAATAAAACATCCGTCACACTCAATGCGCCTGTTAATCCTAAATGAGTTTGGTTAGCCGGATTTATCAGAAACGTCTATTGCTGCGAACTGCGCTCGGTAAAGATTTCTGCGCCTCGATACCCTTTACCCAACAGGAGTTACGCTTCTTACTGCTCTACAAGGATACTTCGTAGGTTACATTATTCCCATCAATCAATGGGTAGCGAACATTATTAAAGGCGTAACAGAAAGGGCTCACTTCATTACCAAAAATGAGGAAGGACAAAAGAAAGCTGAAAGCACCCACCAGCATGACTTGGGGTATTCGACGATTGTTTTTTCTGCGTGCGTCGCGTATCCTCTCCAGGTTGTGGGGAGGTTAAGTTTATTGTAATATCATCGCTATCTGAGGGAATATTGTAAACGGGGGCCTTTTCTATCCCTCTTCGTTTCTCATTTTGTAGATTAAATCGGTTATCCTTGTTTTTCTCCACAGAGGATGGAGAAGAGTCTATCAAGATAGCCTCGGTTACACTATTCCCTTGCGCTTTATAAGGAGCGCGAGAGGAAGACGAGCGGTTTGGTGTTTTTGAGTTGGTTTTAGGCGGAGCGCGCGGTATGGCAGCTTGAGGGTTGGCATTAAACTCAAAGATCATGTGTTCATGGGCGTTTGAAGAAGGGATTGAGGTGTTAGCTGTTTCCTGCTGTACGTTAGAGACCGGTTGCCTTTGCAGATAGCGGCCCCTAGGGACCTCATAACGAGGCGGCAAGGTGGGAACGACGGGACCTCGAGGCTTGGAGCGAGGGAGGTGCGCGATGGGTTGAGGCTTGGCGGCAACGTTTATTGTCGTGCCTGTGATGGGCTCAATTGTATCCCTCAGGCTAAACTTCCCAGAGCCCTTGATAGCTTTAGCTCTCCTACGCTCTCTTGCCTTTTCTTTCTCAGACATAACTCCTGGAGGTCTTCTCTTCTTTACCGCAGTGCCATCCGCATTCATAAAGGGCTCTTTCGCAAGAGCAGCAGCCTTTGCAGTTGCGACCTTTTGCCGCTTCGGTTTCGTTGAAGAAATTGTTTCGGATAGTGCGAGTTGTAGCCTTTTCATCTTACTCGATTTGGGGGGTTCTGCTGCCGCCGATGGTGCTGCTGCCGCCTCGGAGGCAGGTACAGCAGATGAGGCTGCCGCAGGCATCGTGGAGCCACTATCTTCGTTGTTGGTGGGTGCTTGTGGTGTTTGCTGGATTTGTTGTGGTTTAGGGGGCAGAGGGAATTTTTTTGGAGTGTGCTGCAGGGTGTGGTTAGCGGGATGGATTCAACCAAGACAAACTTTACCAACATGCAATTACCTTATGATTTTCGAGTGAATTCTTTCCTTGGATTCGAATCGGCGAACCACTGGATACTTCACTCGTCGACAAAGAGTTGCTTTCTTTCTTGTCCCCCTCAGAACCCGAACCAGAAATACACTTCCGACCGCTGCTGCTAGTAGGTGATGTGCTATACCCACCGTCTCCTCGGGACGAAGGACTCACATGAAACGCTGACTTTCTTGCCGTCCTTGCTTGGGCATTGGTTTTGGGTAGATGTGCCAGAAGCGATTGAGGACTGGTAAGAAGCGAATTAATTGGTATTTTGCCGTTAGCACGTGCCGACGCTACCCTTTCAAAGTGACCAGGTGGCACTCGAGCATCGCTCGTGAGGACCGCGGGCTGGAACCCGTTCGTTGGCGAAATATTCTTGTCGTTCATCGGTGGGATCCTGGGAACACCCGCGGCTTGTACTGCCTGCGGAAAAAAATGCGATGAAGACATTATGGGCGCGTGTGTATAGTGAGCGTTGCTCAATGACGAACTTTATATATAAATATTGATAGACAATTCACAACACTCTCGGCTATGACTAGGTTAAAAAGTGAACTTCACTAAGTCATCCCGTCTGTGGATGCGCCAGGGGACACTCCTCGCTCTTGCAGGTAGCAAACTTGAGCCTCTGGGATTTTGAAAAGTCAACTTGAAAACGAAGGGTGCTAGAGCACTCGATCGTTATGATGAAGAAAGGGAGTGGTGGCAAGAAGGATAGGATGGGCAGGACTGAGGTGGTAAATAGCAAATCTCTGGGATTTTACCCCTCAGTTTTAGCACTCCCGAAGAGGAAAATGCCCTCGGTTTTAGCCCTAGAACAACTTACCTAGACGGAAGTGTGTCAGTGAAAATTAATAAGTCTGGATCACATAAGTAATTACTCAACTACATGTATCCATTTCCATAGATCACCTCTAAGAGTAGTAGGAGCACAACACTCAACAGCCAAAGTTCACACTCCTTCATACCTCTGCGATATGATCACAGGATACTGAGATATTTCGGGTCTACTTCGAGTGACACTTCTGCTCAGTAGAAACAGAATTCTAGAAACGCCCAATCTTTTGACAAAAGTGGTTAGCGTGCGGAGCATTACTTTGTCGGCCAAGACATATAGCAACAACACGTTGAAAAAGTCGATCTCTGCACCTCCTCTTTAAATGTGTGGACTCCTTCGGCCCACACACTTGGAGCTGTGCGATCTCATATATCAAAACGGTTGGAAGACACTCCAGAGAACTCATATCGTTGGAAGATCCAAGACTTGGAAGCACATCGATTGCATTTCTACTGGGACTGATTGGCCATCCTCCGGGGAAGACTCTGATCAGCCTCTCTACCCCGCCGCTAAATTCTCAAATCATGAGGGCATTTCAACCGATCAGTCGGAGCAGACATATTAGTCAAAGAAACTTCTATGGCCTCCAGCAGTCTCCTCGCCCTAAATTCAACCTATTACTAACCTTCGATGCTTTTGGGACACTCTTTGAGCCGAGGGATTCGATCGCCGCCCAGTATGCTCATGTGGCACAGGAACACGGCATAGAGGGTGTGGAAGAATCTGACATTCGAGTGACATTCAAGAAAGGTAATAAAACTCCCTCCACTTGAGAATTTCTTCTTTTGGGAACATAATTCTTGTTACCCACTTTTCCATACGTTGTGATGCATATATGTCATTACGTCAAATGCCCGGCTATGACTTACCCGGTTCATAAACAACTGTCCTGGCTTTTTTCCCGTTGAACCTTTGAATGGTCAATCATGACTTGATAAATCAAAAGATCATAAATATCAATACACTTCTAAGAAATAGGAGTCAATGTATAGCATTAATGTCTCTATCTTCATATTGAGCAACACCGGATGCGGGTATCGGACCCATCTAATGTGACTTGAAGCGATGAAACCAGTGCCAGATATAGATATGTTGAGGACCGACTGCATTC
Organism: Morchella importuna; assembly: GCF_003444635.1. Lineage (NCBI taxonomy): Eukaryota > Fungi > Ascomycota > Pezizomycetes > Pezizales > Morchellaceae > Morchella > Morchella importuna. Next base: position 346,559 of record NW_025763433.1, on the reverse strand, counting down.
CTATCAAGTGCTTTTTAACCACCGCGGGCTCCTATTGCTGCTAACCACGTGTTCCGTTTGGTTTTCCACCTGCTAACGGAACCTAGCCTTCAAGCAACAGGCCTCAGAGAATCCTAACTACGGAAAGAAGTCTGGAATGACACCTGAGCAATGGTGGACCGGCGTGTGTCTCCCTACGCGCAACCTTTTTGTGCCAAAGACTAACAATGCGCCTAATCTCTAACGCAGGTAATTACCAATACATTCACCCCTTTAACTAAATCACCTCCCCTTCCTTCCTTAGCGCACGCACTTCTCCATCGCTTTGCCAGCAAAGAAGCCTATAGACTCTTTCCAGATGTCCTCCCGCTTTTGAATCGCCTCAAGCAAGACACGCTGTACGACACGGTCACGCTGGGCGTCATCACCAATTCCGACCACCGCGTAACATCAATCCTGAACGATCTAGGAGTAGGAGTACGCGAGTACAGACCTACTGTTCCAGGCCAACCGCATCCCGAGCAAGGTGTGGGCGACAGCGCGCTAATTGATTTCGTGGCCTTTTCATACGATATTGGCTGTGAGAAGCCTCATCGTAAAATATTTGACGCTGCGCGAAGAATCTGGCAGGACTTGCACTCTGAAGATCGCGGCGTGCTGGTGCCAGTGCACGTTGGTGATGATTATCGTAAGGATTTCTGGGGTGCTCAGAACGCACTCTGGAATGCTATCTTGGTCCATGAGAGAGTAATGGAGCGCGCCGTTGCCAACGATTGGGAAAAGGGAAGGTCGGGTTATTTCGTGGAAAGCCTTGAGCAAGTCTATGACATTGTCGAAGAGATTGCCAGCGACGTCATGTGCCCTTTGTGATAACTTCATGGCTAGAAGACTTGTATGTCAAGCGCGTACCTTGGTCATGGGCATTTTATCCCAACTAGCAAGTGGATTAGGTAGTCGAACTAGGCTATTTTATTTACTTAAACATCTTAAGCAGTGATTCGTGTCGAACGTGATTAGAAGTCTCTATATTGTTTTGATCCTAATTGTGTAAGGAACCGCCTGAAGGCGAAGTTATTCGTAAAGAGCTTCTACGTAACCTGGAAGCGAACTACCCTTTCTAAAATTGCAGTATTTAGCACAGTAACTCACCGTCACTAGTGCCGTACCTTCGACTTTTCTTTAATTAATGTCTGCAATGTCCATATATTAATGAAAGTAGCCTGGGTTTTGTTATCTTGCGTGATGCCGAAGCATGTAATCATTACCTCTAGTAGTTTAAAAGGTCTTTTTTGTTCACAAACCCTACTGTTGCAAATGGCGGTCCAAGATAGGGGTATGGGCTTGTTGCTTTGTCATCTTTCATGGCGCTAGATGTTGGATAACGATCGTGGCTGTCATGTCAGGATGTTGCGATTAATTACTCGGTCCCATCGACTATGGATTTGGAAGGAAGATAGAACTGTAGATTTGGTATAGCGAAAGAATCTGTATAATTATCCTATCACAAGACGTCGTGATCGAATATACCCCGTAAACATGTCTTTCAGACATATCGACATTATGCGCGTAGGAATCATATATTACTTACATGCGGGGTAATCCAAGTAAGCACATGTAAGTGACTCTACTTCAATAAGACACATCCCAAGTGCGATCGTCGGTCTGCTCTCCCGGTAAGGTTGGGACACCTCAAGACCTTTTTTTGATGATTTGTTGACGTTAAAGCAGTTTCTTACGGAAAAGTGCTAACGATTTGTGTCGTTCAATTCTCGGTAGACCAGTTATCCAAAATCATTGTAGCCATATCCACGGCGATTTTAAATGTAGAGACAACTGATGAGTAGGTTTATATCCTTCTTTATACACTCTAGAACTGAGCTTTTGTTAGTTCGGTTGGCATTATCATATTATTACATAATTATTATATGTAATATTCTGCGTGTAGACACTCCAGAATGTTTCAGTGGTTTAACTTACCTAACCCTGTGTCTTGTTGTCGCAGTCACCTGCATGCGCCCCTCTTTTACACAGTGGAACAGGTCTAATTACAACGAAGAAATACATAACCGATTACAATTATGTCGGCACGGGCATATCCGCACGGCAAAATCGACGGCCCGCATGATCTATATCTCGTTTATGAGTAGAGAATGCGCTTTTGTGATCTATTGATCCCCAGCTGAGCGGTCACCTTTCAAGTTACCCTGTTTCCGGGTGTTCTCGGCCTAATTATCGTCATGTCTTTCATCTCACACCCTGTTGACGCTGGATCTTGAAATTTCTCGATCTCTAGTTCAGGTCTCAGTCCTCCTCGAGACGCCCAAGAGGTGACTCGGCCGCTGACTGAACCGAGCTCCCGTCCACTGTTGATGCTATGCTCATCCACGAAGTTTAATTCTAGCAACTTGTCCAGGCCCAGAGTTAGTGGGGGTGAGTAGATTATCTTCGATAGACTCACTAGTTGAATTAACCATAATAAAGGTGGAACTTTATTTGAATATCAGGTATCTTCTAGGCTCGAGCTCCAAATGGGACGTTTGCACTGGGGGTTTTGGGGCTCCATAGATCCCTTGAGCTCCAAATATGTGTTCTCCTGAACCTAGTACACACCACTTACTTGTAGGGTGTTCATTTTTGCTAACGTGACAAATCACATCGACACAGAACTCGTCCTCGGCATCTAGAACTACACGGCTATCTTGATCATGAGGTATAACGAACTAGAAAAAGTTTAATACTACCTCGCATTTCCATCCCAGCATCCGCTTGCGCCTCATATAAACCACAAGTGACCTAGTATGATAAACCTCGCCTCTTTCTTTTGTGACGCTCAGGAAGGAAACTGACTTTGGTTAAAAGAGACCCATCATAACAAAGGCTTCTAGTAAACAGCAAGACTCACTGCAGTGTGATGCCTACGACGGCATAACACATATCCAGTGATTACTGCTGCTTACTAAAATATAGGTGATGGACGACTGGCATGTCATCGTTACTCTTCGTCGAATTACAACTTTGGGAAACTGAAATTTCACTCACCTTCACGTCAGCCTATCAATATTAGTTCTTGAATTGAAAGGTGGGGTTTTCCGAACTAAGCGTCGCTAACCTCCAAAGTAGATTGAGGACTCGTAATGATTGTCATCACCTTTTTGATAGGTGTGACGGATTTTACTTCTGACCTAGCAAATTTATCTTTAGTTTGGCATTCCCGAAATACAGAGGTAGGACTCCAACCAGATATTGATATATCGGACCCCTTTGAGCCAGAACATAGCATCAGCATAGGGTATACCGGCTCACAGGGAGAGGACTTGTATTCTTTACCTTTTCGGATTTCTTCCCAAAGAAGGACAAGTAGAAGGTCTCACGGGGCCGATATACATCAGGCTATGAACTGTCTTGTTCCCAATTCAATGAGACCCGAAATTCCAACGGACTGGATGAGGCAGACAGAAATGTATTCTACCTGAAATGCTCGCTGGAAGAAAGCGGCTCCTCTGTCATCTGACTATATTGGAGCTATTGAGATATATATGGCACCTATATAATTTTCAAGCACCCATCGCTTATACATCACCCACCTTGGGGAGTTCTCTAATTACCGCGATCTCTCTTTCCCGGGCATGAATTACCTTCGTCGCGAGTTCACGAACTTTCATGAGTCAGATAGTATACTACGGCGATCATACCGGCATTTCTACCTTACACAGGAACATTAGGTCCACATATCGTTATTTAAACCAACTCTTGTATCGGACAACAATTAAATTTTTTAGATCGCGTCCTAATACCTATGTGAGGATTCTATAACAGAAATGAGGAGCACTGTGCCATCTACCGGATCGTTTTTTAGTAGGTGGGCCCTATTTTCGCTTGTGATAGTGAGGTGATTGGTAAGTCCAGTATACCGAGAAGCGGGTAGCCATGACGCTTCCAAAAAAGAAAAAAGGAGAGAAGGAAAGGTAGAAAATATATTATCATAGGATTACTAGCTTTTCTTCTATTCTTGCGGTCAATATTCTCAGCTCAATTCCTGTTCGTATGGTATATGAGGACACTCGGATGCTCAAACCCCCCGGCCTACCCAGTCTCGGGCATTTCGAGGGGTTGGCCCTGTATCATGTTGAGGCTTCTGGAGCCTGTCAGCAACTTTTTTCCTCGTCTAAATCAACGGATTCACACTCAAATTAAGGTATTACCATTCTCCACTTGGCTGAGCTCCGTTGATAGCATCTGCATGAATCCGCGTGGTCACCAACTTCATGAGTCATGCTATTCTTATCATCAGATGCCGCAGAGAATTGGGTTCGACAGACCAGCCTTGATATCATGTCGATAAATCAGGCACCCAGTAAACATAACCCCTTTACTGGCGTGCATGTGGCAAGTACTCCATGGAGCATTCCCGATTGGGCGCCGGACCACATGTGTTCAGTATGCGTGCATTACATATTTAGTACTCACCTGTACTGATATTTAGATATTTTATATCAACTGGTTTAAACTTGCGGATTCAATACATACTGTATTACTGTTCCTTGACAAAGGACACACCGAGTGTGGGTGTGGCTAGTGTCGCGATAGGGCTTGGTGCGGGTACCCATGTCGCTTGAGCCTTGTGGCGGCGCGTCACATAAAGGGGAAGTTTAACGACACAATTAGCTACCCTCACATGCTTCAAATAGCCCGTTCAGAATGGTTCTCCCAGTAAACCCCCGTCACAGATAAACCTGTGGTTTAAAGTTGGGCAACTACCTTTCTCCGCTGTCGAAACTGCGCATGTATGCGTGCGAGTACGACAGTCCTTGGCCCCACCTAGAAAACCCTAGCTAGCTCGAGAGCACTTTGAATTCGGCTCTTCTTAGTCTAGCAGACTGGGTTATACTGCTTGGGCAGTATCCCGGTATACGGTGCAGATCAAACTGAACCTCCTTCACGCAGGCCAACCACCAATAGCTAAATATAATCAAAGTATCCAGTTCACCTCTTTTTTTTGTTGTTGTTTAATTCATTCATCCACTTCACCCTCCTTATAAGGAGTACCAAAAAACCCCGGCACTAGCTAGGATCTAACAATTAGTCAAACCGCAGATAACAGCAGTGGCTCCAGGCCACTTTAGCTCTGGCTGTAGCACTAGTTCGGGGGTTCTTTACTTCCGGAAAATATAACAAGACCACCCCATACTTTCCAAGATCCGTTGTGGCCTATGGGATGTCTTTCCTTCCAACAGGTCTTGTCGATAGATTGTTATTTCAAAAATTGGTATTACACCGGAGTTCCCTGGTTCACTCAGTTCATCCAGGACATTACCATAGAGGTATCCTCTGGGTTGGTGAGTGTTGCATATTGCAGACCTCCGGTCCAGGGAATGCCAAGCCATATTTCTTAAAATAATCCAGCGCGGCTAGTGGTTGACCTTCAGGCCTAGTTATTTCGCCATTGGAAAGCACTATCAAGATAACTAGAAAGTTCTGGACCTACTTGTCTCACCAACTCAAGGGATATCATACTGTGCAAATTTCTAGTCATTCGATGCACTATAAAATTTAAATCTAACTTGTACTTAGAGTTTCAAATGGTGAACCACCCAGTTCCAGGGTTTCCGGTGGTTACCGGTTATCTGGTTTAACCCCGTTTAGTAGAGTTCTTACCCCCTTAAATAAAAGGTTAAACGGTTCATAAATCTTCAAAACCGATTAAACTGAAGGTTTAAACACTTTGTACGAACTCTGTTCCTGACCTCGAACACCGCACTTAGTCAGCTGGAAGACCCAGTTCCTGAGCTTGAACACCCGATTCCCGATCTCGAACACCCATCATACGCATGGCTACCTACCAAGACATAGAACCACGGTTTATCGGTTAAACCGGTTTAAACTGTCAACATAAACAGTTGGTTCAGGTTTGACAGTAGAAATTTAGCAGTTGGTGCGGTTTCGTCTTCATTTTGAACCGGTTTGTACCGTTGGAAATCCTGCCCAGTTCCTGCGGCGAGAGGCTCCCGTTGACAAGAAGGTTTACAGAAAACCTTTCTCTGGTAGAAAGTCTTACCAGACCTCTCTTTATCTATTAAAAGGACTCTTGTTCTGCGAATAGACTTCTGAACTCAACGCCAGTCTGATCTGATTATAGAAATGCTACGTACCGCTACCGCAGATCTCGGGTTTCCTATAAGGGCCCGTTTGGTTGCAACGAGTCAATCTATGGATCGCGAAAAAAAAAATACTGTATATATTAAACATTACCATTCCACGGATTGCGAGCAAAACTGGTGGTGTTTGGTTGGGCACATTTTCTCTGCATTATTCCTCATTATGATCCACTTTTTAACTCTTTCAATATCAGTCCAATTTTTATTTTTCATGAGACATGACATCTTGCGATAAGAAATATCATGGCTATGCAAAAACTGAGATTTCAAAAACTGCCGCGTTGGTGGCTTCGAGTGCGGCATTTCTTAACTCATGCGAAACCATCTCAACTTTACCTTTGGAGGTGAAGTTCAGATTATGGCCTTTTCTGTGGTTTCGCGTGGTTTCAGACGGTAAGTACAGCTACTGTTGCCAAACACTTCAAATACCTACTCCATGGATTGGGCTCAATCCGTGGACCGAACCCCAAAAATCGGGCCCTAAAGAGGATTAGATCACGTAGCGTCTGTATATGCTTTGCGTTTCCGCTTCACTTTTAATCTTAGGCGTGCAAACCTGACTTAACATCCTATAGCATAGCCATGTCAGAGACAAACCTTTTATCGTAGAACGAAGAAAATACTAACTCGGGGCACGTGGCTGTACTGAAAGCTAGATATATTATAAAATATTCCTAACCCAATATGATTAGAAATCCGATGAGTTGGACTACCATAAACGTTGCGTTTGCATCGGCTCAACGGCGGAAGTAAAAATCCTTGGCGGCGATCACTTACTCTCCGAGTGATAGTGTGTGGATCTGTGGATCTGTCACGCAAGTGATAAATGAAAATCAGCGACGGTGACAGATATTTCTAGCACGTGTACAAATTCTGCATCTTCGGGTGAATTTGGCATTTGCTTTTCATCGTCATACATACATGTACCTTATGTATGCAACGTCTGCATAATTCATATCTACGAAATGGATGTTTAAAGCGCGACATATACGTAAGGTCATGATGGCTTAAACTACCTCAAAGTACAAGAGGTAGAAATAATCGGGTTTGGCCGATACGGGAATGATGATCATGGCTACCCAAACGCGTTTTTCCAAAGGACCGTCTGATGGGAAATACCCCTATATTTTCTCTGTTACGAGACAGAGTTACGACTGGGTGCATCGATCGCTGGTTATTCCAAATTTCCTCTATCGACTAGAACACGTTGTTAGTAGGTTCGACATAACGCACATGACGTAATGTTCTTACTAGACACGTATCCGTGACGTACATAACCCTTAGACCTCTCTATATAAGCTCAACCAACCAACCCAACACTTCCCCAACTCATATTTGTTCAATGTCTAATTAACAAACAATCCAATAGTAAATGGGAAACAAAACCCCACACCCAGAACAAATGTTTGCCTTCTAGGATTGGATGAGCAAGCTTAAGCAACAGCATCTAGCAGTTTGAAGTTGGACGGGCGACTTTTATCGAAGTTTACAATTGACCGTCATCAGTCATGAGATACTATTGTACCTCTTCGGGTATGGGACTTACTACGGCTTTGAGGCCTTGTAAAATAAGCATGGGTTCTTGTGGCCGCCTTGAATTTCTATGATAGCTTATGATATGATAGGACTTTCAAGAAAGAACGCGAGTTAAGTCCCATTCTCAACATAACAAAATGGTGATTTTAAATGAGAAGGTCTTCATGGATAACGATTGGACATTGCCTTTAGCTATAGACTTCAAGGAGCTTAATGTTCTCTACTCCTTGATTAGCCCTAGGGGTTCAATTATCACCACGTTATAAACAACTTAACTCCATTGAAATCAATCCAGTCCTAGATTTTCTACGGCGCTTTCGTGTGATAACGCTTGCTTATTACAGGCCATTGTAAGGTTAGCCGTCCAGCTATTCAGTCTCAGATTATAACTGCAATTCCTTTATTCGCAAAATGTATGCTGCGCGTATGCTTAAAGGGCCGTTATAACAGCTCAGACAGCACCTGTTTATCTTAAACACTCACTACTTGTGTTATGTCAAGGAGTGAACGCTATTTATCGTCAGCTAGCTATTCCATGTACTGAATGGAGACTTTGATTCGCCAAAGTTACTTGGCATTTGACGATGCGCAGACTTCTCTTGTTCGCTGAATTTCACCTCCTTCATTCAATTCAAGTCGAACATCTGCTTTCATTCTTTACTTTTATAGAAGACTAATCTAATCGATATAAAGCCTTGCAATTTAAATGTGTTCTCAACTCGTATCACCTCTGCGCACGACGCTTAATAAAGCAAACACTCCTACCAGCAAGTAGGTCCACCAGCTTTAAAGAATACGCCAGCTTTGTATAATACCAACTTCGCACTCTATTAAGCCATACAGCAGACTTTTTGAACAACATAATTCTCAAGTTCCCGGCTAGACCAAAACGTGCGCAATGCGCAATCATCGGGGCGCGGCACTGCAAGGTAACGCAACCCCAGCTCTAAAGCTATATAACTAATCACAAGAGGTACCGATCCCTGAATCTACCAGGCATTTTCATTTCTACACCTCTAGACACAGACAAAGCTCGAATACCTCCGAACCTCGACCGATGCGGCTCTGTCGATGCTAACCGCGCATCGATTACCCTGCCTTAGGCCTAGAAACCGAGTGATATCCTCTGAAGCTCACCTTCCCCGTCAGCACCAATTATCGATATCACCAATTGATATACCCTAATTATAACCAACAAGATAAGATTACGGGCCTCTCTGAATCTAGAGCAGCTCGGCCTTCGGATGTTTCACCACCGCCCGGCGCCAAAATAATACACAGTCTAGAACCCTCACCGCAATCTCCGGCTAGAAACATTTCCAACAGCTCCCGTGTATGAAAAAAAAAGTGGGGCGCACTGTACCCAGTATAATCGCTACCTAACGGCGAGACGCTCCGGCCCGGGCCTGTGTACATACATGTATGTATGTAATTCTCGTCATCGTCCAGCGACAATGTACGGCACTCCCACATGACTCAAAAGGAAAAAAAAATGCAGCAGACTCATAGACGGGAACGGGAGTTGTGGCCACCCGCCTCATCTTTTGGACTCATGGCGGCTGCTGCCACCAATGGAGACGAAATGCCGCATTTAGCTTAGCTCGAGTTCGACACGCGGAAAAACCATTAATTCTGAAAGAGAGAGAAAAAATAAATCTCGGGTTATTTTTTTTTGTTTTCTTTACATGGCTTTTCTTTATGACAATTCAAGAGAGAAAAAAAAGGCTGCCAGCAGACCTCGTGCGCAAAGTGGGAATGGTCGTTAATATCGCGATTTTCGGAAGTGACCCTGTGCCTCAAGGTTTTGTTGGGGAAACAAGCTTTTTAGAGTACGCTGCTAGAATATTGTAGATGACATACACATGTTTTCCACCCGAAACATTGCATCAAGAATGTCCCACAAACCTTGGAAACGTTGGTCGAACAATGAGGTAACCCTAACCCACGCTGTAGGTACAGTCCAATCAATACATAACAACCCTAACCCACATTGCATTATTATTGCATTTATTGTATTTTTGAGAACGCGGTTTCGGTGCAGTGTAGGATGTTCAAAACGAGTTTTACCATGTATACAAAGTTATGGAATAGATGCAGATATCCGTGAAACACCCGAAAATCACCTGCGCATCCTTATCGTATCAAACTACCGCACTAAAATTTATTCTTAATATATTTGCTAAAAGACTACATGTAAGTATGATGACGCAGGTGTGGCTAGCTAGCAAAGCAATTCCGGCTTCCAAAATATCAAATTAAAAAGAGAGTAAAGTACACCTTTTGCCTTCCTCAAATCCTGCTCTTGCTTGCTATAATCCAACACTAGTATTCAAAGTCGAAAACCGTGGTATAGTACCCGAAACTCCACCCGAAACGACGAAGACACTATAATGAGTGGATGGATATAATGATATGAAAAGTTTGGAAGGGGCGAAAGGAAATACTTCAGACATAAGTATAAGGAAACAGTAAAAAGAATGTGGTTAATGATGATACAGGAATCATGTGAAAAAGAAAATAAAAAAATACGTGTGTCGATCTCCGGAAAATCTATGCCTTTCCCCATGTCTTGACTTTCACGTCCACCAAAACTATCTCAAGCCTAAACCCCCGAATTCTTTACAACCAACATACTACAAACCGCACTTCGCGCCCTAGGACCCCATATAGGAGAAAACTTGCAATGATTGTCAAGTTCCTTCTCCAGGTATCTCACGGGTTAACTCGGCGCAGCATCCCCTTTGTGCAAATAGACACAAACTTAACGTACTCAACAAATAGAAAGAAAAAAAAATTCAACCAAGAATAGCACCTAGAAAGGCCCAGAAATACCTGAAATGGTGTCAAGAATCCCACCACTCCTCTACCATTGCCCCCATCCATTCCTGTGAGTCCTTCATAGGATCTCTTCCTCCATCTCCATGCCGCTCGATAGTAGCCCCCCAAATTCCATTTTCCCACCCCCATAACCCGCTGTCATCGAAGTGATAGGAGGGGTATTGTGCCCAAATCCCACTCCCCTTCCCATAGCAGCAGCATTGTTTGCAGCAAGATTGGGGCTCTTTACGTCAATATCACCACTTCCACGGCGCTTTTTAAGTGGAGTTTCTGCCTCTGTATTAGCCGCTTCGGGTGCCAGGTGATTGTTTCCTGGGGTGGTGGCGAAATTATTCGAATTCCCGTCCCCAACTACCGGGGGTGGGGTGGCATCCTTGGACTTTGATCCATCACCCTGGAGTGAAGATGTAGAATGGGAACGCTTGAGCTAAAAACCAAAATACAGATCAGTATTCCGATCCACGTCATTTGGGGTTCATTGAGAAAAGAAAGTAAAAAAAAAAAAAAGAAGCGTGTTGGAAATGAGCATGATCAGACCTTAATTCGTCCGACTCTTCCGACAAGTTCCTCCTCAAGCCTAACTTCCTCCTCGGTCTTCATCCGTTCTCTGATAGCGTCCCTGGCGTCTCTGCTCAAGTCATCTCCCATGAGGAGTTCACCATCATCCCTGTCATGGATGCCTGGGATGAATTTGCCGCTTCCATTCGAGTGGCCGTTCTGGTGCCATTCGGCGTCACCTTCGCGGAAGTCTGTAAATCCTTTCTTTTTCCCATTCAGTAACCCGTCACTCTTGGGGATGAGCGAAGAGAGGGCAGAGGAGAGAGATGCGAAATCTTGCTTCTTCCACTTGGTCTCAGCGGCAGATGTTACAATAGTTTCGGCACGCGTGAGAACGGGGAGCGGAGGGGGCGGTTTGATCAAGCCCATCTTTTTAAGTTGACCTAGATATATAAACCTAGTTAGCCTTGCTCCCAATTGATAGAGGAATTGCAAAAGTAGACATGAACACATACGCTCTCCGCGGTAAAAGAACACGAAACTGGCGTAGACTACGCCCTCGGGATCCAAATGACTGACACTCTGTGTCGAGACGGTTTCTCTGTCAAGTGGTTTCGGTTCCGATAATCTGTTCGCGCGGAAAAGAAAAATGAATAAGCTCTCTATAAGAATTGATACTCACTGCCGGAAACTTTGTTCCGTGTGCCCACCCGGCCAATTCATCCCACCAAACCGGGTTTAAGACAGTTAACGTACCCCGCAGTGTGGCTCACATCCACTCCGCCTCCAAAATCTTCATTGTCAGTTCTGTTATTGTTGTCCTTGAACATCCCGCCCCAAACACCTCTTCTGACAGGGCCTTCGCATCGAACTCTGAACAAATCTACCCTGATTTGCCCTGCTGATTCCTTAGTTCCTTCCTCCTCCTCTTCTTCTCCTTCGATCATTTTTGCCGGCATACTGTGCCTCCTGTTGACTGCCTTCCGACCATTGGACTTGGAATTGGCTTGCTTCTCGGATTTGGAGATATCCAACCCGTTGAGGAAGTTCTCCAGCCCAACCTCTTTGAACACAAACTCCCGCTCTGCGAGTTCCCCCTCCTTAACCTCAACCCACCTGCTGCTAATCCACGTTTCGACGCCCCGACGCAGCAGGGTGGCGGTTTCTTCCTTCTCTCTCCCGTCGAAGTAGACATACGCCGCCAAACTCTCCCGGTCATCACCCTCGTTCTTCGGAACATAGCTGTCAAGAATCGTGATAGAGATAGCGAAGGGCGAGTTGGTCGAGGAGGGGATATAACTGGTGATTTTGGGGGTATTGCGGAGACGGTGCACCCCATACTCTGACAAGGAAGAATGGGCAGTGTTGGCCCAAGAGAAGTTTTCGGTAGACACCGGGGGATCCTTCGGTGTGTGAATGTTGAGGGTGACGTGCTTAAAGGTTGGCATTTTTGGCTAGTTTATAGCGACGTGCAATGTTGGTTGTATTTAGGTGAAATCTGTGCGAAGGCGACTTTTTGTAAGCCTTCAAGTTTCAATGGACCACAAAAAACGCACTACCAAGATAACGTAACTCAAGAAGCTTGGTAACAAGTGTAGGGATTTGGGAACAGAGTGGGCAAAGTAGGAATGGAATATGCTCAAGCCTGTAGAGCACGTTGGTGCTGTCCTTTCGGAAAACTATTTATTGGGTGGGTTTCGGGGAAGTAGGGTACTAGATAGAGGGTGTGATGCAGGGGGGTATAGCAAGGAGCAGAAGTGCAGAAGATTGAATCAAAGAGAGTCAGAGAAATATCACAGGCTGGCAATTACCTAACAGAGACTTTGGACGTGGGCAAAGCAAGTTGGCCTCCTGGACGGTTTTGAATACGAGTTCCTAGCCGAGCAGGTCTGCAATGGAAAACTGTAAACCGTTGTTGGGGCAGGAACGCAATCGATGGAACTGTAGAGCAGGAAGCGATGAGACGAAGGGGTGTCGAGATGATGATAGTACTCTTGGAGTGAAGTCAGAAAGAGAGTGGAGCTGGGGGTTGTTGAGGAAGGTGGTGGGTGGGAGGAGACGAGAACAGGTGAGGAGATCCGACCGAGATGGAGAGATGGGTAGTGTAAGTAGAGCGAGAGAGTAAAGTGGCTGAGGAACAACAACAACAATAACAACAACAACGGAGAGGAGATACTTCGCAAGAGTGGAAGAGAGAAAAAGTCCTACTCTAGTTCGCTACCCCCGTGGTAGTGAAGTCACACTTTGTGGTGTTTCGCCGCTTCTTGAGTGCCCACTGCCAACGCTCCAAATCTCCACCCCCCAGCTCCCCTAGCGCCATCTGACTGACTAAACTTGCCCCATCCCCCGCCTTGCTCCATACGGCGTTCTTCCACGCTGTCCCCTAACCCTGCAGGACTCAAATGTTAAACGCGAGACCCATACTCTAGAAAACGAAATCGGAAAGCGTGCACGAACCCAGGCGCCAATTGCCAAACCAGGAGCATCAAAAGCAATAACCGAAAATTTCCTATCACGAGCACTCTACATACGTACGCTACATGAGGGAGGTGGAAGTGGCAGGAGATCCCCCATACTAGACCCCTCTCTCCCTCAACGGATCTCATCCCCACTTTGGAGAAGAATGAACTTAGGAAAACAAAGAAACATTTTCTTTTTCTCAGCACGAGGAAAATGTCCCTGTTGTAAAAAAAAATTCCCGGGACGTCCAGCTTTCTTGTGTGTCGAGAATACTGGTACTCCTCATTGCACCCCGATTGTTGTACCTGCTTCTTTTCCTTTCCCCTTCCACAACCTCTCGTCACCTGCAGATTCCACACATGTCGGCATCCCATTGGCTCTCCATCAAACAGCGCGGGAAAGATAATCTATGTACCATTTTTTTCTCATGTACCCTTACAACCCTTACATGCTTCAAGACATCCCAGTCATCTCACAATAGGTGTGTAGGTCTCTCCGCTTTGGTGGAAACGGTGGTTTCCGAGGCTTTGGCATCAGTTGCTATCGATAAGTTCCCCGAACCCGGGAAAACAAAAACGGGAAATGGGAAATCATATCGTGAAGACGAAATAACAAATCATCACCGGGTATCCCACGTTTTTTATGTTTCCTACTGCGAATCAGCACCGTCTGTCTAGAGTACGCGCGTGGGAGTAGATGGTTCACTCATACCACCGCATCCGCAAGCGCCTTTTGAGGCTCTCGACAGGCGTGTGGAGCATGCAAGGTGTCGGTTGAACAAAAGCAATTGCTCAGCGTCTTGCAAGTCAACCAACGGATGAAAAGATTATCCGTTACCCTAGAATTTGGAGTTTCTCAGTGGCAAGACCAGGAGAATCTGCCCTACTGGTACATCAGGGAGGTATCTAAAACAAAAGGATCTAAGAGCTGCATATGCCCTCAAACCAATAGGTAGAGCCTTTGTGCTGCAATTGACGGTGAAACCGATCTCACCCTCTCCATACCATGCGCAACTTTTGAACGAGAAACATTACTTCCTTCTTTCCACAGGAAGCATCATGTACTGTATGCAAACGCAACGACCTGTCTACCCTACCGATTCCTGCTCTGCTAGTTAACAAGATATTTAAGTTGCGGAAGACTGGCACAACTTCCGGTAGAAAAGCCGAAATACCGGCAGAGCCCTTCGTGTGTCCACTGTACTACTCATTGGAGGAGTAACCGTTCCGTAATTATGGATGTACGCTGCCAATGATATTTTTTGTTTCTCGACACAACCGGAACAACCTTATGCCTGGAACGTTGGGATTCAATGTCGTATCAGCGATGCAGAAGCTGAATCGCCGCTCAAAGAGCCTGGGCGACCAATAGCTTTCGACGTTTCGAAATGCGTAGAAAATGTGAAGAAAAATCCTTTCAGAAGTTTCGAGACTTTAAACAATGAAAAAGAACTAACTAGACTCTTTTTGAAAATTATCGAACAGGTGTGAAAAGGGCCTCGCGTGGAGACAACCTTCGCTACACGTACGCATCGGTCGATTTCCTCGATTCGAGGGATTCCAAGGATCCTCCCGCATTGAGGCCCGATAGAGAACCCCGCGCCTCGGAACCCCATCGCGGCAATACCAAAAAGCTATCATGCCTTCAGCGAGTGATGTCTCATGATCAGTACTACTTATCCGAGTGGTGCATGGAATCGCGAGACGGATAATTCCTTTCTCTTTGAGCTAGTGTCCATCTAGATAGGCAATAATCACGGGCCGAGTTTATCAATCGCGGTGAGAATATTACCCTGATATAAATTCGGCAGATCTGGCTTTTACATGCTCGCTTATGGAAAGTTGAGTTGCTACTAATAATCATGTGCGATGCTAATTTAGGTACGCAATCACAGGGATGTGGTGGGCACATCACCAAAGCCAAAAAAACCAAACAGAAGTATATATACTTTACTTAATAATCAATAAGAGAATAAGGTCGCTGCAGTAAGGGCCTTTGTTTTTGATGAAAAATTCAAGCTTATCAAGCGGCCTAGTTGCATTTTAAAATATTGGTATTTCCATCAGACCTAGCCCGTTACAAAAGTGGGGGCGATAGCGCTTTCAACTCGCGTGACAAATCGGAGTGACGCCCCATGACCTATCAAGTCAACTGTTCTTTATTCTGGCGGCCAATAGAAGTATCATAGATCAGATACTAAATATCCTTGCTAATAAGGCTACGAATAAAAGCACCTAATCTGCATTTTTATTCTTAGTTGAATGGGCCGGTTTTAGCTATTGGCCATGGAGGGGCGCTCCCTGTGAAACTATTTGTCGATAATGGACCACTCGACATGTGATGACTTTTACGAAGTTGGAGACTCCCCAGCCGAGAAACAAATAAATAAAAAAACCTGATCAGATCATCTGTTTCATTTGTTTGACTCAGGGAGGACGCTCATATTAATTATCTTTGTCATCACTCCCGTGATAAAACAAAGCTAGCAGCACAAACGGTGACTTCAACCGACCAAAAGTCAAGGAGTTATATATGTGCATCATTGTATGCAGATGTGTGATTATGGCGAATAGGTTGACTCTGTATGTTAATTCTCCTGCCGATAAGTGGATGTATCTCCGAGTCATCACATCATTCCAATCATTTAAACATATCAGCATCGAAAACACTAATCCTCCAAGTTTTTAATTTACACAGCTCTAATATACATGAATTCACTACTCGTCGGCCATTTCAATAAGATAAATACACCGATCTGCTCACTAAAATAGAGACTTTACTCAAACATCCTCTCCTTCTCATGACCTTAGCGGAGCATCACGTACCTCTGCCAAAACTCGGCATCGATAACTCTCTAATACACCAACTTGGCATCAACTCACTTAATACTCGTCTGTAGCTGGCTCCTATCTCTCTATGCGATTATCATTGAACCATAATACACTCGGGGGTGGATTTATCAGACCTGAAGCTAACAGGATGGACTGCGTACTCGCAGCAGATATATTCCGCAGATCTGTGCTCATTTCAAGGAACCTGGTACAACCATATGGAGAATCTCCTTCGGTGCCGTCGTATGCGTGTGGCACACGTAACTATCAGTTACGTATACTTGAACTGTAGATTTGTAGCGAGGAACAGGTAGCGTGACAACCTGCCCTTAATCATTTAGGGATTCTAGTAATCCTAGCAATACATTATCACCTCTCCTATCATCCAATAGTTTTGGTCTTCTCGCAACCATTGGAACACACAAAGTCTTACAACACTCAAACCCATAGAAACATGGGTCCACAATCGTTTCAACTCGGTAAAGGAGATCACCTTTGCCGCCTCCCTCCCCCATTCCACAACACTTATATATATCTAGAAGAGACCATCTATCGTGCGTTTTTCACCAATTGTACTCAACTAAGGGGTGCGTTTACGGATAAAAAAAAATTCTGTTTGGCCTATCTAACGACGAAATTTAGTTGGGACTAACCTTGGTTTTCAAAAATAGCTACCTAAGTCAGTTTACTGACTGGTAGACTTTAGAAACCTGGTGGCAACGCGATTGGTGCAGGTGTAGTTACGAAGACCCTTGTTATCGAGAATATTCAGTTATATTCAAGTTGCTTATATTACGGTTACAGCTAGTTGGAACATGGAAATCAATAAGGTTGAAGTACAGATACGTCTCCCTATACTCTCCTTCGAGCCACTAATTTAGGGTGTGTGCTAGGCGAAATAATACAGATTTCTCAGAGTTCTGCATCTAAATACATGTAGCTTATTGGAGCTCTGTGGTCTCATGCCCAGCCTAGAAACAAGACATACATACACAACCTTTCACTGAGACAGGAAATATGACTGCATCCGGTTTTACCAACGACTAACTCTTAGTCTTCTTGATTCTAATGCGGGAGGGTTGGGGAGTAACGTAACAGTAAATGCATGTAATGATTCATCTTAGTCGAGTGATATCCTGTGATTTCATTGCTTATCTTCTAGTCGGTTGAACTAAATATATATAGAAAACTAGGGAATTTGTTCGTCAAGGTTCATTCTCTCATAAATAAATTGCTATATAACTCTATTTCGCAGCTAATTATCTCGAAAACTTACCAACACTACATATGTACGCCCAATCCTGATAAAGACCAGCCTTATCTTTGGACTACCGTAGGTACAACAGGGACCCTCAAGGCTGCCCGCGGCCGTGGGAAGTACTCACCCTCACTATTCACCTCCCGGCGCCTAGTCTTAATCATCGACGGAATCTTCGCGTACGGACTAGGGCTGAAGGAAAAAAGAATAATATAAGCATCTGATTAACCCACTACGACAGCACCGCGAAATTGGCTGACATACCGCACAAACCCATCAGTCTCGTCCACCGCCTGGTCAAGTATCCTCTCAAGCTCGGCATGGGCCTTTTCAATTGCCCGCAGACTTTTTTGCAGGTTATCTCGCAGTGCGAACAACGCGCCAGCCTTCAAGAGCGCCTTAAAGCCATAGCGTATGGAATATACATCGGCCGCAATTGATGCTATCTTCTTATCTATATCGTACGCAAGGTTAAATATGAGGTACATCCTGGGATTTGGGTTTTCGCCCTCAACCCGCGACCACATGAAGGTCTTGGCGCCCCCCATCTCCTTGCGCAGTCGAGCAGCTACTCCGGGGTCTGGCGCGGTAGGGGAACGAGAGCCGTTGTTGTGTTTGGAAGAGTCATCATTTGGAAGGAGTGTTTCGGCAGTGTCTCGGAGCCTCCGCCGCCGCTCGACCGGCTCTAGCGGTACCTCTACCCCAATGGCTGTGTTCAGGGCCCTACCAGAGGATCCAGTGCCATTGAATCGTGTACGGTTGATGAAATTATACGGAAATACCGTTCCGGCGTAGTAGTCACTCAGGCCCATATCCCAAACGGCAGGCTCCAGATCTTGTGGAACTCCCCAACTCGCCGCGTATTCGCTGGTCCAAGGGTGTGGTGGTGGTGGTTGCTGTGGTGGTGGGTTTTGATCAAATCCCGGGCCCGGACCTAGCATAGTCGGGTCGTAGAGAGTACTACACTCACTGCTACTCGCACTGTTACCGCCCTCATTGTTGTTGTACAGGTTGGTCTCGTACATTGATCAATTTCAATTGAGGGATGCTTCCCGGATGTTATAAGTGAGATTTAGTATGCGTAGGATGACGATTGAGCGGGGTTTTTATATACTTGTTCATGGCATATTTCATGACGAAAAATAGTAGAAACGCGACGTTTGGAACTGTCATTACCAGGACGGATTACGCCCGGCCCGGGGGTAAGATGAAGGGGAATTATCTGTACTGCAGGCCTGACGGTGAATGGAACGGTGTGGTGATAGTTACGCAACGAGTTATTTAGGCAATTTAATGGTGCGTGCTAACCCGATTTATGATCGCGATATGGGGTGCTCATGATGAGGCAACTAGTCTGTGAATGACGCAACAGAGTAGCTATATATGTAGCTATAGCTGGTTCTCCTGTTAGGGTTTGCACGCAACTCGTTCTCTTTGGATTTCATAAGGCTGAAAGGACATACAGAGATATATACGCTTCGGAGTCACTCTCGATCATGCATATAAGCCATATATATGCATGATCGTTCGCAACCTCGTCACCGGTATTTCTTCTTAATTATATAATTAAGATAAAAAATTATGGCTAGCGGTTAATTATCAAAACATCAACTTTCCAGCGGCGTTGACCGCAGTGTCGTCGCCATTGCAACATACAACCGGCCATATTGCTCGTTAGGGTAATGACCGCCCCAGCACGGGTCCACATGCGATCGAAGGTTACGCACATGCAGGTACCGACCGATCGACTTGCTTCTTACGACTAAAACGAACGCGGCGGGTTTCTGGGTGATACCGGGGAGTGACTGGCGGCCGAGCTGACAATTATTTAAGCAGTGTAGGAGTTCCTTGGATTATTTGTATTCAAGATTCAGACAAGCTAGCTAGTTTATGACAACAACGTGCGGTCACCTATCTATGACTACGGATACCTATTCTAATTACATGTCGCCACAATCTCTTGCGACTGCCTAACGCCAACCAGTCCCAAGTTAGCTGTCCGTCATACAATCTTAAATTGCGCAAAGGACTCCAAGTCTCGCTGGGCCAACCACATTATAATGTTCAACTATTTATAAGCAGCAATGCGGTAAAGACATCCGCGACGGATTGGTACATATATTAACAAGATCTCACAAGGCAAGCAAGAACGAAACATCGGCAACTGCCCCGATTAATAACTACATTGACCCCATATCTGGGTAGTCTATTCTCAACTATTTTTCAGGCCGCTCGCCCTTTCGCGGCCATGAGCCCGAATGAAAGATACTTCTCGATCGAGCCGCCGGTGGTCAATGATCAGAATAGCGACATATCTTAACTCTGCCAGGAGATATAGCCGTGACTGGAGCGAGAGATGTGTGTTAATAACAATCTCATAAAATACTCGAGCTCCTCCTAAGCTTGAGCCTTTTAGCTATGGGCATGAGGCATAAGGATGGCCGGTGAAAGTGCAGATACAGGTGCGTAGAAGTACTGGCCTGGGCCATGCTACTTCTGTTTGACAGGTCTTTTCCTTACTCTATCTGGCAGTTACAGTATGGCCGTGAGGGGCTCCAACTTGAAAATGGAATTATAGAGGCATGGCCTTAGAGTCAAGCAATAAAATTGGAAGTTGAAAAAATCGAATAGGTTACATCAATTGACTGGTCACGACATTCGGTCACGTGAGTAGAGGACACATTGCAAGATTCGAGAGAGCTTCTCGAGTATTGATGAGCCCGAGTCTCCACGAGCCGGGCGGGGTTGAGTGTTGCGGGGTTGAGTCTGTTGCGGGATTCAGCTAGCCAGAGATAGCTCGTTTAGCAAGAGCTAGCTCGTCAGCTTGAGCCAGGGCCAACTCGTCCTGAGCCAGCTCCTCTTCAACCAGCCCGTCCTGCTAGTAACAGAGGAACCTTAAACACGATACCGGCAGTGGTGGTCAGCTGGAAATGATTAAACTTTCGTTTTCTTCGAGCCGGGTGTGGGGAATAGCGTACCGCTTGCCCTTTGGGTAGACTCAAGTCGGGCTCGAGAGGTTTGAGCTTTGGGGGGCGAGTCGAGCTTTAGTAGGCGGATAGATACTTAGTAGGCGGGTAGATATTTGATGAGCAAGTCGATCCTTGACGAGGGATTCGAGCCTAAGTCAGTATATATCATGGGTGAGTTTGAGACAGCACTCTCAACTTGAGCCGGCTCATGGATTGCAGTTACAAGAAGCCCGAGAAAAAGGACAGTATGGTAGAAGAAGACTGATGTATATGTAGCAGTGGTTATGTGGTCATTGCAATACCACCACCGTCTGGTCTTTCTCTCATCTTCTATTGAGTTCATTTCAAAAAGCAGACATGGTCAATAATAAGAGTATAAAGAAACATGAATCCATTATAATTAGTGGTAATAGTACTAATACAATGGACCCATGGCCATGTGCTAGAGAAAAAAAGAAGAAAACTCCAGTCTAATTTATGTAGACTACCCTTACTCTTAGGATAATAATAGTAATAACAATAGTAATAATGATGCATGCAGATGATAATACCGACGAACCACCCCCCCCCCCGTATTGAAAAGCGGAACTAATATTGTAAGAAATGGATAGCCCATAAGGTGGCTATAAATAATAGCAAGAAGAAAAAGAAGAAAAAAGAAAAAAAAGTAGATCGACAGTATAATAAGCTTAGCAGCCATGAGAGAAACCACCACACTCAGCCATATTAATAAACGCATAAAACCCGAACGAGAACAGACCTAAACCGTTAGTCAACAAATGCCCAACATCTAAACCTACGATACTAGAAGCGGGCCACGCAAATACAGACACTGACCACGTATGGAGCTAGTAGCCAAGTCTTCTCACATCACTACTGCCGGACCTTATCCTCCAGTTCGCGGAAAACCACAGCCTCCGATTCATGGTACCAAGCAACCTCTGATCGACGCAGAGTATAATGATCTACACGCGTCCATGTCAACAAGGTCTCCAATTGGAGTATACGTGCACACAGCAGTGAGGGAAATTTAAACAGTGCAACGATCTGGGGGTGAAGCATTACCATCCCGCACTCCGGACAATGTAGCGGCTCGGACTCGGGTACGGAATGGTGCCTCAGCGCTGTTGGAGATAGTCCTACTAGTAGGCCTCACGACAGCTGCAGCCGGTAACTGCAGGCTGACAGCGGGGTGGCCGTGATGGAAGCTGTAGTAGTTGTTCACCACCTGCGTGGTGTGGCTATTGGCCATGCTGATGCTGAGCTCGATGGGAGCGCCGGCTTCGTCTTCGATGTCTTTGGCTTCTTCTGCTTCTTCCTGGTCGGGAGTCTATGAGGTGTTAGTTGAGAGTACGTTCATGTCTCGCATCCATGGCAGGGAGGAATCTTATAATACCTTTCCTCGAATTGACCGCCACCACCGCTTCACCGCGAGCTTCTTCTTCGCTGCCCAATCGCGCACATTCTCTACAAAAAAGACAATATTTTGTTGCTGCCAGAATGCGGTGAGAATTGTGCACAGAGCACCCGCAATGGCTAGCCATGATTCCCAGGAAATCCCTAAAAAGATTCCCCCGGTGCTACCAGCAGTATTACTAGCTATATCACTAGTAGTACTGTTTGTGAAAATGGGCATGGAGGAGTTCATAGTTAGTGTGTCTATGTGCGTTGGAGACTGTTTCTGTACGTCTGCTGATATGAAAACTTAGAGTGGCTACTTTTTCGTATTGACCGATCGTTTTCCTGAGACAGGTAGGGTGGAGAGAGTAAGCGAAGCGAGTCGACTGAAACTAGCAAGCAGAGAGGAAGTGCGGCTGCTGGGGTGATCAGTGAGCTGCGGTGCAAATAGGCTCTGGCTAGGCTGCAGCTGTACCACTGTCATCAGCTGATATTGGGGGTCGAGCGGTGTGCGTCTTGGGGTTACGGTTAGGATTCTCGAGACTTTCAGTACGTACGTGGGGGTTCTAGCTGTACTTCTTTATTTGCAATTGATGGCGAGGACTTGTAGGATATTGCTTGGCAGCTAACTATGTAGTATAGTGGGGAGAGGTTTCTAATTAATGCTAATTAGTTTATAGGTTCATTAATCAATTGAGCATTTCTTCATACCTGCTTGTCTGAAACTCGTTGGCCGAAGATGCGTTCTCGCAAGGCAAAGACCAGTCGTAGGATCAAACCATCAGTAGTGATCCAGGGATCTTTAACTTCGATCTTATTTGCACTTTGACGTTATAGTATCAATTGGGCGATTTGCAGCACTCGTAAAGCAGGACATCCCGAATCAGCACAAGCCTTATATACACCTCCGCTCTATGCAAAGGCTCGTGCAGTCTGGCAAAAGCCAGCGTTCTGTTGGTCATTCCCCTCTTCACCCCGTCGAGCGGTGCGGATCCCCCTCTAGCTCCCGAAAATAAGATTTGTATCTAAGCCTGGTTCAATTGTATTGGGCGGCCCATAAGGCTACGATATTTCGACAATGGTCTCAACGGCAATTGCGTAATTGCTGCGAGCCGTTAATTACGCATTCTCAGCAGTGTTGGCAATGACCGGCCACGACCCGACCGGGTGGGACATGCGATCATTGACAGCTCAGGACCATGGGTCGCGTCGTGAAATGCCGCGACTTTAATTAGGGTCGTATAGCCCACACATCTCAGAGCCGCAGTTCGGGGCCCCCCGTTGGAAAATACCCCTTCTTGGCACCGCATCTCGCAATAGGACCTACATATGTAGGATAAGTTACAACCCCGCAGTCGAGGACTTGCGCCATCTGTCTCAGTAAAATCGCCGACCCCACACCTCCCCAGGAACCAACGTCTCAGCGCCCGTCTATCGATCTACGGCCATACCTTCCCACTTCGCCTCGCATTCCAGGCACATGTGTACTGTATCCATTATTTAATATGCGGTGCACATTCCGAGAAATAGTAGTACCATATCTGATCATGATCCGCCCTGCCAAACTACGGTTAATTAAAATTTAAGCTCAACGACATGCAACTCAACGACATGCAACTCAACGACATGCAACTCAACGGCATGCAACTCAAGGAATGTGTAGGGGGTAACATAACTGCAGATCCGTCTAGGTAGCTATAGCTAGGTAGGCGTCTCAGGGTCTTCATGTTCGAGATCTCTCTATCGGCGGTTGTAATTGCGGAATGTAACCCGCACCACAGCGTCCTGACTTTGGACCCTGAACTGGCCTCTTGGGTAGCTTGATCAGGCTACGTAGGCGGTAGTTATCCGAAACACTCTATCTTTACAACAGGAATACGTATAGATTTAGTCTTTTCCTCTGCAGAAGCCACATTCCTACCCAAGTAAGTCCTCAAGTTCACAAGTTCGCAAGGTGAAATTTTTGCAAATCTAGGGCGCAGCGGGCACTTCTGTAGCTATAGTAGTACTTACAACCTGCCGCCGCAGTCAACTGATAGCGCCACAAAGTATAAGTCATTCATGGGCTACGTTTTACGTTACGGGCCAACAACCGCATGTCACCACAAGGCTGCGATCCTGACCATTGTTCTCTAAGATTTTTGTTCCAGATACTCCCGGAACCCCGCATGAAGTCAATCGCGTCTGCTCAGTTCAGTGTGAGCTGAACGACGCGTAGGATTCGTTTCACGAAACCTCACACCACAGGTAAGTACTGACGTTGTAACATCCCTAACCCTGGCTTGGCACCAGGCTATGGGGACAATGACTTTTTTGGAACTTTTTTTTGGAACAGTTCGAAGAATGGTTCAAAGTGGCAAGATTTTTTCCTATGGGCATGTAACATCGTGATAGAACATTAAATATACATGTAACAGTACCAGGCCAGTATAGACAGCAAGCCCTGAGAGTTGATGGTCAATGATCGGTATTGCAAGATATTTCCCAACCCCGAGAATATGCGCCCGGCGTCAACTGAATCAAAAGAAGGCAATGGGAGTAGGCTTTCTTGCGAGATTTGCGTTAAGTGAATAATTGATGGGTCTCTTGGGTGCGGTGTGAGTCAATTAGCCTCGTAAGGTACTTTGATTGGGCAGTTAGTTCGGAGATCGATGGGGTCTTCTTGCATAGCTTCGCCATTGCTAGACACCCCGGTATCCCCCCCCCCCCCCCCCGAGAACGAGCTCCCAAATGGCCTACGTGTTTAATTTGCATGTGAAGTACCGTCTCCCAGCCTACCCTCCGCCATAAATAGTATTACGTGTACCTGGATTCACCGCTGAAATATAATAGAGCGTTTTGGCAACCGCACTTTTCCAAATTTCTAGGCCAAAATTTGAGTTCTTGGCTCTGCGCTGCTACAAGCATTTACAGGTTGATCTTCTAGGACCTGCTTCTAGCGGCGCAGAGCCAAGAACTCAAATTTTGACCTAGAGATTTGGAAAAGGGCGGTTGCCAAAACGCTCTAATCAGTAATATTTACATAGACAGCGTTAGCTAGTATGTAGATCAAGAACTCACCGCTCTACCATAACCATTACAGATCCATCCGCTACCGAATTATCAAAACGTGAGCGTCCCGTCAGCGTGCACCGTATCGTGACACATACTCTACGTATACTTAGAGTACCTTACGCGCCCGTGGGAGACAGAAGCTTTATATAGTGGCGGGCAACAACACGCCAAGCCACTCATGTATAAGTGACAGCTGTGTGGAGTATAGAAGACAAAATGTGGATAGAGTAGATACTACTCGAGAAGGCCGGTGATTTAAGGTTTTTGCATGCAGGCGGGTATATATGGTGATTACTGACGGGATGGTGCGCATAACCAGGGGAGCAATTGAAATGATCGTCAATACTGCGAACTTTGGCCCCATTCCGGCGCAGCAGGTCAACGCGAAGATCGTCGAGACGGAAGAATCACAGAGGCGGGAGTGTCACAAAGACGGGAGTGTCACAGAGCCGGAATTAAGCGGCTTTTTCGAGCTGTGCCTTGAGGTTTTTACTGTATACTTGTCAGTGAGTCAATTGGGATTCCGGCGACGCATAATATTATGCTACCTATTGTAATTGTAGCTAAACGTCTTGGTAGACAGCTGTGTAGAGAGCATGTGCCTAAGGCTAGCTAGGATTGAGCTTCCTGCTGAGATTAGTAGGCCTCAAGGCGCTCGCGGTAAGTCTCCGTGGTCGTGGTATATCATATGCTCGATCGAGACATACTCTACATCTCGTACCCCGAGTAACCTACGGCAATAAACAGGTATACCAGCGCACCTGCTCTCGGCTTGTCCAACACATGCATCACTCGGTCAAAATTTCATGTATGCTCCCGTAATCTGGATCGCCTGATCGGATTGAGGGGGGCTTGGTCACGTCATATGAACTCCCCCTATAAGAACTGTGAGGAATGTCAGGATAATTGTGTACATCGTTGCTAGATAATAGTCGATACTTCCCAAGCCTCAATTCTCTCGCCTGGCAGCGCTGGTCAGGTACTTCGCGTTCTTTGGAGAGATAGTTCGAACACTAGGCCCCCCAGCCGTACGCTTATATTATACGTCTCAACCAGTCGACATAGCTTGCCGGCAGATGAGCTATAGCCCGCTCCTAGGGCGGTGAGTAGCCCCTATGGGTCATGATTGGGAAAACTTACCTACACATTAGAGGAAGTATGGCCCTTAGTATTAGGTACCTGGGCGTTGTCCGAGGGGCCTAAAAAGAGTCCTGCTCCTTTTACTAGTCGGAACACCACTGCAATTTCTCTCATCATGTCTCTAGATTGTTCTTTTAAAGTTGTTCGAATATTAGCTGCTAGTAGCTTTGGGGGGTAGGGAGGGGGCTCGGCCGTCTATATCGTCTTGTTAGCTATAATTTTGACTCTTGATCTATCGAATTAAAAGCACCGCCCACCCTATGTTAATTGCTAAGAGTGTATACTTTTACTCACAGATATTAGATCGATTTTTTCTTTCTTATCAATAAATCAATCTCTCATCAAAATTCCTACCTTCTGCCATAAGATGGGCAGTATCGACAGACGAGCGCATAGTGTGGGTACAATGGATGTCTTTTCATTGCAGGTCTCGGTCGATCCCGCTCGCGATTTATAGACGGTTGTTAAATCTAGCAATGTGTCTCTTCATGTCCACTCTCAGCTAGCTGGCTTTACACGCTGTCTTCATCTATCGCTAATGACACACTACATGTATTTAGTTACACCTACTCTACACAATAATAATGTAGCAAGTGAAGACAAAGCACAGATACAACATCCAGTCTGTTCTCCCCGTTCAACCTTCCAACAGCCACCTCGATCGCGCACTCACAACCGTATCTCTCTCCAGCTCTTGTGAGCACCAATTGCAATCAACATATCACTACTAGCCCGATTTACAACACCGACCCAAATTGGAACGCAATTATTACACATTGCCCGATCGGGATATGATTAACTAACCATCCCCTGTCGCTCTCAGCCACCAACCCAATCGGCCAAAAGGATAGACAAGCAATTAGTTAACGGCGCCACTGGAACAACGAACGTCATGACAAGTAGATTTTAAAGATGCTTATTCTGCCTCCTCCCCCGCAAATCGCAAGTTATACCGGTCGGGCCTGCATGTGGGATGTGTCTGAGTGGACGGTAGGATGTATGTACCGAGGTATCTAGATCTAGGACTAGTAGAGTATCTAGGTACACATGCTCCAAATATCCAGCTCCATCGGTATAAACCCTAATACCCCCCGGGGCCCAATTCGTTGGGTCGGCGTCTTCACTTCAAGCCTTCAAGCCACAAAGCTACACCTATGTAGCTGACTTTTCAACTCACCACGCACAAAGTAGTCTCCCCCACTTGAAATCCTCCAAACAAACACCCCGTACCTGCAGAATAAAACAAGCTTTATCCATCTCTATCCCGTTTATTCCCTCCGTGGCCCCGATAAGGAAACCCCCATCTGCAGAAAACACAAATCCCGGAACCCAGGGTTAGGGTTCTCACGTTGCAATCCGGAACCGGACAAGGCACCGGTCAATGAACAACGTGCAACCCGGCACCGATTAACAATTGCAACGGGGCCAAAAAAGGTATCCCCGGACGGAAGGTGGTGCCTAGAAACAGAAACATAACGGTCGGAGGCTCGGAGTCATGCCTGCCATGCGGAGAAGAGCGGACATTTCCGCGGAGTAGCGCGGGGAGGAACCTCTTTTGAGAGCATTTTTAATTCCCATTTCTATTGTGGTTTGGAGATATGGCATATGGGGATCAGGATATGACGTAGAGTAGTATTTGAACATCGACCTCACTCGACCAGAAACCAGATTCTTTCTTCGCTCGTGACCAACCGGGCCAGCTGGGTGACAAATAATTGCCAACAGCTATGAAAACGCCAATAACCGATCACAGCGCAACTAGCCCTACCCGACCAATCGTGCAGGCCAAGCCGATACGCCAGTGGTATCAAAATTTGGCATACATACCATATGTACCTACAGATACCAAGAACCAGATGTGCTGTCTCGGCCAAGCTTTTGCCCAGAGCTCGTGGAAGAAAGCTTATCGGCACACCTACCATCGACCCCGCACATAATTGGTGATGGGAGCTTAAATTTAGGGGTTTCATTGTTCCCGACAAATTATGGGACCCACGGTGGCGGGACTTGATGTTTGCGGACGGGCCTTGGCGGGGAGGGAGTGTTTTTCTTCTTATTGAACTCCATAATCGATACGGGATAGGTTTCCTTGATGAGGTTCCTTGATGAGTCGGTATTTGTGTTGCCGAAGGGGGACAATGAAAGGGCATGACATGACGTGGGGATCATGAATGAATAGGTACAGTACGATGCCAGTCGTACTGTAGATATAACTTGACAAGCAGGAATCATGTCTGCTTGGATGTCTATAAAACTAGAGGTATTCTTCACCATTAATCTCATCAATCCAATCATTCCAGCAACATCACCACAATCACACAATAGTACAAACACAAACGCAGCAATCCAACCAATAAAACATACCCACAGCCAAAATCAGAAACATGCAATTCACTGCCTCAAAGAGTCTCATCTTCGCCCTCTGCCTCTTTCTCTCTCTCCTCTCGGTCTCTGATGCATTCCCCATCCTGCCACTCCCCAGCATAGTCCCCCAGGACTTGAAAGATCTCTATATCATCTTGTCCGCGTCGACTGCAAACTTTGTCGCTCAAGCCATCACCTGTATGATATCCCACCCAGCCCCTCCCCGTTTTTTCCCCTCTTAAACAAAAGCACCCACTAAAACCTTTTTTTTTTTTTACACCATAGATAGTTGCACGACCACCCTCTTCAAATGCCTCAAAAAGGCAAAACTGACCCCCGATCAGTGCGAACTTAACTATGACTATTGTCTTAATACTGCCGAATACATTAACCAGATCTTCTCAGCGTCCTAGTGGCGCCAATTGGAAACATGGCAGTCTTGGGGTTCGACCATAGGGGAGCGGTGGCAAGTTGGTTCTTTTCCTGATATTGGTCGGGACTGGAGGGATTTGAGGGATTTGTCGGATGAGTTACATGTATCAGGTCTTTGGACGGAGGCAGTATTGAGAGTCTAGCTATTTATGTAAGCCCAATGAAGTGGGATGGGGGAGGAGGTACAGGTGCAGGGGATAACCAAACATGTATTCTTTCTTTAAGAAAATCGAAGGTAACAGTCACCCATTACTATTAATTCTGTCTCTTTCCAACTCTCTCGAGCTAGAAAAACCGCCTCGCAATCCCATTCCGTGCCGATTAATCTGCCCTTCCTGCGCACAAGCACCATCAAGCATCGACCGTAAAATACCGGGTTCCGATTGTGCGTCCATAGACAGATTCCTGGTCCTCAAACACCGCACCGTTCGTTACTGTTTGCCAGGTTAGAGTGTGCATGTAGCCAGTTTTGATATTCGCGCCGTTCATAACTAACACCACTGTTTCATGCTTGGCTTGGCTTGGCTTGGCAATGGGCTTGTTTCATGATATGCGGTTTGATGTATATAGACATATCGTTACGCGTCACCTCCGTGGGGCTCGACACCGTTCTGCGCCTAGCTAGGCTGTGGTGTAGGTGGTGGTGCCATTGGTTGTTGGTGCGGCTCTGGGGAGAGGAGCTGTGGATGGTGGTGGTTGGGTGGTTTTCTGGTAAGTTGGATTCCATCGAAAGTACGTAGGTAAGCAGTTTAAATATGGCCCTGTATGAGACGATGGAGAGCTAAAGGGCCGATCCTAGATGGAGTGGCATGGAGGTGTAGTTGGCTATGGAGTAGACTTGCTGTGGTGGTTGGAGTATGTGGTTGTTGAAGCGTGGTGGTTATGAGGCTGAGCGGAAAGCACTTTGGTCTTGGCTTGTAATGTGGTCTCTTACTGCTCGCCTATTGTACGTCAATCTAGTTAGGGACACGTTTACTTGTGTAGTGCGATCTCATCTATGTCCAGTATAGTTCTTTTCTCGAGAACTGTTTATAATTAGGATTTAGGGCTTATCCAGAAGATCGATCGAAGTTTTCCTGGCTTTCTGTTTCGTAGTACTGGAAAGTGGACCATGGGCGGATAGATTTCTTTGAACGCCTGCTCCATACGACTCAGATACTGCTTCATCTTATCCTAGAGGAAATATGAAGCTAACGTAAATTAGACAATTTGAAATGCGGGTTACTAGCGCGATGCCCGCGGGAAGACTCGATCATGGGATCTCACTCGTGTGATAGCCTGGGCTTCGTGGTTATGGGCTCGGTGTATAAGCTTCGGTCCGGCGGACCAGAGAAAACAACCACCCTGGACACACCTGCATAGATTTATTGCAACCGTAATTCTAGCGGTCGGAGGGGTTTCTGATCGATTGGTTGAGTGATTCATCAAGGCGTTTTTCTGACCATCTGGTCAATAGCTTTAGACACCCCTCGAGGCCACATTTATCTAAACCCAAGTAATACCTGTAGTAGTTTGGGGTGCTGCCACATATTCCCTGTTTTTCTGTAAAGCCGATCTTTCAATGGCCAATTCTACATCCAACTAATACATCCAGATCCATTCAACACACTGGCTTATTGCTTGACTTCAGAGTATACGATGTCTACATGTAGGTATTCTCACCGCCGTGCCACTATCTACCTCGTTAGTCTTTATCTGAATATACGCGCACCCCTGAGTATGCCGCTGCGATCTTAACTTCTTCTATGCGATTCCAAAACATCGTCGGTCGGGTTGGTCCAGGTGTGGCTCCCTTCGAACATTCGAAAACATCTGTGATATTCGGTTATACTAGAACGCATGCGCGCAGCTTATAACAAAATATTGATTGTATCTATACTCAACTTCCAGGAGGCCTCTGCCATGGAAGCTTAAAAGGCCGAGGACGGCATGGCATCCCGGACCTCACCTCATTCTACTTTACACTTCGTTGTCGATCATCACGCACAACCCCTGGTACCGCGTTCCATCTATATTACGTCGGTGCATTGCACCACCCCACAAAAAAAAGTGACATAGCAAGAGAATCTTCTTTCGCAATTTACCCAGTGAGCACGGAGAAGAGCTAACTAACAAAGAGACATTGAGTTATTACTCGCCTTCGGTTGGTACTCCGTTCCATCGGGTAACTATAGTTGATTCACATATGCAGATCGTCAATCTGGTATTGGTTTGCAAGGATGCGGTTCGGCGCTTTGAACAGATCAGGACCGAGCTGGTTGCTGCGAAAAAATTTAGAGACCTGGAGGCAGCAGATGAGGAGGTGGATGAGCGGGGATATGTGCGGGTGTGGCGTTGTATCGCAACGGAGGCTGAAAACATCCAGAATTCCTCTGCAGAGCCTCTTTTTCGTAATTCTTTCGCACAGCTTTAGGTATCCATTCCCATCGGTAACTGCGTCTCACTCAGAACACCGAGAGAGAAAAAAATGGCGCTCGGGCCTGCGGACCAATGCCGCAAGACAATCAATCGCTATTAGACCTTCCTGTCGCGGTTGCGATCAGCCACATGTGTTTCTACGAGTGATTCTCCGTGACATTTGCATGCTGGACAGCTAGTTAGATAGCTAGTAGCATTTGCCAACGGTTATTCCGTGTCTCACCCAACCAACTGTCCAGAAAATGAATGGTGGAATGTGAGATTGCTAGAAGAAATCACACCTGCCTGTTACCTGACGACTCGGAGTAGCGTTCATCACCGACTGGCTGGATGGGCTGGACCGTGACGTTTTTGATATGATCCGCAGTGGACATATACTTCTTACTCGGGTTATCTCAAAACAGGTATCAAGCCCACCAATTCAAACCGGCCAGCGTGAGATATGTATGTATATTAAAACGTTTTATTGCCCCTCACGGTCGATGTGATGCAGTAATACGAATGTTGTGTTTGGATTTTCTGCCCTCGTTGACGTTTTTATGATTACAACAGTAATGTGTCGTTTTCACATGTTCCTTAGTGCGATCTCATATGTTGCCAGATGGCAAAGCTCACCAGTAATCCGCGAGTGATCCTTCATGACCGATGAGTATCTCACCTAACCCTATTCTTAATTTAGAGTATACTACTAGGTTGATTTGGCGAAGCTGTAATTGTGAAGTGACGTCGGGCTGACTTGCTAGCAAGGTGTAGGTGATGGATACACGGCACCTGTACATAAGTCTGCGGAAATGTCCGGTTATGCTTATGGAACTTCTGGTTCGGAGATAGGGCCGTGAGCAGACGGGATTGGTGTTCCGTGAGAGTGGATGGGGGGATAATCGGGTTTTGTATGGCCCAGAGTGTGGGGAGAGTGAGGGTTATGGCAACAGCGGTAAGTAACCTACCTACCCCCATGGATTGTGGGGAGAATTGGTTCTTGATTGGACGATATCCATAGAGAGTCCAAATGCTGTCGTTATCAAAAGAACCGTCAAGCACAGTAAGTTAGTAGCTTTGGGAGATCAAGAGATCCAAAAGTATCATCCATCCAGAATTAAGGAAAAGAAAATTGCCGTTCGTGGTGCGTGCCTGCATCATACCCTGTCAAACCGGGGAACCAAACAGGGCAGGCGGCAACGCATGATCTCTTGGGGGTTTAAAAACCAAGTTTCCTCCATAACGAAGCCAGGCAGAGAGGGAGAGAGGGAAAGAACAGTTAACAACCAATGGCTGAAACAATGCAATTCTCGATGGCAAGCTGCCCAGCCAGACATCTTTTTTCGTGGGGGCTGTGTTCAAGGGAAGGGTTATTCCTTCTTCTATTTTAGCGGCAGAGACAGTTTCGGCAGGGGACAAGGATGGCGCTACGGCCCGAAAAGGAAATGGCCACCGCTGGACAGGAGGCTGCCAAAGGTAACAGAGGTGATGAGGTGAGAGAGTGTGAGAGGGTGAGAGTGAAGGGTTGAGCCGAAGGATGATGATGATGATGATACATAGCGACAGGTGAGAGTCGAAGAAGCATGTTCTTTTTTTTACTTTCTTTTGAGAGGGAGGGAGGGAGGGGGGGGGTATGTTTCCCACCTTGTTTACTTTCTCCTCGACCTTCTTCTTCCCCTTGACTGGACTTTCGGATCTTTACCCTGGCTGGCGACTAGGATGATACGTCTAGTGTATCTTTTTGCTGCTGTTGTGCCATTCGCTGGGGCGGGAAGTGTGCAGGAGCTCGAGAGAGAGTTCAGTTAGCATGCAGTGTAGCGGGTGGAGCGGAGCCAATAGCGAGCGAGAATACCAATTTATGGGGGGGTGTCCCTAACCCTCTTAAAATTCTGTAAAGGCAAGCCCTGGGGCTTCTCGTATGCTCTCTGCGCCAGTGCCCAATGTGCCCACTGCCCACTACCACTACAACCACCCCCCATCGCCTAGCCAACTTCTCACCTCGCAAGGTGTGTGTGTGTGTGTGTGTGTGTGTGTTCAACAGTGTGGGAGTGTTCTTTACTAAATCTAATTCATTTCACACAAAGGGAAAAAAAAATAATAATCAGCCGGGATTATATTAATATTTTCTCGA
The DNA here is from genome assembly GCF_003444635.1 of Morchella importuna. Classification (NCBI taxonomy): domain Eukaryota; kingdom Fungi; phylum Ascomycota; class Pezizomycetes; order Pezizales; family Morchellaceae; genus Morchella; species Morchella importuna. Next base: position 313,119 of record NW_025763433.1, on the reverse strand, counting down.
ATTCATTCCTGTTCCTCACACATCTGTCGAATAGGTAACATACCTATTCTCACCGGTCGCTTACTCCGTTCCATTCAGTACCAGCTCGTTTGATACAGACAACAACACCATCACCCACTGTCACCCATTATCGCCGCCCACACCACCTCTATCCCCCCTCGAGGTAAGGGGATATTCTTGCTCCCTTTCCATCATCACCGGGCCCTACAACCATCAACCCTCGCCTAGAGCGTTCTCACCGTCAACCCCCCTTCGACTCTCGCCCTTAAGGGCTGACCGTAATGGAGAACCGCTTCTCTCGCGCCTCCTCTCAACGGTCGGCTACTGCCAGTGACCTCGACGATGCTCTCTATCCTGTTTATACACAGTATCGACCAGGTCAATCACTAGGAGTATCAACATCTGGTCGTCGTCCAGCTCCCTCACCATCACGCGATTACCAACAGGCCCGTCCAAGCAGCCCCGAAAATGTGTTCGCCGATCCAGCAGACTCGCCTCCCCCCTCACCAAGCGGGTCTGCATTCTACTCAAGTTCCATTGTTACACCAACTCCCTCGGTTCGCCGTCCGTCATTGTCGTTATCGTCACGACGCTCCCCGAGTCCGTTGCCAGGTGGTGGTGGTACCGGGTATTACCAGCACCACAGAATATCACAGTCGTTGACACCTTCCGTTAGGTCTTCGTCTTCGTCAACATATGGGCATGGAGCCCCTCTTAATAGATCTAACACTACAGGAACTACTGGAACTGGTTACTCGACACTATCATCGATACCCTCTAACCTATCCGACTCGACAGCAGCAGGAGTAGCACCGCGATGGAATTATGGGGGACATCAGCAGAATATATACCCCGAGTCGATAAATACCCAGGGGTCGGTTGTGCCCGAGGAGGAAGATGGCGGGATGGATGATCCTTTTGCGGATGATTTTGGGATACCTGTGAATGATGGTTTTGCGCCACATAGGCCGCCGCCGGCGGTGGTGTTCCCCTCTGGTGCTAGTAGTTTGAGGAGCGTGGAGCCGCCGCCATATACAAAGTATCCCGACCAGCCAAAGCCGGAGGTTGTGGGGGTACCACTGAGGCTACAGGTGTCGAATGGGGATTCGGGGATTGATGTGGGTCGGGATGAGGACGAGGAGGGACGGAGGAGGAGAGCAGGGGCATTGGCTGCAACTGGGGCGGTTGGATTATTGGCTGCAAATAGGGACCTGGGAGGAGATGGAGGAGAGCCGGATGATGGAGGTGGGGGGCATCTCAAGGAATGGGATGAAAAGAGGTGGATGGGATTCAGGACAAAGACGGTCTTGATGGGAGTAGCGATTGCGATCGTGATACTCCTAGCTGTAGGGCTGGGAGTGGGCTTAGGTGTAGGGTTACACCACGCACAAGCGTAAGAATGGCTTTTTTATAGATTTTTATCTATGCCTTTTCGGGAACAGAGCGAGCTCCAGTTTTCAGCAACCTGGACGGTGCCGATGCCTTATTGGCCATGCAGATAACGGAGAACTGGAGCTGGCTCTGTTTGCGCAAAGGCTCATTTTAGGCTCTTTCATATCTTTCATTGGCACTGTAGCTAACACACCCCAGTCCAACAGCAACGGCAACCGTTTACCCAGAGCCTACGACTGAGGTTCCACCAACCTCTGAGGAGACTGGCCCACCGCTATCAAGTCCTAATGACACCTTCCCCGTAATTCCCACCGGCACTGCTCTGATCAACCCCATTCTCCTCTCCGAAAAATCCACCTCTTGTGATATTTCAGCCCAAGATGCGTCCTCGCCTGGCTGGTTTGGCATGGGTGCTAGTCTCCTCTGGTCCTGTGCCTACGATCAAGATGACACCAACGAAGCTCTAACGTGGCGTTTTGAGCGGGGTCCAGTCAACCTTACCAACATGGAGCTCTTTCCCAGTGAACCGGATTTTCTCCGCGGCGCAGAATACGGCGAGGGGGCCTGGGGAGGCTACGTAGTCAGCTCTGTAGAGGGAATTACAAAGTGGGAGATTGGCGACGATATGATGGACGTTACTGTTAATGGAGACGTAGTGGAGTACTCGGGCAAGTCGTCGTGGAGGGATGGAACACAAAATCAGGTGTTTTGGAAGATCCCATTTGCGTTTTATAATACGACGGAGGACAGCTATAATAACGGCAAGAGAAAACAGTTTGCAGAGAGGAGTTCTACGAGGGATGAGTTGGGTACAAGGTCTACTGGGAATGGGTTGTGGGCCAGAGGAGGAGGAGGAGGAGATCACCCATTAGATGACAGCTATAAATTTGGGATCCTGTTCAACAAGACAGTCATCATCAAGCAGTCAACCATTGACGAGAATATTGCCCGAGACGACAACATCATCAAATCTGGAAATGGTACCGCCCTATACCCGGGTGAAATAGTATGGAAATGTGTGTGGGAAAAGACCCTCCTCGAAATTGAAGTGATCCCCGATGTTCCCTCTACGGCAGTCACAAAGGAGAAGGAAACACATGACGAAGACGATGAAGACAATCATGGATATGATAGTGATGATGATGATGAAGATCATACCACAAGCTCCACGTCAACCACAGCAACCCCAACAATGTCTGCGAACACATCATTCACCAAAACCAATGAACACCGCCCACCACCAACCGGATGCCATTTCGAACCCGATTGCCCCCACTTTGACGGCGACGACAACCACAGCTTCCCCAGCATCCCACCACCACCACCCCCAAGCCATCAGCACAACACGGATGACTTCTTTGGCCTTAAAGCCCCGAAACCCACCGAAACCCCCACTACCAACGGTAATCTCACTCATAAACTCCGCTTGAAACGCCATGTCGAACGCTCAACACCCACTTCGTATCCACTGAAGGTCAACATCAAGGAGTCTCGCCCCAGCAGCTCGCGAATCCGACGACTGTTGGGAATGGATTTGACTGATCCGGACCCGAAGGGACGCGCAAACCTGGGTGAGGTGAGGTGTACGCAATATGTGGTTACTTTAAAGGGAGGGTTGACACCGCTTGTGGATAAGGAAACGGGGGAAGGATATGTAATACTCGACGAGAAGCTAAATTCGAAAGGAAGGCTGAGGGAAAGGGACGATAGTACCTGCTATTGTAAGTGGGAATCGTGAAGCGTTGCAAGTGGGGAGGGTATCTTGGTTGGTTCGGTTGTTCGATTGCTTTTTATATATATATTGGTTTAAGGTGTCTTGGTGTAATTGGGACGGAGTTTTGGGTGATATACTATTCTCTATGGAAGAGCAGGACTTATTTTTGTAGTGGCGAGTGATGTTTGGAGGACCTGGATACATGAGATGGATAAGATAAAAGATAAGATAAGGGATAGTAGTATGAAAGATCGAGATCATGATTATGATAAGGATAAGACGCTTGGGCTCGCGCAGGGCTTAAGGTTAGTACCCACCTCCTGTCATTACTCCTGTGTATTTATGCTTAACTTTATCATAGTTGTTATATCACTACCGAGTGCATTGAAGGAAGGAAGGTCATACAAAAACTCTAGTTAGCCAACTAGCTAGCTAGACAATCTCGTCTCCGGGCTGGTTCCCGCTTCGCGATAACTTTTTTTTACTCCTAATGGTTACATTCCTTTCACTCAATCATTCATTTTGGGGGGGGCTTGTGGACTTCTTTTTTTTTTTCCTGGTGAGCTGGCGGTTACCCTCGTTTTAGTATCTTTTTTTCTTTTCTATACTACCTTTTTATATACGTTATTTCCTTGCGGAGTACTTTTTCTTTCGGTGTTTAGCATATCGGATACCTATGTTTCCCTTTTTCTTTTTGAGTTTTGGGTGGTCTTTTGTTTCGATTGGGTTTCTTCTTTTTACCATTTTCTTTTTTGGGAATATCTTTTTTTTAGTTGGTGTTTGAAGCATGCATGGTGGATGGGTGCGGGGGGGGGGGGGGGCGCGATGATGTGAACCTGGAGATCGGAAGAGAACGCACGCGTACATAGAAAAATCGACTGAGATGAATATTGTTGGAAGTTGGTTGGGACTAGGATGTGGGGACTGAGAGCAGCTGGTTTGGCGCGAATAGACTGGTTTGGTTGAGAAAATCAAAAGATTGAATTGCATTTGCACGACACTGTGGGTATCGTTTTGGTTACACCCAACCGCAAAATCCTTTTTCGCCTTGCGTCAACTTTTTCTTTTTCTTTTTTTAACTATCATGCCCCTGAAGGTTATAACGTTAGTTTAAGCCAAATATTTCATATTTAAGAGGTAATTGAAATAATAGATAGCTATAGTGTATAGTGTATAAAAAGATTAGATCACTTTAAACCACAATACCTCCGGATCCGATTTGGCACGTTGTCAAATTAAGTGAAAGTTGAATATTTCGCACGGTCTTGACATTACATGGACGAAGATATGTAATCTCGCCCCAGAACGTAGAGGTACACCCGTGTCTAGAAAATTACCGGATTCCGCCCCATAGCAATCAGACCACGACCAATTACCCCCACGAATCCTATGGGGTTTACTTAAGTCTAGGTTGAGGGAAGAATGGCACAAGAGGGAAAGAAGGCCTCATAGTGTAGATGAGTTATGGAGAGCTGCCGTTAAGGAGTGGGAATTCGAAGATATTCCCCAAGAGACCTTTGATGCCTGGGTTGATAGTATGCCAAGAATGGTGAACCAGTGTTATGAGGCAAATGGGGTTCACACAAAATGATAGTTGTTTTATAATTATATTTCATTTCTTTATTATCTAATTATGCTATATTTTTTATTTCATGTCTATTCGATCTGTGGTTGTTGAGGTATTCGCATTTTTATACTAGGTCGTGGTCTGGTTGCATCCGGGAATTTTCTAGACACGGGTGTACTTACATGTAGGTTTGGAGTCGGCGGGTGGGAGTTGAGAGCTGCAGCCTGCGGGCTTAGAGGGGAGGTCCTAATTTAATTGGGCATTTAACTTGAAGTAGTAGCTGAACGGACTACCCGGGGATTGATCAAGTAAATAATGGGGGACCTGCTCGGCGTTTGAATTTATCGAGACTACGTTTTGGCTACTGCCACGATTATGTTGTCGCGGTATGTTGGTTATTTTTATCTTTGTGGTTGTGCGTAGCTACATACAATTGAAACATAAGTACTTGCACTACCGAATTGAAGCCGCTCAGACAAAAGAGGTAATTAATCTGTATATATACTGCAAAAACGTACGTGAGCTCTCATGATCATTGGCTGCCAGATCACTCGCGATCGCCACAGTTCTTTGAGCGGCTTAAAACCGGCCGCGCGAGTATTCACTAGCTCTCCAAAGCGGCATCCATAAGTGTCAATTTTAGATGGTGTTGCTGGCCGGGCTGTGAAATATACACGAGAAAATTCCCCTACTAAGCTTAAGGTGCACAGTCCAGGTACTGATGTGATTGATAACAAATGTATCAATTAGATAAGGTGAAAGATTAAAGAGGTAAAGATTAAAGAGGTAAAGATTAAAGAGGTAAAGATTAAAGAAAGAGGTAAATACTTAAAGAGGTAATACTTAAAGAGGTATTAATACTTAAAGAAGGCGCGCCAATCATCACGCTGTGCAATTGCAAGGATCCTTCTGCTTACACGATTTATCACTCGATGTAGGTACTAAACCCTTGCTTTTTCCACTCTTTCTGCTGAATTGATGTCTACTATTCAGCAACCAGGTCAACGCCCTCAGACACGAACACTCTTAACTAACCCCGCTACAAGTACTCGCTTTCAATTTTTATTACTATTCGAAATCGGACCTCGCTTTACTATATATACAACCACCATAAACCGGAGATCCCAATCAATGAGCGAATACAGCCTCCATCCTCGCGCTGAAGGCAGCAAAAGCCTTGATAACGGTGACATTATTGCTATCGTGGGAATCTTTGCGTCTGTTATCGCGACAGTTTTTGGCGTGTGGCTTCTAGATAAACTTCGGAAGAGATTCAGAGGCTCAGCAGCAGCAGACGTAAGGCCTTTGAACTTTCTCCACACCTAAATGTGTATACGTATATACAGTGAGGGCTAAACCTAAATTCTACATTCTGCTATTATAGTGCCACGAAGAATTAACTGCAGCTGAAGGTGAAGCAAATGGTAACCAGGCCCCATCATCTTGCGAGCCTCTTTCAGCCTCCGTTCTCCCCCACCAAGACGTGGGACCTTCGACTACTCAATCTGTACAAATACCACGGGCAATAACGATGGCCATATTATCGGCACCCGAGGTGAACGTATCCCCATCGCGCCTACGAGCAGACCCGGTCCGCCGGCTTGAGGTTGGAATAAACAGGCCGAAACGAGTCTATACTTAGACTGCAAACAAAACGAATTTGTATTGAGAGCTATCATGTCAACGGTCACGCATATATATGGTGGAGAAGCCTTGCAGTGTCACGGAGTTATTTGGACACCCCGTGGCCCAACTTTCGTTTACGTATTTTTTTTTATTTTATTATATCGAACAACTCAGTTTTTTCTGCTCTATTATCCCATCTACTTAGAGCTCTAGAATTGTTGCTTATTGTCGAGTTAAAATCATTGCTTGCATCATGTTGCGATAAGATCTAGCTACAACCCTTTAGGGAAAGATACAGTACGATGCCAGTCGTGAGCGTCAGGCGCAACCAGATTTCCACAACCTTTTCACGGCGGGTTGGTACACAAGATATTAAATGTCAAATTATTGTTATTTATCTACTATTTAACAACTATACAAAAATTCAGCTCTCCAAAGGATCAATTGTGGTTGCTGTGCTGGTACCCGTGATGGTTCGGGGGGCGTTGCGACGCCGCGCCTGACGCTCACAACTGGCATCGTACTGTACATGGATTACCGTAATAGAAACGGTTGCGACGGCATTGCAACTGGAAGCGACTTAAGCTTGTCCTCAGTTATTACCTCTGGCCTTTATGATGCACCAGTTATTGCTTCACCTATATCACCAACGAAAATTTATGACATGCAACCTGCATGCTAGCATTGAGTCTGGTTGGCTGAGGTGGTTTTGCACATGCAGCATGCACTACATGTATCGTGCACATTTGGAGTATGTCGTCAAGTATGAGAAGAGTCCTATTAGCTTGCTCAGCCATAGAAACAGGGCCGGCTGGGCATGCTTCTACCTAGGCCTCACGCTGTAACATACCTACAGTCACTATCTTTATCCATATGCAGCTCTTGCCCATATTATTATTTTATGGATACCACGAGTCTCTTTGCTTTTTCCGTAATATGTCCCAGCCGAAAGCGCCGTCCCTCAAGCCCGCAGCCTTGTTTTTGCGGCTTCGAATCCCTGTACTGCAGTACTGTCCGCAGATAGTTTATGGGCGGTACAGGTATTTCTGTAAGTCTGTCCTAAAAAGCTCTTAGCGTAAATCGATAGGTACAGTACTGTATATCATCCATGGCTGACATAATATATCTACACTGTTTAATACTTGACTGTGGCAACAGGTAAAAAAATAAGCCTCCAATCACGATTTACTAGCGAAAAAGGCATATATAAGCGTTTTTTTGGTGATTTTAGCATTATTTTAGTATGAGGCTCTATTTTTTCTAAGACTCTCTCCAGAATAAGGCACATATATGCCTTTAGCTATACATATACATTATATACAGATAATTCTTAAATAAGTCTTTATACCAGATCTGTCTTTTTCATCAATCAAGACTCTCTGGTAGATAAGACTTATTTAAGGCTTATTTAAGGCTTATAAATTCGAATTTTATCGATTATCTTAGCTATATAATAGTTCTAATATCAAAATCTTAATTCTCCCATAGCCTAATGGGTAGATTGAGAGCTTGGGGTATAGTATACTTGCAATGCTCTGGGTTCAATCTCTTCCCTTTGCGTTTTGTCTTTAATTTAGAATAAGTTTTAAGATTGAATCAGCCTAAAATCGAACAAGGCTTACATAAGCCTTAAATCAAATAAGTCTTAAATAAGTCTGAAAAATCAATAATGTTTAATCGCTGGAGTTCGCTGTTAGAGACTTAAAATTAGAATAAGGAATATACTCCCAAAACGGTGATATTTGCCTTATGTGAGCCTACCTTAACGATTTTTTTTTACTGCTTTCCGCAGTCAAGTAGGTTAGGGTTAGGCACTTGGCAAATATCAAGTGATGTATAGCTATATATAGTACTAGGACAGAAGTTTTGATAATATACCCTTTTTACAGCCAAAGTAGCCATGTTTAGCTACCCGAAGCAACCACCCAACCTCATCCAAAAAGTTTCAAAGTTTTGAGGACAGTTGGGAATTATCTCAAGATAGGGTGCAGAGAATTCTAGAATTTTAAGTCAATTCTTCAGGTGTGTGCGATCTAGTTTTTAAAGTCATGATTTGAGTGTTTCTGATTTTGTATGGTGTTCCCATGCAACGGCAACCAAAATTTACCAAAGCTTCTGTACCCCGACTGTACTTGTACCGCTCCTCGACACCTCTAGATGCACCCTAGCTCTACTACCTCACAGCCCCCGCTTGCTTTACCATATCCTCCCCTATTCATCAAAGTCGATCAAAATATGGGCTGATCACTAAATTAGCCAGCGAATATTACAAGGAATTTCGAGTAGCGAATGCTGGGAATTGAGCAGCAAATTGCTTTGAGCCAAGCAGTAAGCTCTCTGTGGTTCATATTCCGCATCCACCAGGGTGTTTACGTTAAACCATCTTTTGGGTGTTTGTGGTTTAAACAAATTTATAAACCACTTTCATAAGTATATTAATGTTTAAGTAAACACCCTTCAAAAACCGTTTGGTTTAATTAAACCACACCTACTTCCGGTCCTGGTACTTGTGGTTCAATTAAACACCAAGCTGTGGTTTAACTAAACACCGAGCTGTGCAGCTGTGGTTTAATTAATTAAACACTAGGGGCCCGTTTGGACAACCCAATAATCTAGATTATTGGCGATAATCTGACGAATTATCGACTTTTGGATTATCACAATAATCTATGCTGTTCGTGCAATTGAATAATCCAACATTCGGAAATCCTGATTATCCCATTAATAATCCGCCAAGAATACCATCACCTTCGGAGGTAATTATTCCCACACAACACAGATATCCTGAGAGCCTAATGCTATTTAAATATTTCAACGTTATCCGGACATGTAGATTAATTATCCACTTATTATGAGTATTATGATAATCCAGTCTGTCCAATAATCCGAAGAAATAATCCAAGGTTGTCCGAACGGGCCCTAAGCCATGGTTTAATTAATTAACTAACCACCTCTAGTAGCCGTGGGAATGCATCAATTTTGACGTTTCCCATACAAAAAGTTGCGAGATACACATATGCATTATTTGATGCAATAACCGACCTACTCTGTGTTAAAGGCATTCCTGTCCCATTACCGACACTTAACCAACACCTTTACTGACGACTTTACATGTTAGAGGCAATAAAATACGACTTTACTGACGACATTCCCCGTTAGAGGCATGTTAAAGGCATTAAAATACGACTTTACTGACTGTTTCCGGGTTTCCTGTTTTTCACCGGAAAATCAATGTTTTCCAATGAAGCCTCTCCTCTAGATCTCGAGATAGTTGAGTCCCAAAATAGAATATTTCGATGGGGTCATCGGGTGGCATCTGGCATCAATGGGCTTGTCACAGCTGGGGAATACAATTTCATTTTGGTGGATCCATTGTTTGGTATATACATGTAGGATATTCTGAATTGATGCTTCAGGTATAATTGTAGGACGCTCTGTGATGACTCGTTTCATTGGCGATGGCTTTGGTCAATCATGTGAAGCATCACCGGTAGCCAAAACTTATCCCCCCTTGGCAATACGCCCAAAATGGGTGACAGAAGCGTGACAGGTAAAGGCATCAGTAAAGTCGTCTGTAAAGTCGTCTGCAAAGTCGTCCGATTTCCCTTAAAACGACTTTCCCTCTGCTAAAATATTGACATTACCTACGTAAATCTAAGCTCGAAAACGACTTTACCGACGACTTTACTGAATATTCTAGGTACACATTTCCACTTCGTCTAGAGATACAAGGCTCTGGCATTAAGTGAGTGAACTAGATGGGGTGTTGACTGATACGTGAGGATCCGTTCACTCACTTAATCCCAGAGCCTTGTATACATCTTTAGTGCGTCACATGCACACGAGTGATGATCATAGATCCGAATTTGTGTAGATCTGTAGATCATTTCCCGGGACAGTCGGTTCGAGAGATCAATTAATGAATTAAACAAACAAAAAAAACAAAAAAAACATTCAGAGATCACCGAGCATCACTCGGTGGCCATGGGGATCGAAGTTTTGATTTTGACGTGCATGACGATATGTTTACAATCTGTAAGTAGCTGGCACCAACGAGCACAGCAGAGAGACTACCAGCTTCTTCAGTCTATTTTTTTTTTTGGTTTAATTCATTAATTGCATGCAACTTTACGCTTCTTCAGTCTAGAACATCAAGAGAAAAATTCAAAAGTCACCAATGCATCGATGGGTTTATGGGATAATATTAACAGTGACGAAGCCCCGATCGCCCCGTTTCATAGACCCCCGACACACACGACCCAAGTTGTGATATTAAGAGACTGAATTAATTGGAATATTTTTCTGTATATATGTAATTACGTAAAACGTACTAAGAGTGGGTCTCATAATATAAGGTGGAGGAAGATTGTAGGATCTTCTGATACCCAACCGGCCCGAGAAGTAAACCGAGTGATTTCTCATGAATTAAAACCAGTGGTTTTTTATTTTTTTTATTTCATGGTTGATTTGATTGTCTGATTCATTAATTGTATGCAACCCAGACGTTATTTGGTTTTTGATGGTGGTGGCGCGCCGTTGTATGCGGAGTGGCGATCGCGAGTGGGCAGTTAATGTACAGAGTACTAGTACTTCAGATATACCAGGCGCCCCAATTTGTCTCATCGTTGAACGGTGCTGACTGTTCTCTGCACTTACTAGAGTCTAGTCTGGAACGATCATAAACAACGATCGATCAAAACTGGTGTAGACTAGAGCAGAGGCAGAACATGATCCACGAGTTGCAAAATATTCATTAATCTAAGCGTGCTTCCTTCTTACATCGCCTCTAGCCTCTACTGACGTCTTTAAGTCGCGCTTATTCGCCTAGATGCTAAGCCTTACCTAGCGCGACGCGCCACAGTGGGCTCACTATTTCCATACCCGCGCGCTACATCAATTCTGCTTAGTCAACACGTGACCGCGCTTGGTCATCCAGGCACCACTACATGTATCTACCTCCGCGCCCACCTCCGCACCCACCTCCACGCCCTGCTGCCTGCCCGCCTGCCTGCCTGCCCGACTGCCTACGTATACCTACCCTTGGTCAATTTAGTCGTCGATTTGGTTTCGAGTTGGGTGTTAATTTGGGCGTCGATTAGAAGTCTATAAAGGTGTGAGTAGGTGTCAGAGTATGGAGATATGTAGATACATAGGTAGGTAGGTAGGTCGAAGGTGGGATCCTGACGTCATTTCCCACTGCCTTATCCAATCGGGACTAGTTTCCTAATATATCACATATTTGTGGGGTCTCTGCAGGTGCTGCAGGGACTCTGTGGCGTCGCAGGGTCGTTGCAGGTATCGCAGGTTCCTTATGGGTATAGCAGAGTCTCTTTAGGTGTTGCGGACCCCCTAATAGTAGGTAGGGTGCCCTGATACAATATAGCAGGTCATCGGTAGGCAGCGGACAGTGATGGGGGAACTGTAGGGAAAGTAGAAGTTAGTAACATCCTTTACTAGACAGCGTACTGAAGGGGAAACCTGATCATGATAGTTCGTGATAGATGTTGACATCATTGGAAGTGATCAGCGATTAGTCACATCCAGCACAAAGCCTGCAAGCGAGGAGGCGGAGCTTATTTTTGTGTTGGGGTGGCGTCATGTAAAATAGAGATGGGACAATAGGCGCCATCCCGCAAGCTTAGATACTACTCGCTGGTTGTTTTGATCTACAGTCTTTTACCGTCTCTTGACGAATACTGCCAGTTGACGAACAGGGGACTTTGGGCCAATAGAAATTAAAAGGACCGGAGATCTCGTAGCTTGGCTGTTGCTTGACTGTTTCTTTCCATACTTGGAATCCCTGTTCGTCAAGTGGCAGTATTCGTCAAGAGACGGTAAAAGACTGTACTTTGGATCCATATGGAGCCAGCCCTGTGTTTTGATTATCTGATTGGGTGTGATCGGCTGGTGTGTATATAGGGAAAGAACCAGAAAGCAAATGCCCATTTTGTATAGCCACTCCATACAAATAATCACGAGTATATCCCGGCCCTTCATCTGTTCCCGGTAATCACAACACAACGGCATCATGAAAATGTGTACGAAGGGATGCTCATGCATAGCTCTAGATCTTGTTGTCGCATGGCGCCGTTGGGAATGTTCCCTGGACCCACGTGTATCTGGACGGGCCCCCCCAGCGGCCATCCCTTCCTACTTGAGGCAATCGGTAGCGCTAAAAAATTGTCGGGACAGCTTAGCTACATGTATTTAGAAATTTTGAGTGTTTGGATACACCATTTCAAACCTCATCAATTATATATCTAGAGCCCGGAAATCAATATGATCCTGGCAATCCAAAGTCGTTTAAATAACCAAAATATAATTTGACCAAATTACAATTCCCATCCTCAAAATTCCTATCCTCCAAATCACAATTGGCGTTGAAACGAGGGCATGCTGCATAGTGGGCAGAATAGCGAGCAGCTAGCACCCGCTGATCAAGCTGGGCATTAACATTCACTACGTGGTCACTACCTGACTCCTTCCCACATATATGTAGCTGCACCCAAGGACCCGCCATTCCAACAACCCCCCTCCATCACTCGGACGGTTAACGTGGGGAGAGTTGACGAGCGTTTAAAACACGTGCACCCCCTCACGGTATTCACTCGCAGTAGTGATTTCTAGTGGTAAAATTACAAAGCCTGATACCTATAAATCAGTGCACTGCCACGCTCTACGTACTCTATCATTCGAGGAAACAAGACTTACAATTAGCTTTGTTTTAATAGGAAGTGCTGGATTCTGCATACATGTCTCACTGGCCCAAGGGATAGCATGGGATAGCTACATGTAGCCGCCTCTTCAAATCCAAATACACAATATACACACATGTGTGTTTATATATTCTCTCCAACTCCCGGCCCGGCCTATAGCTAGCTAAAATCACTAGACAGACAAAGACCCGACCAGCGTCCTCAGCAGAAAAGAAAATCTCCTCTAACTCGTGACCGATCCTTTCCAGCACCGCTAGCGCTAGCTAAAACAAGCACTATATCTACGGCTATTCTTTGCAATTAAGCGTACAACCTTAAACACCATACATATACACTACAAGCCGCTTTATGTATACGACGATCCATTAACGCGACGAAGGCGGCGATGGTGGTGACGGTAAAGGCAGTCTCAGCAGCGGTGATATTATAGCGATCGTCGGAATCTTTACCACCATTATTGCTTCAATCTTTGGGGTGTGGCTTCTAGGTAAACTTCAGAAAGGGTTCAGAGGGGTAGCAGCGGTAAGAACAATCTTTCTGTTTACCCCAGTGTGTAAATTTAAATCTATGGAAGCTAAAATCTACATTCCAACTTATAGCATAAAGGATCAGCTGGGGGTCTCGAAGCAAATATTACTCAGAGCTCATCATTCCATGAGCCTGGTTTAGCCCCCGTCCCCCCCCGAGTACACGTCCTGAACACTTCGACTACACAACCTTCACGTGGACAAATATCACGGACAGTGACAAATGACATACCGGCGACGTATGAGCTAAGCGGATCCATGGTGCACCCGCGAGAAGAACCGGTTCCCCATACCGCACACCTCGAGAGTGGAGGTGTAGCCAAGCCAGAACCAGCCTATAACGGCCGCGGGGCTGCAGACAGAACCAGTTTACATCGAGAGCTATCATTTCAACGGACAACCCTCTATGGGGAGGCCTTGCAACAACAGGAGTAATTTAAATGGACACCCACCCCATTAACTAGATTTCGCTGTATATTTTTTGTTATGATGTATTCGGTGACCAAAATTTCTCAGGAATCAGCACTTAATTAACGTGGGAGTATATTAATGATTTTCTTATAATTATATGGGCCGGCGCGGGTTAACTGTTCTTTTGGGGTCGTTGCGCGCATGCGCCTTCGATGAAGATATTCTACCTGGTCATGTTACTCTGGCTAGGTCTATAGCTAGCCTGTATGTTTTTCTTTTAATCGGTATTGTAGTCACTCGTTTCGAATTCTTCCTCTCCTTTCTACTATTGTCCGTACGTACGTCTAGTCGCTATACTATACTTTATAATATACATGTATTCTCGCAATTATATTGTACAAAATGGATAGAAGGCGTGATTGAATGCTGGCCTTGTCGACTTGTGTGGATATATGTCTCTGTTGCCAGTACCACGTACGCGTAGTATGGGTTGGACTATTGGCCGATAAAATCAGGCACACCAAGGACTAGGCCGTTGATCAATCGAACGACGCGACGATTAGTACATATTTATGGTCTTTAAAAACGAAACAGTGGCACTCAGCGCTAACAGAATTCACCCGATTGGTTAAAACCTGTATTGATCCTTCACGTACGGACAGCATAATCTTTAGTGATACTTCCTAGTTTGGTAATAACTTGTTTCGACTCATAGTTCAGCGTACATACCATCATAAGGTGTCACTCGTTAATTGGGTTTGGGTCTAGGTCTGGGTAATGATCAATAGAAAACAAAATTAATTAACTTTCATTCCTCTCCGGCCAGCAGCGTTTAGTTTCCACGATTATTCTTTAGACACGGGTCCCAAGCCATGAACGATCGCGAACACAGTCTCCGTTCCTGTGATAAAGGTGGCAATAGCGCGATAGCATTCCTACTAAGATGCAAGACGCGACGCCAAGACTTGCCCGGAACGGCGGAAAGTTTCGGAACTAAAATAGCGCTATATGAGTATGCGCATGGTTGTTAGTGGGCTATAATTTAAGAACGACTCAATATTGTAGGGTGCGCATGCTAGTACTTTGCGGCTGTACAGGTCGCATCACAGACACCTCTAGGCTCTAGCTATCTCTCTTATCTTGTCTTGTTACTACTATCAACACATGCTCCTTTGTCAGTCGAAGTTGATCCATCTCGTATTCGTACCGTTCGACGAATTAAGAGACTTAATCCTGCTTAGTCAATATTTATGTAAGAGACTTAATCCTGCTTAGTCAATATTTATGTAATGCGCCTACATACAAGTGTTCTGAAAATGTGAAAGGCTTCCCAACAATTGGGACAGGTGTCCAATGGGGGCGAAGGAATCGTTTTAATTCGTCATATAGATTCGCCACGTCTGGGGTACGTTCATCCGGCATCATATGGCCGGTTCTACGAAAGTTCTGCATCAGACTCTAGAGAATACAACTAACTGGTTTTGTTCGACTAAATCAAATAGCTTGCGGACATCGCAAAAAGACCGTCAAGTCTCGCTTCGCCAGAATTAAATACGCTTCCAAATATTCAAGGTCTTTCTTTGTAATATTGATTAATTGAGGGCGTATTATTAAGTACTGTACTATAACGTGATAGCACCTACTGTAAATGTTTAGTCTATTAATTAATACTTCTTTAGGCTATAGAGTACTCACGCGTTCGGAATTCTTAGTAGGGATTTGGTTGCAACGATATATCCGAACGCCCGAGTACATGCAACTAATATTCCCATAGCTTCACTAGGGAATATTCCGGCGGAAGGTTTAAATTCAGGTACGTGAACGGGTATCTCCGCTTTCCTAATGAAGTCATCATTCTCAACTTTGCAAGATCTAGAAGTTTGCTAGCTGGGCCTACTTGTAATAAAAGTGGCGTGTTCTTTAAACACTGTATGGTTTAACCTACCACCCACACGTGCACCACATACTGGTTTAAACACTCCAGTTATATGCTCGTAGCTTTTTGGCGCTCCCGGACTGGACTGGGCCTGCATACCACCAAAATATGGTTGTCAAGCACGATTTACGCCCATATGCAGACCCAGTCCAGTCCGGAAACGCCAAAAAACTACGAGTATACGTATATACCACAGGGCCCTTAGAGTACTTCAACGAACGAAGGGCACTATTATTGCACCCTTGTGCAGGCGGGGCTGGCTCCGGGTTCTCCCCGGTTTTCTTTACCTGGAGTCTTTCAATTGCGCAAAGGGCCTGT
Source organism: Morchella importuna (assembly GCF_003444635.1). NCBI lineage: Eukaryota > Fungi > Ascomycota > Pezizomycetes > Pezizales > Morchellaceae > Morchella > Morchella importuna. The sequence continues at coordinate 296,912 of NW_025763433.1, read as the reverse complement.
TGCATTGCAGCGCCAGTGCACTGTCACATGCCACATATATGCATATATGATGCCAGATACCAACTTGAGCTCGGCTGGATCATGATATCATTTTGTTCTCTTTCTCTTAACTATCCATCTCTCCCCCTCCCCGCTTCGATGACTACTACCACGCCTCGTGAGATTTGTGGCCTATACAGCGCTGATATTTCTACTAAAAGCCGCACATGGATTACCTCTCATCGCCCACAAGATCTACATTCAAGCAGATTTTGCCAGGAGCATGTACGGCAATTCGATACCAGGCATCGCTCATCGTGGTGCCAGGTCTTTCTTCGTTCTGGCACTAAATTTAGCACTTAATTAACTTTAATCATCTAGTTAATTTAGTTGGTGGGTAGGTATTTAGGTAGGTGGGCGAGTATGTGGGCGCATATCGTGGGCGCACATCCGGGCCAAATTGCGGGCGGGCGAGTAGGCAGGCATGTGGGCATGTGGGGGGAAGACAGCTACATGGAGCCCAATATCGGACCTATACAAGCCTATGAGCGGCCCCAGAGGACAACTATAGCTATATAGATGACTTCGTCATTTAAGTCTATAAAGTCACCACCATGCATGAGTGCCCGCTTCTTTTTCATCATTTCATCATCGCCACTATCACTACCACCATCACAACTGTTACCAGTATGTACCAAGGTAGGTCAGATCCATCATGCTGATTGACATATCCATCACTAATAGTGGCAGCGATGGCAGTAGCAACAGCGGTAGCGACAACAGCGGCGATGGTAGCAGCAGCAGCGGCGGTGGTAGCAACAACAGCGGCGGTGATAGCAGTAGCGGAGTCATGTTCGAAACCAGGCAAATAGAAAACCCTCCTTGGACGGTAATTTAGAGAAAATTATTCACACGCGCACTCCATAGAAGAAAAAACGTAAATACATGTAATATATGGGGGGAGAGAGAGTATTGCTAGGTGACGTGCTTTTACACCCCAGGTACCACCATAACTCGAAAATTGGCTAGCTTCCAAAGACCAAATTAATCGTTTGGGAAATTTAATACAGATCGACGCCACTCAACCAATCACTCAAGCCAAACTTTTGGAAATGTTGAACGATGCGGGCGCCGATCAGGGCTAAAACCTGTATGTTCGTACGGACAGCATGATCTTTAGTAATACTTCCTAATTTGGTAATAAGTTGTTGCTACTCATATATATTGCGACGTGTTTTGGCGTGTACGTGTGACTTCGATCTAGATAAAGCAATTTGAAAAAGACTCGGAATTAAGGTCAGCAGCCGTAAGAAGTGGTTTGTTCATGAGTGAGCTAAACCCTACATTCTACTCATAGTATCAAAGGCCAACTGAAGGCCTCGGCGCGAGGCAGATGTTAACCAGAGTTCATCAGCTTATGAGCCCTACAGCTGTTCAGCCGCTACGGGGTCGGGACCTGGAACCTTCGACTGCACAACAAATAGCCCAGGCAATGATGATGGCTATCGGCACTGAGTCGTGTCAGCAATCATGTTGGAAGATGTCTCAATATCTTACCTTGTGCTCGTTATGGTGTGCTCAAGCGGGTGGTCCAGGGCTGCTCGTGCGATGGGATACGTTCACCTCGCCCGACATCACCTATTGGCTGGAAAAGCTGACAGCTCACATCAGTATGTAAGGCCTTCGATGCGTAACTACAAGCCACACTTAGGACGTTTCAAGCCACCTCCCAATGTTCCAAGCCACGATTTGCTGAGGTACATACGCCCAGTCTCAAGTCTCGACATTGACAAGGCCAAGGCGTAACTGGAGCCAATAATTTGAAATAGATAGTTCTGTCGATATCGCGATCTCTTATCTGTTGTGGCATTTTGTCTCGAGATCTCGCGAAGGTGGCTACCACGGTTCATGGGATATTAATAGAGATGAAGTTTATAGAACTTGAATATTTATCTAGGTTAAGAGGTTATAAGAGACTGAACTAATTGACTATCTTATATGTAAATTAAAAAGGTGCTAAGAGTGAATAAGGTGGACTAAGATTGTATCCATTTATACCCCGGCCGAAAAGTAACCCAAGCGAGTGATTGCTCATGAATTTAGAAAAAACCACTGGCCTTTTTATTTCCTTTGATGGTACCGGTGCCGGTGTAGAACCACACATTTCCATTTCTTTCCGGCCCGGTCCTAACGTACTGACACGAAACCACATGTAGCTATCTATACTGTGGTTCAATCATGGGATGTCACTCGATATCAATTTTTCATGCCCAACCCTCACTTTACTCTCACTTTGAAAATATATACAGAGCTACAAGTGGTTTCTGGCCTTCGGTTACTATATGTATTTCAATCACTGCAATATAAAGGTAAGCCGCTTTGCGGCTTAGTCCCCCTACTTGCCTGCTAGGAGGCAAAGTCCATCACTATATCTGCTCTGGTTGATATGTACCTCCTCTGATATCCCCCATATATTAGTGGGTAGATCAGGCAGTTTCTCCCTTTAGCGGCCACCGGGCTGCTGGGGTCGAACTGCTAGTTGGTTTACAGATTTTGTTTCACTTGAAAGATGTTATTTGGATATGAACATATGGTATTATACTGAGTAGTATCAGATTATTAATAGGTTTTCTATTGGTACTCCATCAATGAGCCAATCAGAAGCTTTTAAATGCACATGCATATGTAGGTTACAATTACACACTTATTAGACGCACGCATATTAACTCAGGAGTGTACTCGTAATTTCATAGCGTTTATAAACACAACTGGGCGCGCATACCCGCATAATCCTGCATGATGCTCCGGATTTTGGTTTATGTAAACCCAGCTGTGTTCACAAACGCTATGAAATTACGAGTATGTCGGGACTTGAATCTAAAAGGGAAACTCTGAGAAGAAGGCCGCCTAGATCTTTTCCGTACGAGGTTATGATCTATAATATTTACGCTTGCGGTTACTGTTGTACCTCTTTAATTGATCTACTTACATATATATTCGCGGATGCAGCCGCCGTTGGATTTGGACATGTTTGAGTGAAACGGGTGGCGATATCCACAGTAAACTAGTGAAGCCTGTGGTTGGTAGGGGGTTGTCTACGGCCGAATTATTCTCGAATTTCAGTAAGATACTGACCCCTATGGTACAAAATTTGGATGGAAAAGTTTAACCCAAACTTCGAATCGTTTTGAATAAACATCAAACAAGCACGTCAATGTTTACTATAAGCTTGGACGAGTTCAACAAAAACATTCCGGAGCTTATGTTTCTTGATTTCTATGTTTGTGACAGAAGCTATCAATGTTTACCATAAATTGTCACTTTATCACGGTGTAAATTAAAACGCCTACTTTTGTGCCATAGGGTGACCCTCAGAGAGAAGAAGATTAATGTGGCTGATCTACGTACTAACAGGTTCTGTTATCTCTCTTATCGAATATCTCTCATGCGAATCCAATTGCTCTATTATGGGGAGAGGGGGTCGGCAATGACGATGTAAGAGACGAACTTTGTTTGTGCAGTCAACAGCTTTCCTATCCAAGGCGTATATATGTTGCACCGCCACCTGTCTACAGACTTACCCAGACATGCACGCTTAGCATACAAAAGTGGCTGATTTTAGTCCTGATGCCGCCCAATCAACCAAAAGCACGTTCAAATATATACTTGATACAGTTAAGATTGGCACATTCATCAGATCTTCTCTAGAGTAATAATATGTGGTTCGATCGTATGAGCCAATGACCACCAAATTTGAAACTCAACTAGGGTGGACAAGCAAAAAAGTAACGGAAGGTCAATGATCACTTGGGCAAAAAAAAATAAATAGGGGTGGGAGGGTACCATAACCGTTGAACTTTGACAAGTCTAATTGCAAGCCGTGTCTGGAGCCAATAAGATGGTTTACACCTATTCGATCTTGGCGCCGTGGAGTCTTTTCGCATTTACAAAACTAATCACCTTCGATCGCGACGATTTAAGTTATGGGATATTAATAGCGACGAAGTTTAGTTTTATAATTATCTTATAGATCTTTGATTAGTATATATCTAAGTTCTCTATGTAAACTAAGGCATTAATTAATTGAAGAGTTGTGAGTAGGGTGGAGGAGAGGAAGATTGTATTCATTTATACTCCCGGGGGTGGGCCGAGTGATTTTTCATGAATTAAACCAGTGGTTTTTGTTTGTTTATTTTGATGGTCGATATATTGATTGATTGATTACTTCATTACATGTAATTGTATACAACCCGGATTGGAGGGTATATACGTCATTTATTTTGACGGTGGTGCCGGTGGTGGCGCGCCGTTATATACGGAATGACAGGTGGACAGTTAATTTGGCTTAGACCAAAGAGTAGGGGACACGTTTCGTCCATGCGGGTTTCAAAGTAGAGTAATTGATATTCGCTTTATTTTGAAATCTAGCTCTATAGAGGGGTTCGGGAGAGCACTGGATCCATATGGAACGCCATGCAGGCAAAAAAGAAACAACGCATAATTCCCATGGCATAAAAAATTACAAGCAATCTTAGTTGGATCATCTACAACATTACCATGATTGATGATCAGAGACGCATTCTCCAAGCACGCTATAGAGTGCCAAGAGCGAAATGAAAGTCAGCCTATACTCCTGAAGAAGAAAAGAAAGCCCAGATAAAAAAGAAAAACAGAGGCGGAGATAGAAACGTTAAGGAAACCCTTCCTTCAACTCTCCTCTCCCTCTCCCTGACCAGCATCATCAGCAGGAGCAGCCGGAGAGTCCGCCAACTCCCCCATAAACCCCTCGAGCCACCTATCGCCCACCTTCTCCCTCCGCCTCCTCTTCACCTCCTCTCTCTTCTTCTCCACCGCCTCCTTCCTCTTCTTCCTCCTCTCCTCCACTTTCCTCCTCTCCTCCGCCGTCTTCACCCTCTCCCTCTCCAGCTCCTCCATCTCCGCCATCCTCTCCCCCTCATCCTTACTGAACTGGTAAAACCCCACACCCTTCGTCCGCACCTCCTTACTCGCATCATAATGTAGCTTCTTCTCCTCCTCCTCCTTCGGCATCGCCCCAGCCAACATCGCACTCGACGGCACCGCCGAAAACGTCGCCGTCGTAAACGCCGCCGTCTGGATCGTATTCCCCACAATCAGCCCCTCAGGCGCCCTATTCATCGCCGCCGCCTCCTCCGCCGCCCTCTTCGCCGCCGCAACACGCCTCTTCTCCCGCTCCACAGCCCCCCGCTTCCCTTTCCTCGTACGCCCAAACTCGTCCTCATACTCGATGATCTCGTCGTCCTCATCGCTCCCGCCACCGGCCTTCTCCTCCGCCTCCTCCTCCGACTCGTCAGAAGGGTGCTCAGCCCACTTGCGATCAAAATCCACCAGCCCCTCCCCGCCCTCATCCGCAAAGTCCCCGCGCTTCATGGCAGCGTACAGACGGCTCTTCTCCTTCATCTTCTTCCTGCTGCGCTCCAGCTCCCGCTCCGACACGGCGTCGCCGAGCTGCGCGCTCGTCTTGCCGCCGTAGCTGTCATCTGGGGCCTCGTCGCGCGCGGCACGTTTACTGACACCTTTGTTGGCGGGGGCGAAGAGCGATGCGGTCTTGGAGGGACGGGGGCGGCCCGGCGCGGTTTTGGTGGTGCTGGTGGAGGAGAGGCGTGCGCGCGCGAGGGTGAGTTCGTTGGCGAGGGCGTGGATGGACGTGGAGGAGAGGGGGATGGGGTTGGCTTTGGACTTTGGGCGCGGGGCGCCGTAGAGGTTTTGAGAGCCCATTTGCGGATTTTGGAGTGGTGGTTTGTGGGTTTGTGGGGTTTTGAGTTGGGGTGACGTTGGGTTTGAGGTGGTTGAGGTGATGACAAAGCAGGGATATGCAGATGCAAGCATGGCAGGGGTGCGATGTGTGAGATTACTAATGCAGAGGTCAGTGATTGTACAACTAGCGTGTAACGTGGGGTATAAGTTGGGCACATATAGGCTAGACAGATCCACATGAGACCGAAGCTGAAAGTTACAGACTAAACTGTATAGTATTATTTATAGAACAATAACCAATACAAACTATGTACGTACAGAAGGATGGTTTTTTTGGTAAAGCAAAACCCAGCACCGCGTAAAGGCAGAACGGGACAACCTTATAGCTGTGGTAGGTGTGGAATCCAAGGAGAGATCGAGAACGGGTAGCCACAATAACATATCGATAACGCAGGAAGCACAGGGATTTTAGGTGATGACCATGAGGAGCTGTACGTTAGCTGTAAATTCGAGAATTGGGTAGCTAGTGTACAGCGGTGGGTAATAAGTGATCAGACAGAACGCCACCAAAATACGCATTTGCAGGCAAAATTGTGGCTAGGCCGTCCGATGACTTAATACCCACCGCTGTACCGAAGGGAAGAGCGGGTAGCGATAGCAAAATGTAGACTCTCAGACCCGGCAATCAAGTATAGAGCCTAAGGAGAGAGCGGGTAGCGATAATGGAACGCGGGTGGCGGACTAACGGACGTTTGGGTGATGAAGATTATGAAGATAAGTATGATAGACCGGTCACGAGGAAGGGGAGGGTACGCTCGTTGGTGGGAAGAACCAATATAAGTCCCTCACGATATGAAAGATATTTAGGTATAGTACTGAAGGACGGGCCGGGGCAATGAACGTGATGGCCCCCGTAAAGAGGAAAGATCGAGGTAGTCCTTCTGAAAGCCTCCGCAAAGTCAGAACGAAGATCAGCTATTAATTTGATTTTCTTAAGATCGGTTGTGAGTGGTGTGAATTGATAAGATGAGAACGTACATTGGATTCTTGAGGTTAATCTTGATAAAAAAACATGGCTCTTGTGGACGTGCCTTACGCGTTGTGGGCTGACGCGTGATGTAGAGAGCTGTTAAAAGTGAGAGACCTAGACAGGGACGCTTGGAAGCGGAATGAGTAAAACACCAAGTAGAAAATCGAAAGAATTAAAGGTACGCAGAAGATCATAGAGAGATCACAGTACCTAAAATTAAAACGGCGGAGCTCTTACTCCGGCTCCGACGGCCGGGATCCCGAGAATGAGTATGGATAGAGAAATTGGACATAACACGATCGTGAGACTAGTAGCTGGGTTAGGGGAATCGATACGAAACATCTGAACACATATATCATTAGTCACGAGCACGAACCAAGCCCGACAGCTGGCTTTTAGAATTTGGCCGCCTTGTTACCCTCTCTCGAATTCACGTTCGCTTAAAACCCTTTTTTTCGCTGTAACTCTTTCTCTTCTTCTTCTTCTTCTCTCCTCGTGGGCGGCGGTGGCTTCGAGGCCCTCATTCAGTTAAGTCTTTCCTTCAATTCCTCAACTTACTGTCTTACTTTTCTTCAACATCTTTGATAGACATCGTACATGTAGGTACATGTCTTGTGTACTTTTAGGAATATATCTATTTTTCCACTCGAAGGATTTATCTGTCGATTGTGTCCTTTCATTCGAATTCTCGAATGGGAAGTTTTCTTCCTCCCCTTTTTTCCCTTGATATTTCTGATTTCTAACCTTCTTTCTTTATATCGAAAATCTTCCTCTCTTCTTAATCTATTCTTTCATGTGTCGACTTTTCTTTCTATTCTTTTAGGTTGCCATTTCTTCTCTTGTTTTCTGATTTCTTTTTTCATGTAAGGAACGCTCTTTTTCCCACTGGGTTTTTTTTAGTGAGGTTCCTGTTTTCTGTCATATTTCTTTTATTTTTCCTTTTTCTTATTTTCCTTACGTCATGACACCATTTCTTTTATATTTCTATTCCCCCCCCTCATACCATTATCACCTCTTGTGGATCGCCCATCTATGATAGATGGGGTTCCTTTTTCATATTTCTCATATTCTTTATTTCCCCCCTCATACCATTATCATGTCTTGTGGATCACCCATCTATGATAGATGGGGTTCCTAAAATGTACTTGTTATGACTGTATCACTATCGGTTCGCTCTTTTCCCAAGCATTGACCAGCTGGGTTTTTAATGAGGTTCCGCGTTGTCTGTCAAATAGAATACAAGTCATTTTCCGGTCAAATATATGTGCATGTACTAGTGATTATCGTAAATGCTTTCATTCGCCATTTATCTCTTTCATACTCTGTGAGGGTATGAGCATGTGAGGCGAAACTCTCATGTTGTGTATCCCTTAAGGGGTCGGTGATACGGTATAATACACAAAGCTTCTACATTGGTGAAATATCGTAATATATGCCATCAATGGTTGTAATTGGAGGAATCACATACACGGGGAAGCGTGAGATTTACTTAGACATTCCGAATCCATCTAACGTCCAGCTACAGTTATTTATCGGGTTTATCTTGTGTAACAGCTATGCAGACCCGCCTTCAAGCTTTCGCCCCATCACTAAAAGCTTTCCAAAACCTTATCTTATCACACCTGTAGATACAAGGCCACGTGTAAAATGGACCCGAAGCCGTCATGGACGTCCCGCCAACGCGATCGACACCCTGTAGGGTGGTACTAGCGACCGTGTCCAGTCACAGCCTGGCTGTCGACACATGTCACCTTCATACCAAGCTGAAGTAGATACTTGGCTCTTTTCCTCCTACGACGTGATGGAATCTTCCATCCCATTCATTATCTATTCACTCTTTTAACATATCCCTCCCCGACGACCGGCCGCCACATGTACAGCTGCCAGGCACGAATCCGAGTCATGATTGGAATCTATGTCCACTGTGCACGTCTGTTGCACGTCCTCGTGTGACATGGCAAGCTGCACGCGTCCAGTTTATGTACGTGCGGGGTCATATTTCATCTCTGGCCATCTGGACGCGGCACGTATACAAGTGAGTGCACAGTATCCTATCGAGCTTCTAGTAGACTAGAGCGGGGAGTAATTGGGCTAACATTTTACGTTTTCGAGGTGTAATAGTTACCTCCACGATTTTACTTGTCAATTGCAAATTTCTTGTTTCGCGGGAGATATGTTGCCCTGTGTTTCGAACGGCCTGGCTATACCGCGTCTCGGAACACGATATTAGAGACTTTGCGTTGGGAGAGCCAGCTCCATTTTAGTAGCAATTGGCATTGTGACCAAATTATTCAGCAGAGCCAGCTCTTGTTTTGAAGCCAGAGCAATAACCAAATCCCCAAATTAGACCTCCGCTCCGTATTTTCCTCACAGCTCAACCAATACTTGTCTAATTTAAAAGATTTTTGATTCTCAAGATAGCCTGGAAGCATATCTATCACTGACATGTTTTAAAAGTATTTAAACAAATGTTGTGATTTGCAAGACTTGTCTTGAGTAGGAGGGAATGCTTGGCGAGGAACAATTCCAGGCTGCGCAACCAGTGGCAACAGCTGCATTCACAGCGCAAAGTGAAATGGAGATCCGGCTCCAGCTCTAAAATTCTTGGCATTTCTGTGACGGGCTGCAGCCAGCGCAAAGTCTCTATTTGCCTAGCTAGTCTCAAGCCGGGGTGCTTGATTTCTCAAGAAAAAGTGCATCCTAGGGTTCCTTGGTGAAACGCCTATTGTACTATAGCTATATATAGCTAGGTCCTTCGTTGGGATTGATGAAGCCACGCCAGATGACGGTAAGCCCCCAGGACGGTGTGTAGCTGCTATAATAGGCATTGCTAACGGCCAAACATCACTTCTGTTTAGATCATCGATATCACGATCGATACCAAGAACCTCAAAGCCGACGTTTGGTTCATCAGCCAAGACGGAGGTCAGTTCTGGTGCACCAGTCCACCGCTCGCTTGGCATGTCTTATCAGGATTGACGTTGGGTTCTGGGGACCATCGTTACCAGATCGGGCCATGCCGCAGCTAGCCGCATCGATTCCTAGTATGCCATTCCCAAAACCGTCCAAAGCGCTGCAGCACCAGGGCAAACACGTCTATCGCACCTTTAAGGGTCCACAATCTCGCAATCTTGCCTGCAACAGCGTATTCGCCAAGACCGAGTGATGGACCGTGACTGTCTTGGCGCTCACTGACGTCATTGCAATCTTCCCCACGTTTGCTTTCGAAATTTCTCTAGCCTGCGCTCGACGTCGTTGGAATCCAAGGCCACGCACAGGCTAGAGCAGAAGGAGAGAATCATGCCTGTGTTCTCTGGCAAACAAAGGGCCAAACTGGTGGAGATTCCCGTTGTCCGTCTCGGGCTTTCCGTCATTAGATGTGAGGCGGTGACATCATGGCCGCTTTATGCGCTCATCAAACCTCCTCGGGAGGCAAAGGGGTGGTGGTGGTGGGGGGAATTGCGGGATATGGGGAAGAGGAGGAGGGATGAGGGCACACTTTATATCGCAAACATACCCAATAATACTTTCGTCTCTCTCCTCGCTCCTCGCACCGAGAGGAAAATAAGCATAAAGGCCCAAAACAAAGAAGCATCAACCTAACATCATCACCCACAAACCGACCAAACCACACACCCCCACACTACAAGACCATACGAAACCATTAAAACACGTGAAGAAGAACAAGAATAAGAAGCAGAAAAAAGAAAAGAAAAGACCTTAAAGACTAAAGATAAAGTATATCCCACAATGCGCTCTGTCCTCCACCTCCCCCGCTCCTTCCTCCTCACCCGCACCGCCGCCCCCTCCGCCGCCACTACCCGCGTAACCCTCTCCGTCTCGCGCCGCCGCTCCTTCACCCGCAGCCTCGCAACCCCCTCCACAAGCGGCTACGGCGATGCCGACCAGACCGGTGAGTCCGCCCACCCCGAACGCGCCGGCTCTCGCCCCCGCATCGACACCGAGCACCCCGGTCGCGAGCCCGTAGACGGAGGCAAGGGCACCGGCAGCGGCGGCACCGCCGAGACCGGCAGCAGCAGCAAGCACAGCACCAAATCCTATGGAAAGGGCTACGGCGAGGCGACTAGCGATACATCGCACGGAAAGGGCTGGTCCGAATATGATGACGACCGGGCGGAGGGGGACAGCGCCGAGGTGCAGCAGCATAACCGCGAGATGGACAAGCGCTATGACCATAAAAAGACAGGACCTGACGAGAAGGTTGGGAAGGGCTTCTGGAATGGTGAGTGAGAAAGGGGTTTCACAGCCAAAACAAGCCCCCATCCTGGGGTTCCCTTTAATTTTTTTGTTTCTCCTTTACTGATTCTTGGTTTTTGTTTTATGGCATGTGAAGATGGCGAGGCGTGAAATAAGGTTATGTAGTTTGTTGGATCCCTGGCGATATGTCTCTCATTTGTACCACCCTACTCTACTCTGCCACTCTGCTTGGGTGAAGGGAAGGGAGGGGAAGGAGGTGCATTTTGAACGACCGGGGAGACTTTGTTTCTATTTCTGTTCTAGGACACATCTGCATGTTGGTGGCCTTTCTATGTGCTTTCGCATTGCTATTATTGTTATTGATGTTGCATGATGTTTGTCCCTTGTATTTTTTTGTTTTTTTTGCTACTATTACGGTGCATGGATGATGAGAGAGAGAGAGAGAGAGAAAGCGTGATGGGGGAATGCTGGCACAATGAACACCTGTCACGTATGTAGTAATTTTGTACATGTACTCTACAGTCTTTGATATGATAGGATAGCAGTAAGCTACCGGGGGCCGGTATTGAGCAATTGGAATTGAGCACTTTGTTATTTTGTCTTTCACCAGTAGAGTTCGAGTTCCTTTACCGTGTCTAACAAATTGCACCAATTGCACCAATTGAATCCTTACTCCCAACTCACAAGCTTCCAATCGCCCTTACCGTAGACTCTGTAGTTGTTGGTGTTCCTTGCTTGTGTAACACCGAACCTGTTTCCTTGATTACAATATCAGTCACGTGACGCATCCTTTCACAGAATGACGAGAGATTGCATCACCTCCGTTCCAGCCCACATCCAACCCTTTCCTTTCTCCACAACAACAAGGCGGGTGCGTCGATCGATGCCCGGCATGAGGCATGGAGGAAGGTAGGCAGGCAACAGTAAAGTAGATTTTAGTGGAGTTGGCGTCCGGTCCCGTTACAAGTAAAGGAACAAGTTACATAGCGGCATCATTACGACACCCGGTTTTTTTTTTTTGAGGGTAAGGGGGGGGGCGGGTGGGAATAAATAAAGAGAGGAGAGCCCCGGAGACTCTACCCTTAATTTTTTTCCATTGTCATCTCATCTATCGATTCTACCATCTCGTGTGTAGAGTGCTCGAGATATCCGTGATACTGTTTACCTACTTATCTACGACAGACGGAAAGGGATTGATTTGATTTGATTTGAGTTGATTGATTTTTTTATTTTATTTTGCAACCATGAAGCTCTCGCACATTATACTCGCGGCTGCGCTAGCCGGCGAGGCCTGCGCCTGGGGAATGGGCAGCAAGACTGGTTTGCTTTCCCCGGCCCGTTTTATTTATTTCGCCCATATATATTTACTGACATGAGCTATAAGCCTACAACAAATGGAACGAAAACGAGCTCGAGCGCTGGCTCAGCGACCACAACGTCCCATACCCCACACCCGCCGACCGAAAGGATCTCGAGAAGCTCGTCAAGGAGAACTGGAACAGCAAGGTCGTGAGCCCGTACTCCGACTGGGACACACCCCAGCTGCAACACTACCTGTCGGAAAAGGGCCAGCAGATCGACGTGGAGCAGGCAAAGTCAAAGAACTGGCTGGTAGACAACGTCAAGAAGGCGTGGGAAGAGACAGAGAGCACGGCCGAGGAGGCGTACGGCAGTGTCAAGGGGTGGATTTTTGATTCGTATGTTGTTTTGAGCTTTTTTGTGGTTTGAGTGGTGGTTGTCATGATGACGTCATTAACCGTTGTTGTGGCTGCAGGTGGTCGGAGAGTGCGCTCAAGGCATTCCTGGACAGACACGGTATTCCAAACCCACAGCCCCGGACCCGCGACTCGCTTCTGGCGACCGCGAGAGACAACTACGAAACCGTTGCCAACAAGCTTGGCGAGACCACCGCATACCCCGGAAACTGGCTTTATGAATCTTGGAGCGACAGCGATCTGAAGTAAGCATGCATGCATATTTCTTGCCCAAATTATCATTACCCTGCTAACCGCCGCCGACCACAGGAAATGGCTTGAAACCCACGGCTACGCTGCACCCCAGCCATCAACCCGCGATAAGCTCATTGCCGTTGTCCGTCGCAACTCCCGTCTCGCGTCTCTAAAGGCAAATTCGGCTGCCAACTCCGCGCAGTACCACGCCAACAACGCTAAGGAAGCTGTCTCAGACACCATCTTCGACTCGTGGAGCGACAGCAAACTCAAGGAATTCCTCGACAAGAACAATGTCAAGGTCCCTCAAGGATCTGGTCGCAACGAGCTCCTGGCTCTTGCGAGGAGGAACAAGGCTTACTACACTGGCGATACCGTCTCCGCTTCTGCAAACAGTGCTTACGGCTCTGCAACTTCATACGCCGGCGAGAAGGCCTCCCAGGCAACCGATACCGCCGCTGCATACAAGAATGATGCTTTCGAGGCTTTGATTGAAAACTGGAGCGACAGCCGTTTGAAGGAGTACCTTGACTCTCGCGGTGTCCCTGTCCCACAGAACGGAAAGCGTGACGAGCTTCTCGCAAAGGTCAGACTCAGCAAGCACAAGGCCGCCACTGGATTCGGTGCCTGGACATTTGACACTTGGACATATGACAACCTGAAGTATTTTCTCACGTCCCCTCCCCCGATTGCTCTTTGATTTCTAACCCACTATTATTAGGAAATGGCTTGACGCCCGGGGTCACAAAGCTTCCGCCAACGCCGCCGCCTCTCGTGACGAGCTCTACTCCTCCGCCGTTTCCGCTTACTCAGTCGCCAGCGTTTCCGCCGCATCGGCCGCATCAGTCGGTTCTGCCTCTGCCGCCTCTGCTGCTTCCTCCGCCGCCTCGGTTGCCTCAGCTTCCGCCTCATCTGCTGGAACCGTCGTCGGATCATCCGCCACCTCCGCAGGTTCAAAGGCCACCGATGCCGCAAAGGATGGAGCCAACGTAGCCTATGATTCAGCCACGGACGGAGCAGCCATCGCATATGCCTCTTTGACGTCTGCGCTTGCCGCTGCTACTGACTCTGCCAAGGATATCACCTTCGACACCTGGTCTGACAGTGAACTCAAGGCATACCTCGACCGCTACGGCATCAACACCTACCAGGGTTCCACCCGCAACGAGCTCATTGCCGCGGCGAGAAGAAACGCACACGCCTTCCGATATGGCTCCGCGGACCAAGGAGTTTATGGCCAGTTTTCCACTGGTATGGGCTGGGTAAGAGACCGTATCTATGAGATATTGGGATACGGAGCTAAGAAGGCCGAGGTCGCTGGTGATAAGGCGTACGAGGCTGGACAGAAGGCTGGTGATAGGGCCTACGAGGCTGGTCAGCAGGCTAGTGACGCTGCGAAAGAGAAGGTGCAGCAGGGATATGATGCTACGAAGGAGAAGGTACAGGAGGGTTATGATAGGGTTAAGGAGGAGTTGTAGATGGAGAAAAATTACTAGGCGAAATTCCCTTTTCGTTTCTTTTGTTGAGTAGTGGGGGATCTTCTTTGTTGTGACTTAAAGTTATTTCCTATGGCTGTGCTTTATGAAGATATGATGTGGTTTACTTACTTGGGGATTTGTATTTCTGCATTTTTTCCTTTTCTATTGATGTACTGCAGGATTAACAGAAACCTTTAATCTTATATTCCGGTATTTATAAGCTATTTCCCATAAGTTTTGCAATTGATGTATGTTGGAACAAGTGATACTTCCATTTATGCCCGGGCACCCAAACCTTTCAAACTTGCTCTTAGTGTTCGAAACGAAGGAAGATGAGGGTGACAATGATTGGATCAAGTCGGAACCACAGCTTAACTTTATAGGAGCTCAAAACAAACACATATTGCTTAACCAGATAAAACATATCCGTACGCATCGTAACCGTGTCTAAACACCGATCCCACTAACTTAACCCACAAATCAACTCAAGAAATGACCACCAACGGATCCTCACATCATTGCTCTTGGGCCACCCTGAGATTAGCAATCACTCCAGGAAAAAGAAAAAAGAAAAAAAAGGGCGTGGCTGGCGAGTGATATATGGTGATGCAAGTACTCGGCCCGGGTCCGCGCATAGCCGCGAAGGCAGCGGAGTGACACTTCATGATGTGATCGAAAAAAATTGGCGGATGGAAACTATTGGGGGAAGGAGACAGCTATAGATGCAGCAAACCATTACCAAATATGATGGACAATTGCTGCTGGAGTGATGATAAGGATGAGTTGAATGATGATTATGGCGGAAGAGAGGGGATGCGGAGCAGAGGGTCGATCTGGGGTTTTGTTTATCTCTTGGCACACTTCGAACAGCACTAGTACCAGTCCTCTCGCCGATATTCGGGGCCGATATCTGGTGTGTCAAGCTGGCCAAGTTACATACACCAGAACCCAGTACTAGGCGTAGGTGACTTATCTTCATGAATCCAAGCTTCGATGGCTACACCCAGCTCCCATCCGCTTCTTTGTCTTGTCGTCTTTGTGATAATGCATGCGCACCCTCGGGATCCTGCAGTATTCGAGACATCCTTTCCATCCTGCTCCCCTAACTAAGGCCCGCTGTCAGTTCTCTGCGAAGCCCTTCTAGAAGAGTCCCAGCCATCGGTCCCTCGCATCTAGCTATGATCTCTTTCAGTCAATACTGGTAACTCAACAATCCTGACTCTAACTATGGGATTGAACGATGTATCTCATAGCTGCCTCCCTCCAAGTATACATCTTCCCTCCCTCCCTCCCTCCCTTCTTGCCGCTCCCTTCCTCATGATCATATCACTGATTGCTAACCTCCACCACTCCCAAGCACCAAACAACCCCCAATAAATACCCCCACGATGAACCACCTCGGCCCCAGCACCACCAGCACCCTCACAGTCACAATGTCCAAAACCGACCCCTCCAACTACCCCCTCATCCGCGAGCTGCTCCAGCACTACCCCTCCTCCTCCAGCAGCAGCGACGCCCACCCCTCGTCATGGCTCTCCGACCCGGGCGTGCTGCAGGTGCTGAGAACCAACATGCCAACCGGCTACTCGGACCCCACGCTCCTGAGCCGGACGGGGCAGCTGCTGATGTATGGGTGCCCAAAGGCGAGCTGGAGGCACTGTCTAGTCGTTGAGGGCCTGCCGTGGAGCACGCTCAAGCAGGATCTGGAGGCGCTGTTTGAGGTGCATGACAAGTGAGTTTGGCTCATATACATGCAATTCGTCTTTTTGAAGAGTCAATGGTACCGCGGAGCTGGATGTGGGTGTGGAGAAGAGCTGTTGTAGGTGTGTTAGTACGTTAGCTAGTGCTGACAGATGTAGTGTTGAGCCACCAATTATCCTAGGGAACGACAAGGCGTTTATGGCGTTGGTGTACATGACGGGGAGCAAGGCGTGTGAGGTTGCGATTACAGACCTGGACGGGGCTGTGGTTGGCGGGGAGACGTCATTGAGGGCGAGATATGCTGGACACGCGGATTTAGAGCGGGCTTTGAAAGCTCAAGGAAGGGGTTCGATTTCTTGAAAAGACTGGGAGCTAGCTGCGAGGGTTAGGGCTACAAGTTGTTTCTTGCGTTTCAAATTCTGTGTTTGGTGGTGTTTGAGTAGACCTTTAGATCGATTCGGGGATTGCTTATAGACGGGTATTTTTTTTGCGGTGTGTCAGGTTGAGGAATGGGGTATAGGTTAAGTGGTGTACTTACTAGCGTGTGTACAGTGGATGTCGGGAATTTTTGGTATGTCTGAGCTGTTGGGGTGTGTAGGATTTAAATGAACTGCTTCTTGAATTGCCAAGCTGTCCAAGGCTAGTTGACCCGCCACACACACCGGTAGATACAGCGAGAGGTAGATTTATTATAGAAACAGGGTCTAAAAACAGTGTTTCTATGGCTGGGCAAACCAACAGGACTCCTCCCATACTTCTATCAACAAATCGAGCAATAGGTTACTGGGCAATTGCAAGTCAAGTCAAGTCAAGTCGACCACATGCATGTGATTGGGGTGGATGTCCTATTTTGTTTCCGTTTCTACATAACGATCTCGGCCGCCGCCGACCACAAAGAGGACACAAATGGTTTATTTTCATTCC
The DNA here is from genome assembly GCF_003444635.1 of Morchella importuna. Taxonomy (NCBI): domain Eukaryota; kingdom Fungi; phylum Ascomycota; class Pezizomycetes; order Pezizales; family Morchellaceae; genus Morchella; species Morchella importuna. The sequence goes on along the minus strand of NW_025763433.1, from coordinate 279,897 downwards.
GTATTATATTATCGTTCGGCGGCGACAGGGTTTGTAGGACTTGTTTATCTTAAACCAAATATTAAACAAGGGACTTGTGGCAATCCGTAATTGTGGCTCACCACACAAATCCACAGGCTAACTCAAAGTATGCTTTGATCCAACCATGATCATACATGTAGGTGCTTGTATGTATACCAGCCGTGGACATCCCTAGATACAGATACATGTAGAACTATGAGTTTAGCATATCGACTACGGGCAAAACCTTATATCAGATTGTCGCTCGATGGTATACAATTACACCGCAACAAATATATGTACACGTACCTCTATTGTCAAGTTATAAGACCGCTTACTAGACCGCCTCACATCGATGTGGATAGAGCTAGAGGCAGTCCTCGTGATCATGATGGAACCTCGATACGCCCGCTCTGTTAAGGAAGGGAAGTTGTTTGGGCGTGTCTGAAGGAAGACCTCTGGGGTTCAACTTGACATGGGGGGCTGATTCACCACTTCCTCTTGCAAAGACACATCATAGATATTGGTATCTCAAATTGCTCAAGAACAGAGCAACATACTAGGAAATCAAACTTGCAGTTTTAATTTAGGCAGAAAGTAGCCAAATCGGGTCTAGTAGGCAGCGCAGATTTATAAGCCAGTCGATCGAGTGATGTCCTATGATTCTACAAGGATGCCATTATGTGAACTCATTCTATTCAGCAACTCATCAGCAAGGCCTGTAGGCGTGCTTCCGTCACTTTTTTCCCGCGCGCGGGTGTATATACATGTAGTTCATCCAGTTGATGCCATGAGATCTTTCAGTTGATACATTTAATTAATTATTATTCCCATTTATTTTTCTTATATTAGAGCGTATTTACTAACCATCAATTCTAACAATTAATACTTCGCAACCCTCCAAAGTAGCATTCATGACAAGTGTCGTTTTTGTGTGGGGCCGCTTGCGAAACTATGAAATACGTGAAAAGTATACCAAACTTGAATACACATAGGGGATATTACCTTAATACTTATCATACTGTTCTTGCGGCTTGTGTATATCTAATAAGTATATAATTATAACCTGCATATGCAATGTGCTTTTATAGTCTTCTGATTGGTTCATTGAGAGATGTTTTTGTTTCACTTGAAACATGTTGTGTTGGATATTAACATAGGGTATTGTGCTGAATGGTGTTAGAGTGTTAATAGGGTTGCTACTGGTTCTGGGAATTGATAGTGGTTCGATTTTAGTGGTTTGGTAGCTGTTAAAGGGATATACCTGTAGTTTTAATTGGAGAAATTGTCTGACTTATCTGTTGATATATGGGGATAATATATCAGAAAAGTCACATATTTACCAGCTCAGATCTAGATATAGTTAGTGATGGACTTTGCCTGCCAGGAGGGGTCGAGGGCCGCGCAGCGGCCTGAGAACCCCAACTGACAGGCAAATAGACAAATAAGCCGCAAAGCGGCTTGCCTGTATATTAGACTGATTGTTATACATATAGTACCGGCCGAAGGCCGGAAACTACTTGTATTTCATATCCCTATCTCTACCAGCTTTGTTAATGAATCAATTGATTCGTTTCACCGCAAGCGGGTTTTGGGGAATGAATCAATTGATTCATTTACTGGGGACGTTAAATAAAACTGAAAATTTGATTCATTTACACACTCACCGACATTTGATGCATTTCCCGGTCTCATCATTCTGAACACTTTTCCTGATGCCTTTCCTGACACTTTTGTTGGTGCCTTTGCTGACACCGGTCTTGTAAAAATGTCGGAAAAAGTGTTGAGCAATTCTGCGTATTGAATGATAGCAAGCTTAAGTCTGAGAAATCCAAATGAGTGATAGTATTTCATATCCCTAGCAATTTTGGACTTTGTGAGATTTTCAGCTACAGTGCAAATAAAATAAACTTTATATGAGTATTAATTGTAAACTTAATATGTGAAACAACTCATAGCATAGGCGATAACTCTTGCGCTTGTTAGTCAAAGTCATCGAGTTCAATCCCTCCCCACTCCATTTTTTTAATTCTGCCACTAGAATTTATTATCGAGAAAGGTATCTTTTTTATTGATTAGGAAATGTGTAAGCTTAAGTGATAAAGTGAACTTATAGATTCGTTTACCGCTTCATTTCCCCATATTAATTTGATTCGTTTACTCTGATTCGTTTCCCAGCCGGTTAAAAATCGGATTCATTTACTGATGTATTTAAAAAAAAAAAACTGATTATAGAGTATGGAAGGGAAGCACCAACCCTACCTCTTGCAACCGTCAATTTCGAAACGCCAATTGTCAAAAATTACACCTAGTAAATACGCTTTATTTCCGGATTATGCACCCTTGGGGCCTCAAGTATTTGGGTGTCCTCCAATTTTTGGCTGTTCATATGCAGCCGCTATACAGGGTTAGGGTTTCTCTGGTCTTAGTCTCCCTGTGGTACATTTAAAATAAACAATACAAAAAGGTTGTCCGACTATTTTTTGTGTGTATGTAATGCCGGTTGTGTTTATAAACGCTGTGTGGTTCCGGGGGCAGGCACACATATACCCATGCTACTATGCAACGTTCTGAGAGGGCAGGCATACATATACGCCTGGTGGTGTTACGTTAGCCAGTTATGTTTACGGATACTGACTGTTCTCCTCGCACGCGCCAATGAAAAGTTTGCATGAGCCAATGGAACGTTTGGTAGAGAAGGCCCCTTCAAAAAAAGCCTTACATGTCTCACATAGCTAATGATCCTAACTAGATACGTGTATAGTAGAATATGTAGCGATCAAGATAGGTACCGGCCATTATTCCTTTCTCCTCCACCTCTTACCAACACCGAAAATTGACAACGGACTTTTATTTTCTACGCCCATTCTTAATCATATAGTTTTACAACCTTGATCTAACGCACGGCCATACACCACAGGTTCCAAGCCATGAACAAATATAGCCTCCGTCCCCGTGTTGAAGGAAGCGGTACTAAGGGCAGCCTTGATAACGGTGATATTATCGCCATTGTCGGAATCTTTGCGTCTATTATCGCAACATTGTTTAGCGTTTGGCTTCTATATATGCTCCACAAAAGATATGGCGGGTCGATAGGAGCAGTAAGTACTCTACGCCTTCTTACTATTTTCATTAAATTTAACTGGTGTATAAACGTATATATAACTGCTGTGTAGCATGGGCTAAACTCTAAATACTACTTTATAGCAAGAAAGGTCAGCTGAAATCCTCGAAGACAATGGAAATCAGGTTCTTGAACCCTCTTCAACCTCCGGGAACTCCCTACAAGACTTAGTAGCCTCATCTATACAATCGGCACAATTTCCAGCGACAGGAACACGAAGTTCACAATGGCATGGCTCCATGCTCATATCGGCGCCTGTCGAGAACGGATCCTCGTCGCGCCTGCGAGAAGTTTTGGAACACCCGCTCGAGGTTGGAATAACCAGGCCAGAACGGGCCCATACTTGGGCTGCAGACAAAACGAAACATTGGAACGGGTCAGAGGTCGGTACTAGTTACAGATGTGACGGAAATACCCCCGTATCTTAACAAGCTACATTACTAACGAGTTCATGAGCACAAATTAAGTTAGAGGAAGCTTTTCGTTTGGCAGGTAGATCAGATGGCGTTTAATGGCCGGTGACCGATCTCAAAAGACATGTATTATGCTGGAGGAAAAAGCCAGTATCCACGTACGCCAGATCTAGGATCTTGTCTAAAGTAATAATGGCTCATTCGGTGGCAACGATATTGAAAACTTTCGCTATATACTATATCTTGTGGTATACTAGTGTTTTAGCGCAACAACGATTTACAACGTAAAAGTGGCCATCACCGTGACCTCTAGGTTTGCCGAACATGACAGAAGACTCCTGGAAACCATTGGATTTAATTATAACATGTTCGGTTGTAATTTTAGTTTATTAAAATACATCTCTTTTTACTATATGTAATACGTCCGGTCTTAATTCAAGTGTTGAAGGGCTTTCAAAGGGTGATTGTATCATGATTCATGGTGTGTCCTGGCGAACGTTAATTGTCAACTGGACTACATATGTACATGTAATCTCAATTGCCAACCGGACTATCACCTATCCACCACCACCCACACCATAGATACCCTCAATCACTCACCCACTCAAACACTCACTCCCGCACTTACCAGTGCATTACCACTGCCACTATGGCGCACGCCTCCTAGTCAGGGCAACGCGAACATGACAACGAAGAACCGCTACTAGTTGCCGAAACTTCACGAAATATTTAATTTCAAAACATAGAAATAAAGAGAAGAACCATGAGAATGGTTCTATCTTCTTTTTTCGTAATTTTATAGTGTTGTTGTTGAGTAGGAGCGATTTTGGTGGCCAGGAGTCAATTTTTGAACCCAAATAAATGATCCGAGTGATAATTCATGATTCTGAACCATGAAAATATACTGTGCATTAAGATTACTAAGCACATGGGTTTTAGACCGAGCGCCAAGAATTACCTGACTAGGTGGCGGGCGCCATACTACCAACGCGTCATTGCCGATCCTACCCACGCTACCCCTCTCCCTTTTTTTTCTTCTGACGGGAACCAACGGGGCCTCCTTACATTCCCTCCATGCGGCTCCTTTGGTTCGTCAGGTTTCACAGACATTCTGTAGCGTCCTGCATGCCATGCTCCCGCAAAACAGGGCTTGACCTTCCTCTAAACTCGCTGCGGATGGTAATGGGTTTGGGAGTGGGAGGAGAATGTGGTCAATGAAAGGTGTTCGCTGGAATACATATGAGGTCACATTATGGTCACACACTCTAGCTAGCTTGCTCGCATTTCCCAAAATTTTCAAATTCGAGCGAAAACTTCCTATTTGGTGCGATTATCTGTCGATTTGGTATCGACTTGGCGCTGATTCGGGCAGAGAGCGCGTCAAAGAGATTAGGACTAGCGCCAGGACATGCAAAATCCAACAGCTAATAACTTGACCAGTTCTTACCTGGTAAAAGTAATTTTGGTTTCTTTTCGAGCAAATTCCACTCATCGCTAATCTCAAAATCACTGATATGGTATTGCTCGAGGGTGTCTTTTGTATCCCGATGTTTGGTCGGGCAAACCACCTGCAGAAAGGCAAACCAGTGATCCGATCTTAGCTGCTACGGGAGCCGGTTCTAATACGCTGAAACCCAGTGTAAAGCCTGTATAATCCCTTTAGGGGATAAGTATCCCCCCCGGGTTTAATTCATTAATTGCATGTAAGGAGATAAGAATAGATAGTTAAGTCATTTGGAGAAATTACTTGGTCATCATTATCACCAGCTACCCGATCCTCAATAGTATCAAGATAGGTTAATCCATTGTGTTCATTAGATTGCCACTGCTAATGGCGGTAGTAGCGGTAGTGGTGAAGCAGCGCAGATACTACATGCAGTATGAGCCAGTCGGGTCCGGTGGATAGGTTAGATTCTGCATGGGAAGGGTGGATGGTGTGGTTGAAATATAACTAATGGAACTGAATGGAATATACCTCTGGAGAGTACACTACTACAGTAAGAAGCACCGGGTCGATCGAGTGATATTTCATGATTACAGGTAGGACGCCGTTACGTTAACTCATTTTATTCAGCAAAACTCAGCCAGAAAACAAAGAAAGAAACTGTCCTAGAAAAAGGCTAGCTCTAAGCTGTAACAGAAACCACACCATCCTTGGCAACCTCACTACCGTCTTCCACATCGTTCCCTTCCCTCCGCAGCTTAAGCTTGCCACTATGAGTCTACTTTCGGTCAACTGATCTCATCACCATCCCTAGACTTCTCATGCTCACAGATGTTTTTACTTCCTCCATTTTTTATACTTTAGGCCTGCCACCAATTTTTTTCATCCGCTAAATACTCTGGTTGCCGTAAGTGTGCAGGCACGGAGCAAGGGAAAGTTCGAGTCTCTCCCTAACCAAGATAGATTCTTGTTAACTGAATAGTCGCTTCTCCGGCCGATTGGCCAAGATAGGATCTACATACCTTGATATGTCTACCGCTCCTCTCCTCAACGCACAACATTATCAGCGGCCCGGGCACAATCGGGTGATCTCCCAGTATAGGAAGCTCCGAGAGAAGCACCTTTTAGCCGCCGCTACTCCAATGTTGATCGACGGGCCAGGTGTGTTGTTTGGATGAGCGCAGCTCAGCTGATCAGCTCTAGCCCCGTGGATCTAAGTCTTTTCAGTGTGCGTGCCTTCCAAAGCCCGAGACTACTCTAAGGATTGTGAATTCAGCACACGCTGAGTATTGAAGGGCTCCGGAGGACCCAAGAGCACAAACAACGAGAAGAATGATTTCGGATTTAAAGGCATGTTAACTGTAAGGATCCTTCCAACAAACACTCCCGTAGTCACAACCAAGTGCTAAACCCAAGCAGACAGTACTACTGCCATCTAGTGTATAGTTGGCGCATCTCGTCCATGCTGCGATGCTCCCCTTGAATATTTCGGGATCGAAAGAATTCTAGAAACGGTGCACGTCTATTTTGTTTGCTTACAATCCCATGAGTACTGCTACTCACGTCGGGGACAAACATCAACACCAAATGATTAATAGGCAACTACCTCAAAAGCAGGTGTTCTCCTTCAGGTGTGTGGCCTTCCATGGAAAGTGACTTCTCGGCCTGGGCATTCCGCGTTGCCTGACTAATTGAAGCGATTGAATTGAAGACTTCGGAATAATGACCGTTGTCATTCGATCGTCGTCTATCTATGCCTACATCAAATACGTGTAAACTGCACGCCCCTCAAGTAGGATAACTACTCATCGGTCATCTGGTGATACTCTCCGCGGCGACTTATAAGATTTTGATGAGACTAGTGATTGAAATCCTTAAGCGGTGTAAACAAGTCAACGCATCCCAACTCATGGTCATCCACGCACGATCAGTGAACAATTTCACACAAGTTCCATAGTTCGAATTCCATGGACTAGATAACGACGCTAGTATTGTCAGTACTGCAACAAGAGGGGAAAGTTGAAAAACGCTCAGCAGGAGAAGATGCAAGAGGCAAGTTGATACAGCAGCTTATCAGCACCGTGCCAGTATGAGCTTTTTCAAAGTAAGGGGTCGAGAATTGATAGGTCGGATCTTTGCTATAATGACTGCAATTACTATAGCGTTTATTATTCGGATTTGAAGTTCCAACTGGATTTCCAGGTTAACGCGAGACAGGATTCCAGCTAGCCAATATAACTTCCCTCGTTAATTCCGTCAAGAGGTACCTGGGTGTTTTTGGTAGACCGCATCACCAAAAACCTAAAGAGGCCAGATTTCTGACACACCACGCACGTGTTCGATACTCGTAAAGTATTCTATTCTGAATACATTATTTGTTTAGAACATACCATGTGTACATGTAGTTACAAGTATACTTGTATACAGAGAGAACACGAAGAATCACGTATCAGAAAGATCTTATTAATATTTAGCATTAGAATTTGGACGTATATATATTTTTAAAACTTGACATATATAAGCTACTCGCAGTACCTATCTCTCCTCAGAGATGGAGTATAATAGAGTATGCAAAGATCATATGCTTATCGGACACGGTGTACTCAGTCTCAAGTATTCGCGCGCACATAGCAGAATTCTCGAGTTCTTGGAGGGCACCGCGGCCCCAAGCCAATATCTGGCCTTTCGTCCCAAATTTCGCCGACTTGTTACCCTCTCTCACAATCCTTTAAAAGCCTTTTTTCGCCGTAACACTTCCTCTTCTTCTTCTTCTCTCCTTGGGGGCGGCGGTGGCTCCGAGGCCCCCAAAATGGAAGACTCCCTTTCCTTCCTTCTTTGATTTTTTTTTGATATTGTCTGATCCTCTTGTGTGATTTTAGGAAATTATTCAGATATTTATAATATTTGACATGGCAGATTTCCGCCTACATAGAACCTTTTCCGAGCTTTGCCTCCTTTTTTCTTTTGTCTCACATTTCTTTTATATTTTTATTTCCCCCCTCATACCACTATCACGTCTTGTGGATCTCCCATCTATGATAGATGGGGTTCCTTTTTTTATATTTCTCATATTTTTTATTTCCCCCCTCATACCATTATCACCACTTGTGGATCGCCTATCTATGATAGATAGGGTTCCTTTCATATTTGTCACATCTTTATTTCCCCCCTCATACCATTATCATGTCTTGTGGATCTCCCATCTATGATAGATGGGGTTCCTAAAATGTGCACCCCTTATGACTTGTATCTCTATTTGTCGGTTCACTCTTTTCCCAGCATTGACCAGCTGGGTTTTTAACGAGGTTCCGTTATAACTATTTTGTCTGTCAAAGTAGAATACAAGTCATTTCCGGTCGTAAATTTCTTTCCATACGTGAATAGTAAATCCTCGTGTGAATAGGTAATCCTCGTATGAATGTAAATCCTAGTGTGAATTGTGAATCCTAGCGTGGGTGATGTCGTGGCCTCAAATGCCATCCTTTCTACCACCTTCTTTGAGACTGTCTACTACTAGTACATCATGATATATCACTCGGAACATCATCTTGTAAAACCAGTATGAAAAAAAACATTGTAACACTGAAATATACTATCAATGTATGGAGAAGACAGCTTGATGTTATACCAATTTGGGTAGGAAACGCCCACGCCTGTCACTATGGACCACGCACATACTACAAACTGTTAGTACACCAGCTAGTGTCAATTCAATTTCCTGTTTTTACAACCGACAAGCCGTCCCGCTTTTTATGTTTATATTAAACTTAACAGGCTACATGTAAATAAAACTAAATAATTAAAACAAAAGATATAGTCCTGTTAAGATTCATGTTCTAACCCTATTTTATATAATTGATACGCTAGAACCGTGATGCTCACTTTCTAGTACAGGCACAAGACATACAAATCAAAGGAATGAAAAGCCGGTGATGCCTTCATTGGGTTTAAAAACATCGATGAAGGATAGATGTGTCTTCTTTTAACCAAGTATACAACAAAGATAAATTGACTCTAGTCTTGCGCTTCTAAGACCTAAAGGTGAAAACCCAAAAGCAAACCTGAATCCTACGTTTGCCTTGAAGAAAGAGAAAAAATGAAATTATAAGCGATAGTACTACCGCCGCAATCGTCATCAAAGATTCGTCAGTATCAGCTGTAATACCCATCCCAAAGATCTGAAAGAAATCCTAACGATTCTCATGTTATTGATATCCGGCACGATTTTATGGTGGGTACAAACAACATCAATAGCCGCTAGTACCATGTCTCTCGTGCCTAGAATAAAATATCTCCTCTTCTACATCTCTATGGGGGATTAGATGATCTGCACCAAGGAATTCCAAAAGACGCCAGAGCTTATTTTTCTTGGTCTCTCCATTGGGACGATACTTCCGGTCGCAACTGTGTCCAGAGGTGAGATTGTACGCGAAGAGAATACGATCCAGGGCGCTGCCTATATAACGGCATGGCTATGAGTACAGTAGCAATCAGGCGGATCTGAAATAAAATCAATACTCACTGTCCATAGAGTTGAGGTCATCCACTGTCTTGGGGATGCTGAATTCCTTGGGCCAAGAGCCATTGTGCATCATTTTAGGATGGACCTCACTCCAGAGTGCGGTTGTTGTAATGCCCCGATTGACCATATCCGTTTCCCGATGATTCCTATGAGAATGCGACTTGTTATACCCTGAACACTTTCTGCAACTGAAATGGGTAGTAGTGATAATAGTAACAGATTTAAAGGCCAACCTCCTGATAATATCCGCCAACATGGTGGGCTCAATGCGCGCATGCCCTTCCCCGTAGCCTTCTCCTCCTCCATGACTTCCATGCCCTCGATTTTCTCCATGCCCGCCATGTTCTCTATGCCCTCTTTCATTCCTTCCTCCTCCAACGTATATCCAACGTCCTACCGGAAATTCGGGTGTATGGTGTGTATCAGAACGTCCTGCCATAAGACTCCCATTAAAACAGAAAGACATTCCAGCTTCGGCTCTGGGGCTTTTGTGTCTTTGGCCCAGGGCCTCCTCCACCACACCAAACTGACATGGGGGGCCGTCTTCGCAGCTACGGAGATATGAAACCCTGTCATCGTCGTAGCTTCTGAATGGACTGGACATGTTGAGTTGTTGTTCAAGGTATATCTTTTAGTAGTTTTGATTAAATTTCAAAGTAATAAATTGAGTTTAAGATCTAAATGTGACTTTAGTCCACTTATAAGGTAGAGTTGCTGAAGGAATTGAATGAGAACTAAAAGCTGGCAGGAACTAAGACTATTTATTTAGTGTCTGAAGGTTTGAAAAATATTGCTGTGAAGTCTTCTGTCGACTGGGTATTACCCCTGAGAGTTCATGACCTGTTATGGAAATAGATACTTCGCATACAAGGTCATGATTTGACGGGTATATGCATACGCCCCTGTGGTTTCGTGACTTTATTGACCTAAAATCAATATCTTTAATGCTTGGTAAGGAGAGTCACTAATTCGTTTTCGTGACCGGGCAAATGAACCCTATAGCCTATACCGGCCTAAGATTAGTTCAAGCAGCATATTTTTCAGGAAAAGGAAAGCCCAGATCAATCCCATGTGAGCTTTTCGACGCATCTATCCGATATGCTGTTGGCGGGCCGTTATTAATCATAAGATCGTTCGTCATTTGGATAGAATAAATATATGAAATAAAACCATCGGTATAAGATCACCAACCCATAACTCCACGGTATAATTAGAGCATGCGGTGGATAGAATCGTATATAATTTTCATATATCACTTCTCACTCGTGACGGTTCTGTTATTCATATAGACATAGAACTTATATGTATGTGCATATCACCGGATTAATCGTATACTTTCCCGTTTGTGGGGTATTGTTGCACCTGGGCTGGAATTTGGATATGATGCGCATAGGGGGAATCGGATAGGCTTTCTTTCCTTGTTTCCAGTTGAGATCAAGATACATAAATGCATATGTAAATGTACTATCGGATGTATGGTGAGCTCATGTGTCTCCCTTAACCCTAAAGTTATTTATGATCGGAATGTATTCTTTATAGATGTCAGTAACAATTTCAATAAACATAAGATAAGAGTTTGTCACATGCAGTCATATTTCCTATTTCATTTTGTCTTTATTTCGTCATCTGATAACCCTGTCCTTACTCTGTTACTTCTGTACTTTACGTAGGGTTGCAAGACAAGCGGCGGATTCTTTAATATCTAACGATATGAAAGTGTAAAAGACGATTGCTCGATGAGTGCCGTACAATGAGATGCATAGGGTTTACTTTTTCCCCAGTGCATACCCGAAATATGTTGTGCTGGCCAGTACTTTGAGCTTAACTAGACCAGCGGCCGCGTGCATGCAGTTCATCCTGAGGCGAGTCAGCGAGTGATAGCCTGTGAAGCACATTGTTTGTGATGCTCATGATCAGCAGGGAAACGCTTAAATCTCCCATATTGAGCCTAGAAGACCGGAACTCAGTATTAATTACAAAGACCACTGCTGGTATCCTCCCAGGTCGAGGCATATCTGGAAGTACAGAGCTTATATTCTGTAGCCAATGAAGAATCAAAACCAGAATCAGAATCAGGTTGGTAATATGTTAAACACAGAGCGTGATACAAACCTTTTCCTCGGGTATATCAGCCCAATCCATACTCAACTATAGAAATCACCCCCTAGTAGTAAGTTGAATGTTTGCTCCTTTATCTCCTCGCCTGACAATGACGACGATATTTCATTACTAAGACCTCCCATTTGCAGGTAAAAGTGGTGAGGGCAAGGTCCTATCTGTTCGTATGTCATTACTTATGTATTTGCGGCTGATTATCTCAAACCCTAATTGAAATGAATTAACCCCTGGATAGCCCAGAAACTTCGTGCCATCCTAAACCCAGGCCATGAAAACAGACCACCAATTCTGTATTTCAAGCCGACAGGCTGGTCCCAACGCTATCCCCGATCAAAATGGTTGTAGCCAGCTGGTAATTTGTTCTGCCAAAGAACGTGTCAGTAATTCAGACCCAGCAGCCATATGACCCAACGGAGAACCCGATATATGTTGATTGCACTCCGATTAGTTAATCCAGATAAACGTATCAGTCCACAAAGACACGATAATGAGGCGGTTGATGACCGGCAAAATATGGCTGGTATCCAGTATAATCGTTCACAGCCTCGGTCCCAGGTCATATTTCCCGCCTCTATTACGAAAAATATCAGTCGTCTTCTGCTAAAGTGCTAATAAGAAACTCCTACTCAAAGCCCAGCAGTGACTCTCATTTCTCTGAGCTCGTTCAAGTAGTGGCCCCATCGCAGTATAGTAAGCCCTAGAAGAAGCGTTGGGCACTAGTCCCTCTGTTTCCCAGTGTCGAATCACTAGCCGTAGCGGCTTCCTCTTTGAGAAGATGCTAGAGCAAGCATAGAGCACTAGATTGTGCCAATATTTCTGTTGTAGCTTAACGTTTTAGAAATTATTCAGAGGTCAAAAATGGGCCTTGCTATGACTCTGAAGACCTTCATACAGATGTCCATTATATCATGGTGGAGAGAGTCCCGGTCCCAGCTAGATGGTATCCAAACCTCCAGTGCGGGGCGTCTCATTGTAAAAGAGGAAGGACAATATTGGCCCGATAGTCATTGTTCTCTATCCCTAGTCAAGAGTAAGTTTGATGGCTTTAGTTGAGCTGCTGACCAAGTGGCTTCTGGTCACTGACGTTTCTGAAGAGTGCGGTTGGAGTCTAGATGGGCGCGACTATGGCTGGTGGTATCGTCTAGCTGATCTGTGTGGTTGAGTTAGGTTTGTCCATTCATCTATCGAAAGTGTTACCCACCTTAAAGTTTGTGCCAAGAGTGTGGGTGGCTTTTCCCACAGATCTCTTTATCTTTCTTATCAAATTGATCTCTCACCAAAGTTGCGACCCTATCATAGGATGAACAGCGTCCACAGATTGTATCGCCAGGGCAATGACTATATCGGCGGACACGTAAGTCTCCTGCTGCGCAAAAGAACAACGAACTTTATTGGCAGCTATTGATCGTTTTATTCTCCTCTGTTCCTTTTTTTTCTTTTTTTCTTTTTTTTTTTAACGCTTCCTTCGATCCCCTTGTACTATCCATAGGATTGGGATTATGACGAGTGACTGACAAAAAGCGAGTTGCCTTTCTTTTATATATCTCTCACCAACACTCATTCCTTTCAGCTCTATTCGTTGTCTAACTTTCTTAACATTTCAGGTGACCAGCAAGCCACCTATGCCACCAAGCAGAGCATAACCACAATGGTCATCAAACTATGATAAGACAACAAAAGCCAAAACCTCAATCTTCTCCCAACTTCCATCATGAGACATAGCTGTGATGAGCATGAGTCGAGCAAGAATTAGTAACCGTATATGAAACTGCTTATAACGCCGCTAGGAGATTGATTGACAGTAGCAATGAAGGATTGTTTTGAACAAAGTGAAGATATATGTATATGCGCGTGGAAGGGAAGGTTATAGCATTCCATATCGACCGCCAGTTCATACCTACCGGGGGGTTTAAAGGATGTTTAGGTACAAGATACCTACTAGGTAGCAGGCGTACTCGCTCCTCCCAGCCTTGCAATCAAGATAAGAGAGGAACAATCTACTTGATGGGGTGCGTGCAACAGTACAGGTAGGTAATAAGTCACCGTAGATACCATTTCCCCGTTATGCTCCATTTCACAGCACCCTTTAGCTTTTTAACCATATTGCTCAGCTTTTTTCATAAGCAATTAGCCTTTTTAAAGCTCTACTGGCTAATGGGCAGCTAGAGCCAGATCGACGAGTGATATCTCATGATGTAACCCCCCACCCACATATATGTGGGCAAGCCCACGTAGAATGAGTCAGTGTGTTCCATTTGAGGAAGTGATCTTTCTACTCCCCTGACACCAAATTCAGCTCGGTATCAAATTCATCCTGTGCCTCAATATTGCTGACAAAGCTGTTGTGCGTGTGAGTCAATGACGTCCAAGTCAAGTCGTGCTATCTATCCAGCTGCACAGAAAATAGTAACAGCCAGTCAGTCGGCATAACATTGCGCCTTAAGCCCTCATAATTCGCAAACACAGCAAATTTCAAATTTCATAAAAGGCGCTTCATAGAGCAACTTCTCACAAACAACAGCCAATCATTTCCCTTTCCCGCCACTTTCGTTGGGGGCGGAGGTTCGAATCCTGACAAATGTCGTCTGTCGCCTAGGGTTGCCGCCCTACCCGGAGTTAGGACTGTTTTTTCGGTATTTAGCCCTGCAGCCGACCCACACAAATCACCCCTCTCACTTTCCTCGCCACTGTTGCTCGGTAATCCGCATTGCCAAGACGCAGCATTAGAAATCAACTACAACTGCCTCTTGATCAAAACTCCTCCCTCCCCCTTCCCCTCGCAACTCGACCAACACAGCACACCCTAACGACACCTATTCACGACTAACCCACACATCAAGAAAAAATGGCCCGCCGTCCCGCCCGTTGCTACCGTTACTGCAAGAGTGAGTTTCTCTTCCCAGATGCTGTTGGCTTTTTCTTGTGAGAGGAAGTTGGAAGAATTTGGGGCGTGGAAAAGTGGGAGGAAATGGGGATTTGGTCTTTGGGAGCGGGGGATGAGGAGGGACGGGTGTTGCGTGGCGGCGAGAAATGGAGGAATTTTGTTCGAAAAAAAAGTGGGAACAAAAGACTAACAGTGACTTTTTTCCTCTTCTGAATAGACAAGCCGTACCCCAAGTCGCGCTTCAACCGTGGTGTGCCCGACCCCAAGATCAGGATCTTCGATTTGGGCCGTAAGCGTGCCGGTGTTGACGAGTTCCCTCTCTGTGTCCACCTCGTCTCCAACGAGTACGAGCAGCTTTCTTCCGAGGTACGTCATCAGCGAATCACTTTTCCTTATCGCCCGAAGCTCCACCTCACCACAACATCTATAAATTTATACTCGAACAAAATAGCTAACGGTAACTGTTTGGATAGGCTCTTGAGGCTGCCCGTATTTGCGCCAACAAGTACCTTGTCAAGATTGCCGGAAAGGATGGTTTCCACATGAGAGTCCGGTATGTTCCACCGACGTCACCTCCAAACCGAACGGAGTAAAATATCGAATGTTGGATCAGCTTTTTTCTAACTTGGACTTTACAGTGCCCACCCCTTCCACGTCATCCGTATCAACAAGATGTTGTCTTGTGCCGGTGCGGATAGGCTCCAAACCGGTATGCGTGGTGCCTGGGGTAAGCCCAACGGTACTGTCGCCCGTGTCAACATCGGACAGATCATTCTCTCCGTCCGTACCCGTGACTCACACCGTGCCACCGCTATTGAGGCTCTGAGGAGATCTCAGTACAAGTATGCTTCCCCGCCTCCAGCAGCTCCCACATAAAGTAAAGACACTAACCTCTCTATCACCACCTAGGTTCCCCGGTCGCCAAAAGATCATTGTCTCCAAGAACTGGGGTTTCACCCCTCTCCGTCGTGAGGAGTACCTCGAGAAGCGCCAGGCCGGTGAGGTCAAGGTCGACGGTGCCTACGTCCAGTTCCTCCGCCCCAAGGGTGGTCTCGAGCAGAACATGCGCCGCTTCCCTGAGGCCTTCGCCGCCCAGGCTTAAATTTTCTAATTTTCATTTGGCTTTGGGGCTTTGGGAATTTGGGAGTGCGGGGGGTTCTAAAAACTTTTTTGTATGATTTTAAAAAAAACTGAAAAATTACATCTAAAAGTTTTTTCCTCTTCCTTCCACAAATTGGAGTTGATTCGTTTCTTTGCGCATACTGCTACTGTTCTTTTTGAAGGGAAATAGATGCCTGGTCTTATCACGTGCCGGAATCGCGAATGTTAGAAGCTCGATTTGATGCAGGGCTTATATCACCCCGAGCTATGATCAGCTTCTCTAGCTCGGCTGTGAAGGGGTGTCGTGAGATGAAGCGGGAGATCATCGAGGAGCTGCATGTAGTAAAGTGTGCTTGGAGCCTCTGACATCAACCTAATCGCCATTATGCGCCCAGTTGAGAGCTGGGGTTCGCATCTGTAAATCTCCAGTTCCGGAAAGGCCTCCAGCCACAGCGTGCTAGATCAAAATATGCGAGTGAGATAACATGCTTAGGGAGTTCCAGTGAATAGTCTTGAAGGATTGTGTAATACCTTGTGGACCTGTGGGGTACATGCTTTGTAGAATTATTGTCGTATGTACCAGCAACCTCGTGTTTCATCGCGTACTGTCGTGCTAGCCATATTGTAAAACAGATCTAGACGCGTCCTATTAAATCCATAGCCATTGAGGAGCCTCCTCTTAAATCATTAGCTATATATTAGCCTCTCGTTATTAAACCTGATCCACCACAATAAAAACACAGCGCTAGCCCTAAGATGTCCGTCCTCAACCCATGCAGGCCCAAAATCTATGAGACGGGGACCCAGAAGACTGCCCGCGGCACGCCAGAGCCGGATGTAAATCCGTTCCATCATGTCGATGGCGGCACCTTTATTTCCAGAGGGCAAGAAACCACTTAATCATTACAACTGGGCATATAACGACAGGTCACCGACGCCGTTGATGCGAATACAGGGTGGCGGAGGCGTTATGAGGGATGGCTGTGGAGGTATTTCGATTGAAGTATCATAGATGGTGGTTCTATCGATTCGAAGAGAACCCCCCCCCCCCCCCCCAGATACTTTACTAGCTTCCTGTTAGCACCATGCTAATACCACGACACACTTAAACCCTATCATACACGTAACTCAAACTACCAACGGCTGCCTACAATAACGCCGAACCTGAATTGAGAGCCCGAGATTGGGATTTGGTGTGCGGACTGGAGGGTGGACGTGGAGCTTCTTTGTTGCTCCAAATATAATCAAAGAAGTAATCAATCAATTTGTTACTAATGAATTTAAAAAAAAAAAAAAATCAATTTGTTACTCCAAAATAGCGTATCCGAGTGATCCGAAGGCAATTAGGAGTACATGTACTTATCAACCAGACATCTCCTGTCGAATAGCATAGCGTAATTTACAGCCAATCACAAGAAAGCTGTAAACGTGACAGAACCTGCTGAGAAAAGCTTGTAGAAACATATATGGAAGGCTTACAAATCAACGTGGTGTAGGTTAACTATTGGATTGGGCCTTCCTATTCACTGCATCCAAAACGAAGAAATACCACAAGTGAAGCAGGCCGTCCTCCACAGCTGTCTCCCTGCAGTGATCCACATAGCCCCAGAAACAATATATATATTTATCTTTATATCCATATATATCCCACCACAATTTTTCCCGTTTCCATCCTCACACCCCCCCACCAAAAAACCAGTGACAGGAAATAAAAAACGAAAATGAATGAATGGAATAGATAGTATGCTATACCCTCCTCCCCGTTCTGCTCCCCTCTCCCCTCGTCCCCTCGTCCCCTCCCCCGAAATCTCGTGATAATTACTAGTACTAACTTAACTACATCCCACACTACACAAAAGAAAAAGTAAGAATAATGGAAAACCAAAAAAATATACAGCCCAGACTGACACGATAGTATCCTCCTCTCTGGTCGACCCCTACCCACCACCATCTACCCCTGCTACCCATTCCACCGCACCCAAATCCACCTCTTTTTTCTTTCTCTGCCCGTGGCTAAGCCTACTCTGAATATAGAGGAGAGCAGAACCAAAAAAAAGAAAGCAATAAACACAAAAAACAAGCAAAAGAAAAGATTAAAAACAACGCCCACACTCAAAAGAGATTCGTCTTAGAACACCTAACAAAAAAAAGAGGATTTCCGCACAGGAAAAAGGAAAGCCATTAATCACAGCCAGACAAACAGGCAGACAGAGGAAAGCAAACAAAAGAAACCGCTATAAAAGATAAACCCCTCCTCCCACCCTCCCACCATTCCCCTACCGCTCCACCCACCTTCAACCCTCCCTAACCTAACCAGGCACCCGTGAGTACCCGTAACCCAATCCTTACCACACAAACTCCGCCCCCCAAACTATCTCCTCGGCCGCCATCTCGACGATAGTCTCGACAGTCTCCTGCACAATCTCCTCCACCTCCGGCGCGGCGCCGAAATGGGCCGCCCACAGCTCTGTGATCATGTCGGGTATGGCGGAGATGTATTCGGTGAGGAGCCACAGCGCGTGCCCGATGCTGTGAATGGCTGTCCATGCGTGGCGGAACAGCCAGATTGCGGTGAAGACGATTGCTCTTGTTGGTTTTGTGCCGACTGGCGGGGGGTCCTTGAGAACGACGGGGACGCGCGAAAACTCGGGGGCATTTGCGAGACACTACACGTTGTACAGCGAGAACACGATTGGTATTAGAATGGCGGACTATAAAAAACCGAAGATATAGAAAAAAGAAGAAAAAATCCCGCCGTCCCCCTAAGAAAAAAACATGAAGAGAAGAAAAAAGTGACCAAAGAAGAAAAAACAGGCGGCCGCCACCACCACCACCCGGGTTTAGGTGGGGTGGAACGTGTCTCCAATCTCATATTCAACGAAAGGGTATGCATACAATATCGCGACCTCGATTGCCATCCACAGCGCCATCCCAAGGAGCACCACAAACCCCCACTTGAGCAACCACATCATCCAGCTCCACCCCGAGTTCTTACGCTTAAGCGCATCCTCAAGGACCTTTGTCTGGAGTCTTAGTCGTTGTCGTTCCTCGTCGCACCGCAAGCGGTAAAGAATCTCCTCCTGCTCCGAGATCTCGCTGATGATATCGGATGATGAGCCTGACGATATTGTCTCGCCGCCGGGAGATAGCCACTGCTCAAGCACCTCAATGCCCCTTGCTACAGAGCGTACTTCGAGCTGCAGAGTCTTGAACCTGTTCATGAGTTTTTCGTGGACGGCGCGCTCGGCTTCTGACTGGCGATCGCCGGTCGTTGCGTCAGAGACTGAGCGGGGGGGCTGGTCCTTTGTTTCTTGTGGGTTGTAGGGTTTGCTAGCGACAAGAACTTCAATGCTGTCAATGTCGTCCTCGTCGTCGCTGGAGCCTGGCTTGAGAAGGGCGGAAAAGTCTTGATCGTGTTTGATGAGATGGTCGAGCGAGTCGTCAGAGTCTTCTTCAAGGATAGAGCGCTTAGGGATGACGAGGCTCTTTGGGCGAACCGTTTTCTTGATGATGGCTGTTTTGATGATTGCACGGCGGAGCTTGCCGGGCTTGGTGGTTTCTTGCGGCTCCTCAACTGTGCCGCTGTGCTTCTCTGCGATGGGGCTGTTGAGGCTCTCGGGGCTCATTGGGGGGCTGATTGGCTCCCTTTGTGATTGCTTTTCCCGCACGTTCTTGCTGTTACGTTGTTGTTCTTCCTCTTCTTTGTCACTGTCTACGAGATTGAGTAGATCCTCGTAATCCTCAACGGCAGGGCTTCTAAGTAATCTTGCCGTAAAGTCTCCCATCTCACTAGTGGGTGAAAAGAGCTTCAATGGCGTCTCCAAGTCCATTTCCGAATCACGACCAGCGGATCTCGGCCTTGACGGCGTTTTCTTCTCAGCATCTAGAGATGCACGATTAGGTACCAGCGAGTCCAACGATTTCGTCCTCGACAGTCTTGACGGCGATCGGATTTCCTGGTCTTTTCCCAGAGAGTCAATTGATGCAATGATATCCTTCAGCTTCGCCTCCTCTCGTTCAGCATCCTTGCGCTCATCCTCCTTCTTTTTCCTCTCCTCACGGCGGCGTTCCCTTGGCTTTTGTTCATCACCTGCTGCCTCCTCAGCCTCTGTGGACCAGCTACTTCTATTTGAACCTGGGGGAGAAAAACGGGTAAGCTTACGAAGAGTTTCTAAATGCTCGACAATGTGATGATGCTCCTCCTCCTGCCTTGAACCCTTATCCGCGGTAGCTGACGTCGGACTGTATATTGCCGAATGACTAGAAGACGGCCGACTAGACGACTGTCCAGATGAAGACGATGATTTTGTCATTCCGAATGGGAGAGGGCTCTCGGGCATTCGCGAAATATCTTCTTTTGATGCTTCGTGCACTGTTGACGGCTGGGCAGCAGAGCCAGCAAACCCACGAAGTTTTGGGGGTTCCCTGCTCCTGATTGTTGATGATCCTTGGAAGCGGGAGGTTGTTGATGCAGACGTGGTTGTGGCTGCTGCAGCTGCAGCATTGGCGTTAGCGGATGTCGAGGATGTAGCGGATGTTGCCGACGTAGACGAGTGCGACCGATGCAGGGCTGACGATGATGGCGCAGACGACTTTGTTCGCTCGTGCCTGGTTGAGGGTGAGGGTAACCCGGTCTTGGCACGGATAGGCGGGGCGGGTGAGGGAATCGACGACTTTGAGGTTTTGATGGGCGTGTTTGGTCCTGAGTTTGACGGTCGAGGGAGCCCGCTTCGTAGGGACAAGCCAGAGGCGGGACGGCCTAGTGGTGGGGATGCCCGCTGCTGTGTGATTGTCGGTGATCTATTGCGGGTTCCCTCCTTCTCATCTGCTGCTTTGCGTGTTTTGGAGGCGCCTGCACCACTACCGCTACTCCCTCCTGATTGTATACCAATGTTACTGTCTCGTACTGGGATGACCGATCCTTTCCCTCCTCGCTCGAAACCATTGCTGCTACCATTCATCAGGGTCCCAGGAGCCCTGATTGTGCCTGAGCCTCCAAGACTGCCACCAGTTCTGCGTGGTCCTGGTCGCACGGGAGCCCCGTTTGATGTCGCTGCTGCTGGGGCGGTATCTGATCCGTTTGTTGCCATCTTTTCTTTGCCTTTGCTGATTTCCTCAAGGGCCGCAGTCTCTGCATCCTTTTCTTCCTTGCTGTACTCTAACGAAGACTTTTTAGAACCTGCTGGCTGGTTCTCCATCCTTCGTCGTCTCCATGCACTCATTGTGATCCCAACCTGCTCTCCGTCTTCACCCTCACCATCCTTCCTGTCGAACCCAAGTGATTCAACAGACTGAGCTAGCCGTTGCCTTCGTCTAGGGCTGGTCTGCAGCTCTGATATTGGGCCCTTCCTCCCCACCTCTTCCGACATGCCTTTATACACCTCCGGCCTCGCCCCCGATGCTGACATCTGTCTCCCCATCTTTTCTCCACCATTCCTCCGCCTCCTCTCCTCTTCTTCCGCCTCTTCCTCCTCCTCTTCCCTGATCGAGTTGGACGTACTCGACCTACTCTCAATGCTACGACCGCTCTGTGCACTACCCACCCTCTGCGGATGATAGTCCCTATTGCGTTTCACTTCTATAACTTCCCGGTCGTGGATCTTCCCCATGATGCTTGTTGCATCATCAATCACCTTGGGGAGGCCAAAGTCTAGCTGCCCCCTCTGTCCCCCGGTATGCCGCCTTGGCATCGAATGTGAACACTTTGACCCTGGGGCTTGACATAGTCGGCGGGTCCGCGTACGCGGGGAGGGGTCGTCGGTGGTACTGCTCACCGAGTCGAGGTCCATTGAGTCCATGAGTGTGATGTGGGAGTCGAGCTCCTCGTGGTCGCCGGTGCATTCATGGTCGTCGCCGGTGAAATCCTGTCCTCCACTTCCTCCACCCAGTGGGGGGAGGCTGCTGCGGCGATCCAGTATTGGCGGGGAGGGGAGATCGGTGCGCGGGTTGCTGAGCCTGTTGATGGTCGATGTTGTGATAGTGCCGGTCCCGCTGCGGGCTTTTGGAGCGCCCTGTTGCGTGACCATTGTGTCGTGGTGGTGGGTGGTGCCTTGATGGCCGGGAACGGGAATGGTGAGTGCTCCCTCACCTTGGTGGGTTGGTACAAAGGAATTGATAGACAGATGGGAAGGGAGGGTGCGCGCCCGGCGGTGGTGGGGAGCGAAATATTGTCAAGTATAATCGATCGGATCCGGGGAAGTGGTTTGTTTCCTTTTCTCTTATCCCTTCCCCTTCTTTGTAACTATGTAGGTGTAGTAGTGTGTAAGACCTTTGAAGATGGCCCGGAATGGGATGCCTTGGAGATGGAAAGAAAGGAAAAAAAAGCGGTCGCCGCTATAATAAAAATTCCGGAAAATAAAAACAAGATGGCGCGCGCGCTGAACCGTACAAACGTAAGGGTTGACACACCCACACTCACTCAACTCAACTCACGCACACCCACAAAACACACACACACACACACACACAAACAAACAGTTAGGCTGTAAGGTTTGTTTCTACGCGGGGTATGTATGTGCTAGTGAACGTAGTGGTAGGCAGGCAGGTAGGTGGTGGTGGTGTCCGTGGTGGTGATGGTGGGAGATTGCAATTGTTAGGGAGGGATGTGGAATAGTGAAGTCAGCATCGGTCGATAGCCTTGTTCCCTTCCCTTCCCTTGCGCAACGCGTCAAAAAGAGGGTAAGAAGGAAAGGACGCTCAAATCCAAAAAGCAAAAGCACCTTGCTGGGGCTCTTGGGGGGGGCTTGTTTGCCTGTGGGGCGTGAGTTATGATGAAATTGTTTTGCGGAAATTCAGAGACAAGTTACGAACACGAGTATCAATGGAAAAAGGGTTTGTTTTGCACCCGGCCATACCAGCCTCTCTCCCTCTTTCTATGCCCGATGAGGATAGAGCATCTACGAAAAGGGGGCGAGAAGAGAAAGGGTTGTTGCCAAGCCTCCCCGCGAATCACGTAGAACTAACCCCCCTAGTTATGCATAGAATGTTCAGTGGTAGATGACACGATGACTAATGGTCGTATTGTAAGGAACTGACTGACTCGGTTCTCTCCCCAATATCTGCCAATGATCCAACATCCCGTTCTTTCTGAACCACCAACCTCCCCACCAGGCCTCCGGTGTGTGTGTGTGGGTGTGTGAGAGAGAGAGTGTGTGTGTGTGGGCACAGGTATGGTAGGTAGGTATGAGAGGTAAGTATGAGGTAGGGGGAACTGTGATTGCTCCTGCCTATGTATTGATTGTTACATGGCACTTTTCTTTTGCTCAGCAGCCGCCTGGCAAACAGGGCTGAGGGTGGGTGAGAAGGAAGGGAAGGGGGAGAGCAAAGGAAGGAAGAAATGAGCAACAAGGCGATACCCACAAACAAGTGAGCAGGTGGGTGTGTATGTTATGTACCTATGTGAGTGGTCATCATCACTCGCTCAGTCGGAAGAACAATCCCCTTTCTTCCTCTTGATTTGTATGGCATGCCACAGCTGTTGTCTTGGACTGCCAAACAGATGATCGTTTTGAGCGTGGCGGTTTTGTTACGCTTTTGGCTGAAGGCGTGGCAAATTACCACGGCGGCGCGAGGAAACTCGACTCCTGCCTTTGGCTGACTAACATGGATATGGATGGATACGCCGGTTGTGAAGCCATACAATCCATACACAATGTCCTCATGTTGATTGCACTCAACCATTGCCCCCTCCAATGAAATTGTAAATACCCACGCGAAGGAGGTTGCTATTTTTCGAATATGGCCGAGGCTACCTACCTGGCTCGCTCCCACCAGGTTTGTCGTTGCAAAAATTGCTTAACTTCATGTACTACCGGTACATATCTCTCTCTCCATTTTGTGCCTGTAACCATGTAGGCAGAGTACTACACCCCCATGTTGCACCAGCCGCCTGAAGGGAGGATGGATGTAGCAACCAGGCCAATGCTGCTGCTGCTGCTGATACACCTGCTGAGGAAAGATGCTACATACACCCTATTTTAATGATCCTTGGACGTGGGCCTCTTGTAGAGCAATTGCCGCAGCCGGGCACCTGAGCGAAAAAAAAAAAAGAGAAAAAGTGAGGGTGAAAGAGATTTCCTCCCGCCTGCAGGCTTTGCTGTGTTTCCTATCAAATCTTATCCTCGAGATGTATCATAATAGATTGTCTGCTCTGTGTGGGTAGATACGGTAGAGTGGTTCGTCGTAGCAGACAGCCCATACAAACATCCATTCATGCATACTTCCGAGCTAGAACGTCTTCGGAAGCCGCCAAGCCGTCTGTATTGCTGACTAACATCCTTCCAACTGGTGCCCGATAATTCGAGCGCCGAGCTTAAGCACAGACCAACGCGAACTTCCCATGGCGAGTACGGCAAACACTGTGGCCAGGCGAACTCGAATCGTTTGATACATTTTTCACGAGTTTGCTGCTCGAGAATTTGCTTGCAATATGCTTACATGTACATAATTCCGCTGCCTGCGTATCCCAGCTACAAACAGCCCATACACATCTCCCTCCCCTACATGAAATTACATACCAGTACGCACACCACCACCACTGCGCGCAGCTCGACGCCCGTCATGGTTGCTTGCTGGGCGGTAGGCGGTGGTGGTGGGGTTAGGGGAAGAATGCGGCATACTGTGCTCTAATTGGGTGGCTGGGCCTGCTGTGGTGCTGCTACGTGCTAATTAACCCCATAGGCAAATTTGGGTGGGCCTTGCTAACTAACTGCTGTGTGTGCCTTTCCCCCGAATGAGACGGGGTGATCTGAGGTCTGCCCACAGCATAAGGTCTCCCACTCCCACTGTTTTTTCTTCCCACCCAACCTGTACTGTGTTCTCTCTCTCTCATCTTTCCCTCACTGCCCCATACATCCCACTGCTGTGAGTAAGTCTCCTCCCTCCCAAATTTTCCCCCTTCACCAAAAAATTTCCCCCCTACAAAATTGCCCTCTACCATTTCTCTCTTGTTGCTACAAGGCGATAAGATAGGGATAGTGTCCCACCCCCATCCCCACTCCACAACCATACATAACGACTGACATCGAATTTTCGTAATTATCAGAATCGACACTTCTTTGCACGGTTTATTCTGTGCTGTGATTCTCATCTCGTTTGAAAGGTTTGTTGTCTCCTCTCTTCCATTTTGTTGTTGTCGGTTCTCTATTAGCGTTCCCCCTACTATTCTTCTCCCTTCGAGCCTCGCATACACGAGGCGAGTTAAGCGACGACGACGGTTTCTGTCGTCTTGCGCTCTTGCCTTTTTGGCTGCCCACGCTTTCTTGCTTTTTTCTCTCCATCTTCCCCCCCCTTATGATAGTATCATTATTTGAGGGTAAAACAAAAATTTGTATCTGCCGATATCTATTCTAGAAATCTCAATTCCCTTTTCCCAATGACGATCCGCATCATTCTTTCTTGTTCCGCCAACAACCACCTTTTCATTCCGTCCTTCTCATCCGCTTTCTTGTTTTTTTGTCGCTAGCATTCGTCATCCCGTTCGCTTTTTTCCTAGGCGTTCTTGACTAACACCCTCCCTCTCTCTTCCTCCCATCCACAGACGCGCTACTAAAACATTCGCGTCTCCCCGTACAACTTCCATCATCACCAACACCATTCTCATCACCAAATAAACCACAGAGATGCCACGCACAGAGAAAGCCCGTAATAAGCCCGTCAAGGGAGCCAAGAAGAAGAAGGGTATGTTATCTCCCCATCAACTTCTGTGTTCGTTTTTCATGCCATTGCCGCTGCTTATCATCATTGGATGATGGATGATGATGATTCATCCCGCACTCGATGAGATGAGATGGCGGTGATGAAACGGAATGCAGAAAACCACCCAATCGATCGGTTCATTGCTAACATCCTTTTCTTGTCCTCCAGACCCCAATGCCCCTAAGCGTGGTCTCTCCGCCTATATGTTCTTCGCCAACGAACAGCGTGAGAACGTCCGCTCTGAGAACCCCGGCATTGCCTTCGGTAAGTAACTTCCTTCAATTGACCCCCTTATCCATTGAAACCCATCCTAACCTTTTTACAGGTCAAGTCGGCAAAGTTCTTGGTGAGCGCTGGAAGGCCCTGACCCCTCTGCAACGGAAACCATACGAGGACAAGGCCCAGACCGATAAGGAGCGCTACGAAAAGCAGAAGGCGGCCTACCTTGTAAGTCCACCCGCGCCCGTCAAAATGGACGACAAACCCACTATCACTAGCACAAGACCAAGAAGAAGAAATGCCAGCCCTGTCGTCTAGCAATATTGTCTTGTTTTCTTTGTTTTTTCATGTTTTTCATTTCTTGCTCTGAAAGTCGCAAGGCCATCATAGCTGACACGATAAGGAGGAACAGTCTGCGGCTCCCGAGGATGAAGAAGAGGAGGACGACGACTAGATTTTCGGTTCGTTCGTTGCCCGGGCAGAAAGGGGGAAATTTTAAAAGAACAAAGTGGGAAAAGAAATAATATAAACTCTTTTTTCCTCGCTAGTTTTTTTTGCTTCTCTTGCTGCCATTTTCTTGCTGCTTCGTTGTTGGGGTGTTGTTCTGTTGCCTTTTTTTTTTTATCTATAATTGCAGTAAACTTTAGTTCTCTCGTCTTCGTCTCTGTTTCATTTTCTCATTTTTTTTTATATTTTTTACTCTCGAGCTTTCACTCATCCTCCCGCGCCTCCTCGTCCCCCCGCCACCCCCTCCTCCGCTCCTATTCATATTAGTTTCGGGGGGTTCAACAACCTCTATATTTATTTTTTCTTTTCTTCGGCGGCATTCCCGCCGCCGGCGAGGAGTCGGAGAGAGAGAGAGGGGTGTGGGAAGAATGAGTGAGAGGAGATGATTGAATGCTCGCCTCATCCGGGAGTTTTTTATAAAAGCATTGGCATATCGGAGTCGGGAAGGGGGGTGGGTGGGGGGGCGGAGGAGAGGAAGAGGCGGGGGAATTATCTTAAAGTCTAAAAAAATGTAGCCGTTGATCTCGGTGGGGGGTGGAAGGGTTGAATGGGACGGAAAAGAGGGTCAATGATGTAGGATACGTTTTCTGTGCTACGAATGAAAACGGATATGGTTGCTGTTGATATTTGTGTGATCATTTTTTTGAACGTGTGGGGGGGAGGGGGGGAGGAGGAGGAGGATAAGGGTGATTTAATATATACTGTACTATACAATACCTGCCATTGATTGCATTCTTTCGAGTATGTATCTCTCTAGCTGATTTGTTCTTAAACTCCTCACGTCGCCGAGTCGTGATGAAGTTCTTGCACTGTCTTTGTTTGCACCTTCTCGGCGGCTCCATAATACACTACCACTATGGAGGTACTACTGCTACTACTGCTAGATAGAGTACCACCACAGGGCACTCGCATGTAGATGCCCCCATACTTTACATCACCGCCCAGCCCTGCTACATCATAACTCAGGCGTAACTTCTCCTTACTTCTCCCTTAAGTTCGATCTAATCCCCTGGTACGGTAACTCCCTGACCGCCCACGTGCACAAGGGCTTGCGCCATTCTCGCGTGGGAAGGGAACTAGGGGAAACGCGTCGGCATGTGATCGCGCGCGCGACGGTGACGGTCGGATGTGTGCAGCTCCGGGGGTGTGGGAGATTTGGGGGTTGGGTTGGGGTCATGGACGATCACTCAGGTTTGTGGAATGGGTAGGGGACTCTAGGGTAGGGTAGAATGTCTCAGTCGGGTTGGAGTATCTACCACCAACTTAGCCTGCACGATTTTTCTTTCGGACTTGGGCTTGCTGGATATGGAGTGTGCTCGTGTGATGTGATATGAGGCCAGGACGAAATAGAACCCCGAGTGAGGAAGTGAGTTAGGAAATGATGCCAAGGGCGACCGACGGACGGAGTGAAAAATAGAGGCAGAGATTTATGAAGATGAGGGTACCTACACGATGGTACTACTCTAAAAAGTATTTACTCTCCAACACGAAGTACTAGTACTCGTATACCAGGGTAAGAACCAAAAAATGCAAGTGACGGAAACAGTAATGATTTGTATGAGAGATCACCGCCACCCCATACAAATAATCCTTGCCCTGAGAAACTGCATTTTCTGGTTCTTTTCGTGGTAAACGAGTACTTGGATTCGGGGGGAAACCCCAAAGAAGGGAATATTCTGGTTCAGGAGTACTGAGGAGTTTGTACCTGTCTGTACCTAACCTACCAACGGGTTTTGTTCGTGACCCCAACTGCCGGTAGGCAGCACGCACATAATAAACGCGTCATGCAACCAAGCGAGGACTCTTCCCCTTGATTAGCGGAGATTTCAACCAACAGCCATGTAGCGTCTAGCTGTTGTTTGAGTGTGGAGGACATAGGAAGGGAAGGAACAGAGGAAGGGGGCGAGGTTTTGTTCCCTCTCTTCTGTCTCTCGCCCCTCACGGCTCTCGTCCCCGCATTCAAAAAAAAAAAAGAAAAAAATAAATAAGGATATAGAAAGAAAAAGTAAAAACGTATCAAGGATTTTCTCTTCAAGCCCGAGGCGGTAGAACGAAAGAAGGCAGTAGAAAAACCTGAAACTAAGGGGAAGAATAAAAATAAGGTCATCTGTTCGTTTCCTGTCAGATTTTGTCCGTTATTGCTCGCCTTACCCATCGTCGGATCATATCACTCAGGGAGCGAGAACTGAGTATGGTTACGTACTCAGCGTCATTGTCGTACTCATATATGATGAGGGATCCCATCCCGCCCAGACTAGAATTTCTCCCACACATCTGAAGATGGGGAAGTGGTTTCGCAATTCGCATCTTGACCTCAATCGGGAGGTGAGGCTGTACCCTACAGTGATCACGGGCACCTGGGGGTCAGGGGAATAATCACATCGGTCGAATTCTTTTGCAAGCGGAGGAAAACGGAGCCAACTTTTTTTCCTTCCCTCTCTCACTCTTCTCCCTTTCGTTCGTTTCTGATGGAGAGAGAGAAAAAAAAGAGAGGGGAGAGGGAGGAAATGGGTTTATTACGATGGCGCGGTTTCCGCTGTTCTACTCTACCTGTAGGTAGGTAGGCAGGCAAGGTACTCTACCCTATGCACAGGTACATATACTGACAATTTGGGTATAGCAGAAGCGATTCTTCCGGTCCGTCATTTCTGCGATACCTGCCATGCGATATAGAAGATGTCTACCCCGCCATACATTGGTTTCCTTCTGATGGCTTACTGATGCTCTGATGGACCGCCGGATGGCCGCTTGATGACTTGCTGGAGATAGGTTGGGGGTGGGTGGGGTGGTTCTTCACTGATGGGATTCGTGGCGGGCAGCCCGTCATCGGAATCTCAAGTTAGGGGAGAACGAATCGAGGATTAGGCCCTTGGGAAATCATCGATTTCTTTTTTGGAATACCCGTAAGGTGCTGTTATTCTATATTGCTTACCTACATGCCCTTAATGTGCAGGCAGGTCACTGCTAGGCTGCCTATGACGATGGTTCGGATTTAGTCCTCGAGCAGAGACTGGTGCCGGTTATTATACTCATGCCGGGCACGGTGCACCGGAAGGTAGGTGCCTGTCTTTGCCTACTCTTCTCCGCCGGGGCGGCGCCGCCAGGGGCACCACGTTTGCATTCGTGTTTGGTGGTTTTGATTTTCTCTGTGGCGGCGTTCTCACAGAGATCGTGGATTGGAAACACATTGCAGACTGGGACTTGAGTGCTATCCCACGATCCGCCACAACCCTGCAGCCGTTGACAGAAAACCCCACCACCACCCTAGGTGGACTGCATGTGATGGTACGTTTTTTCTGGGTTGTTTCTCCCATTCTTTTGTTTTTTTCCCTACACCTCGCTTTCCCACGCGAATTGGGTTTTACCTTGATGTTGGATGTTCGTCTCTCTAACGATGGGATAGGGTCAAGTATTTGTATTTTGTTTTCCCTGGTTTTGTACTCTTCTGGTTGTCCATGTTCATAGGGTTCCTGCATAACAAAGAGAAAAAAATACATACGCCATCATTCGCCGACTGGAATATTGTTGAGCCTGTTGGACTATTACTCAAGTCATGTTACCAAGAAAGATGATTTTTCCTTTTTTTTCTCCTTCAGAGAAACCCGTCCTTTCCGCGCCGCAGATCTAAATCCCGGGAGAAGAAACCGATTTGCCTGGTTTCTCTGCTGTGGCTGGATGGAATTGAGGGCCGGGAGAGAGAAATAGAGAGAGTACAGTTTCAATTCTCGGAAGTTTTTTAGGTCAGGGAACATGATCGCTCGATCGGAAGGAGATCATTGCGGATATGCGCAGGAATTTCTTGTGATCTTGGGAAAGAGCGATATATCTTGTTGCTGACCGGTTTCACGAGAGCCTTCTATGCTGGTGGAGGTTAGAAGGCGGTGGAGAAGGGTGGGTTATCTGGGTGGGGTAAGAAGGCACCCAAGTAAACCAATGCTGAAAGTACTCAATCGATGATGCAGCAACAGCGTGGCCCTATCAGAATCAATTTCGTCAACAAACGGCCGCAGGGTCAGATATATACTACCATACGAAGGGGGGACGGTTGCAAAGTTGGACTACGATTTCGCTTACTGTTGGTCAGTGGGATCGCTAGCGAGCGGCGCACCTCGCGGGGTTTTTTATGGATGCTGATGCTTGCTGCTGCTTGCTGCTTGCTTCTGCATGAAACTGGAGCTCCGCTCGCCGAAAGTTCTCCCCCACACCTCCGGTCTAAGGCTTGTGCGTGCCTTGGTTTGGGCATGATTCTGGTAGTGGTCAGAGCAGGGAGGGTGCACCTCGAATCCAATTGGTGAAGGGTACAGTAACTTTTTTTGTCCATCGTTGAGAGCCAGTCACAACCAGACGTTTACATCCCTATGGGCCCTCTGCAGCAGGCTCTCTGGAAAAGACAGTTCAGAACCAGCGGGGAGTATTGACGCTAAAAGTGGTGATGCATTGATAACCACATTCTCCTCGTACTCTGCCAGACACGTCAGAGCCCACCTTGACCTGGAGCCGCATGGTAACATCCCCTCTTTCAAAGGGCAGCTAGGCTGTCAGCCCGCCTCGAGAGATATTACATTATCTGGTCGGTCCGCACCCTTCACACGGAGGGTCTAAAAACAGCTCGTTCGGCGTTGAGATTTCGACTTTTTTCTTTCCTTCGTTTTCGTGTGTGTTCCGAAATTGCTCCATGGCCAGCAAGCTTTAAAGATCAACCCTCGACCCATCCAAAGAAACCAATTCGACCACCGAAAAAAATATCCAAAAATATATTTTCTTAAAAAAAAAAAAAAAAAAGAGGATACATCCAATAAAGAAAAAGGATCTCGCTTGTTCCGATGGCTGACAGGTCGGCTATATTCGGTGTTCTCACCACCTCAGCCATTGCAGGGACCATCGCAGAATCCCTTCATCGCTACACTGATGACCTTCCAGAGGACTCTTCGCGTGATATTCGTGGTGTTTTTAACTGTCTACTTGACATCAAAGCCATATTGAGGGATCTCGATCTAGCATTTCAAGACCCTCGGTTCAATCGCTCATCGCGAGAGTTGCTGGACGACATTGAACTGGGTATTGGAAGCTGCTCCAGGAGCTTGAGGGAATTGGATGTTATTGTGGCACGATACACATCTGGGAGACGGCTAGCGAGTGCAAGAAGGGCATGGTACGAAATACAGGAGAGCTTTCATAAAGCAGATGGATATGCTCTTGTTGGAAGATTGGAAGTTCACAAGACGTTCTTGTTGCAGTTGAAGGGCATTCTTCAATTGTAATTATTTCACCCATCTTTTTTTTTTTTTTAAGTAGCCAATTGATCTGCTACCCCGCGTTTCAACTCGGTTGTTTCGGGAGGCTTGCGGGATTGGATCGTCGTTTTGTCTCACTCGGTCTTGGCGATGGTATCAGCATTGCTAACCTTTAAGCCCTTCTAGTAAAAACGGTACTGGTCGGACCGAGACACACCGCACGAAGGAGAAGGTGAAGTACCATGGCGAGAGCCACGAGCGTGCTGCCAGGCAAGTCCGTGACATGGAGGACCATCGAAGACGCTATCCAGAAGAGAAGACATATGTCTACAGATGCCCGGCACCAGTTCCTTCACCTCCTTATGACGCACCTCAGCAACAACGCCGGACCTATGTTCCCCCTGGAACATTTCCACCGACACCACCCATGGAGCCACAGAGGAGGAGTTTCACCCCAGGTGTTGGATTGACGACGTCGTTCCCGCCCACACCACCTATGGAGCCGCTTAGGTATCACCATATGTCATCTCCGCATGGATCTTCCCACGGATCTACCCACGGATCCGTCCATGGATCCTCTCATGGGTCTCCCCATGGGTCCGTTCATGGGTCGAGGCCTATGTCACCTGAGACACCAATGACGCCTCCCAGTAGGTATGCACCACCACCAGCACCATCACCAATGTCGTCTCCTGCCGGAAGGTCGAGGGGAAGTGGTGGTCTTGGTAGTGCCCTTGCTGCCGTGCCCGGATCCAAACCAAGCTGGTGGAACGGTATCTCCGATGTGCCAGCCCCTGGAAATGTCAGTCCAGTAAGCAGCGGCGGTAGCAGTGGTGGTAGCAGCTCTGGATCAAGGTACAAATCTCCCGTACCGCGCGGTTCGAAGATCGTCGTGAAGGATTTGAGTGTTAATTCGTTATTGTGGCGTAGGAATGTTGAGGGTTCGCAATGCTTTGGGATGCCTATGGACTCGTTGAGTATGGCGAGGGAGGAGATTGAGATCATCAAAGTGTATGTTTTATTTCTCTTCCAATTTTCTGCTCTATGGAATTTTTCTTGCTAATGCTATCGTTGCAGCGAATTTGATAACGACCTTACTCTCCGTCTCTATCGCGATGAAAGTAGCGATGCAGCCAAAGTAGTATGCACCATCGGCCCGCAATTCGGCGTCGGTTCAGGCGACTACTTCAACCAGCGCTCCGCACCAAACAAGTTCCAAACATTCATCGATGCCAGTCTCCTCACAGTCAGCCGAGCAGGCAGCAGCCTACACCTCAAGAGACGTGGAATCATGTGGGCGTGTCTCTACTTCACCGACATCGAGAGTATGCCTCCCCCAATCAAAACTAACCCGTCCAACCGATCATTTCACTAACAAAAATCTCTTGGCAGACATGGTCCTTTTCTACCACACCTTCCTCGCCTTACGCTTCAACGGGCCCAACGCACCAAGCCCCAAAAAGTCCGAATACTGGCTCGATGGCGAAGAGCTCCTCTTCTCAGCCGAGATCGACGACGCCGGCTACCCACACCTCCTGCGCGTCCTGCGGGACCGCGACTCAGGCGTCGTCCGCCTCGCGTCGGCTAACGTCGAGGGCGAGTTCACGGATAGCACTGTCTGGACTGCGTTCATCACGGACTACATTGGACAGCCAGAGTGGATGCACTGCTCAAGATCGAACAAGATTGTGCTCCGTACTATGAGGCAGTTTGCGTTTACGGACTACTTTGACACGAATACGTGGAAGAACTTTGAGTTGAGGTTTATGGTACCCGGTGATGCGAAGGCGTTTGAGACGGTCATTAATGAGTTGAGGGTGCCGGCTGTTGGGGGTACTCCGTACTAAAAAAATAGGGATTGTGGGCAGATGGATGAAGGACGAAAAAAAAAAGAGGAGTGGTTTTTCCTTGCACTCGCTTGTTGGTTCCTTTTGTTTCTCTAATTTGGTCTGGATTTTGGATTTTGGATCTTGGGTTTCTGCTTTTTGGAAAGGGGCAGCGGGTGGGAAATGCGTTTATACCTTGACGACTGTAACGCGACTATGAATACGGTGTTTGGATTTTGTCTATTTTTCTGCTTTTATCAACTTATTTTGGGGGAATATTTATTTTTACTTCCTGTTTTTCTCTTTTTTATTTTATTCCCTTTATTCCCCTAGGCGCAAAAGCTAGTCTTTCTGGAACCCGTCTTTTTCTCCGTTCGCTTTTATCATCACCTTCTATTTGTCTGGCCGTCTGTGTTTTATCTGTGTTGGGTCTTTTTTATTTTTATTTTATTTACTACCCTAACCACCCCCCCTCTAGCTTACCCTTATTAGTACTATTAAGTCTTGTATTTTCTGACGTATATCCTATTTCTCTTCTCTTCGATTCAATTGGCTGTTGGATGGCTGGATCTACGATTTTGTTGTTAGTAGCTTCTGTAGGGAGGAGGAGGCGGAGGAGGAGGGGGGGATGTGTTACATACTGAATACTTACTTTACTCACTTACTACTTACTATTCCACTCTACATGCCACTCTACTTTGTGCCTGACTGACGTGCACTTTCCCCCTCTACCCACCACTAGACAACATCCCCTCCCAAGAAGAAAAAAAAAAAACTGCCAACAACGGCCAACCCCACACACGCACGCACACACACACACACACACACACACACAAGAAACCCAAGATCGAGAAAGCATCCCCATCTCCAAACCTCGTGTGGTGTGCATCCAACCCGGGATGGGGATCGAATCTACAATTGCAAGGCCACAAGGCTGAAACACTTCACCCTCTACCTCTACCACCGATGCGGCGGGCCAAAAATAAAACCTAAATAGTGGTAGTGGCCTAAGGGTTGCATGCGAGTATGAATTAAACAAAAAACAAAAACCTATATAGTGGGTTGGTGGGTTGGGTGTAGAGTAGAGATATAGTATGTAGGTGGTGGTGTTTCGATCAGATGTCACGATCATGGCCAGAGCCTAAAATGTTGTACATACCCGTGTTGGGG
The DNA here is from genome assembly GCF_003444635.1 of Morchella importuna. Taxonomy (NCBI): domain Eukaryota; kingdom Fungi; phylum Ascomycota; class Pezizomycetes; order Pezizales; family Morchellaceae; genus Morchella; species Morchella importuna. Next base: position 245,639 of record NW_025763433.1, on the reverse strand, counting down.
GCGGCGGGGGTTGTGGTGGGGACGCTCGGGGATAGAGAGGTGGAAGGGGAGGGGTGGAGGGGTAGAGTAGTAGTGGTAGTAGTAGTAGAGGGGTACTGACAGAGGCAGAGTACCTACGTAGTGCTAGTAGGTAGAGCAATAGTAGGTAGGACAATAGTAGTGGAGGTACGTAGTAGAACTGCCATGCTACAGATCGCGAGATAAGCGATATGCTACCTAGAGTACTAAGCTACTATTACTCACGATGGTAGCCAGATACAGACTAACAGATATAGTACTCCATGTATTTACCAGGTCCCACCCAGGTCCCCGGGAGTTGGGAGTTTGTGACTTTTTCAGTCCCGGGCATGCAGCTAGAGTAGACTCCGTCACGTGAGCCCCAGTACCAAATGAACGGCTAATAATTCAACCGCCACAGACAATCGGTACCCAATCTGCCGGCCCGCCGAGTGAGCGTCTTGGGAAGGTGCGAGAGAGAGGAGACTAGAGAGTCCGCTTATTAACTAATCCGGGTCTCCCTCAGTTGCAAGGGATCTCGGCAATCTACGGGGGAGGGAGAATGGGACCTACAACGGCCTACAAAAAAAGGACCCGGCCCTGTTGGCTGGCTGGTTGAAGAAGTGGAAGTGGTGTTATTGTTATGTCACTGAGTATCAGCATCCGGGTTTTCAAGAACCGTGACCGTGATAGTGCCAGCAGCAGCAGCAGCAGCAGTAGCAGCTGGTGGTGGAGTATTGATTTCAAGATTAAGATTATCATCCCCGCCGCCGTCGCCATCCCCACCCAGATCACCGCCCCCGCTGCCGCGGCCGCATAGCAACCGAACCATGGCCCATGAAGCCGCCGAATCTGCCGTCGACAGCACCGACAGCGGGTCCAACAACCTCAAGACCCCGACCGCCGGCCAGCGTCTCCTGGGGATCCTCCGCTATGTGCCCGCCCGCTGCCGTTACGACCCCACCACCCCCTTCGAGTTCACCTTTGCGCTCAACCTCCTGTTTGCCTTTGCCGCCACCTTCACTGTCGCAAATCTATACTACAACCACCCCATCCTCGATAAGATGGCCGAGACTTTTAATGTCTCGTATGAGCGTGTCGCCGTCGTGCCCACGCTCATGCAGGCGGGGTATGCGAGCGGGCTGCTGTTCCTGAATCCGCTTGGAGACCTGTTTAGGAGGAGGGCGCTGGTGCTGGTGCTGATATTGTTTACGACGCTGTGTTGGGTGGCATTGTGTGTGACGAGGAGCTTTGAGGTGTTTGCGGCGTTTAGTTTTGTAGTTGCGGTGTCGACGGTGACGCCGCAGTTGATGTTGCCGCTGGTGGGGGAGTGAGTCTACCTTCATCCTGGGGTCTATTCTGTTTGATATATATATATAGATGCTGACAGTATTGTGTAGTCTTGCACCGCCGGCGAAAAGAGCTACAGCACTGTCATACGTGACCTCCGGCATCCTACTGGGCATGCTCCTCGCCCGCATCCTCTCCGGCATTATCACACAGTTCACCCACTGGCGCACCGTCTACTACGTCGCCCTAGGCCTGCAAGCCCTCATCTTCGTGCTCCTCTACCTCTTCATGCCTGACTACCCGTCCACCAACCCCTCGGGCCTCACCTACACGCGCTCCCTCCTCTCCCTCTTCGCGCTCGCCAAAGCCCACCCCACGCTCGTGCAGGCCGCGCTGATCGGCCTCTGCGTCAGCGCCGTCTTCACCACATACTGGACAACACTCACATTCCTGCTCATCGCCCCGCCATACGGATACTCGTCGCTCGTCGTCGGCCTCTTCGGCCTCATCGGCGTCGCGGCCATCTTCCTCGCGCCGCTCGTCGGCCGCTTCGTCATCGACCGGCACACGCCGAGTCTTGGGCTGCTGCTGGGGCTCCTCGTGGTGCTGGCGGGACAGGTGGTGGGATGCTTTGGAGGGCTGTATTCGGTAGCTGCGCCGGTGCTGCAGGCGTTTCTGGTGGATTTGGGTATTCAGACGACGCAGGTGAGTAATAGGACGGCGATCTATCGGTTGGATGCGGGCGCGAGGAATAGGGTTAATAGTGTGTATATGTTGGGGGTGTTTTTTGGGCAGGTGGTGGGGACGGCGAGTGGGGCGCCATTGCTGCATAGGTATGGGTGGAAGGGGAGTGCGGGGGCGGGGGTGGGATTTGCGGGGCTTGCGTTGGTGGTGTTGGCGGCGAGAGCACCGGGGGCGGGGTGGGTGGGGTGGAAGGGAGGATGGGGATGGAGGGGGAAGACAGAGGGTGCAAGTGGGGGAGGCGGAGCGGGGGGTGGGGTGAAGGGCGAGGTGAAGGGTGAGGGGAAGGTGTAGATTGGGTGTGTATGTAGTTGTAGGTTGTATATTTAGAGTATATAGAATATATCCTTACTGAGTTTTTTTTATATGATTTTGTAATCATCCGTGATGTTGCAGAAATAGAGCCTGCGAGGAAAGAGCCCCAGGTCACATCAGCTCCGAGTCAATCACCGTGGATCACCCGCACATTACTCACACAAGCTGTTGAAAAAGTAGGACTAGTTGATTGATTGGCTGATAATTCGTAAGTAGGACAGGTTGGTTGGTTAATTGATTGATAATTCGTTATAAAAATGATGTGTAAAAAGTAGGGTGAGGTATGAAGTGAAATGGGCTTGACGAGGGGTCTAAAACATGCGGCTGTAGTCACGGATCAGGCGGGTGTCAGAAGTGGTGGTGGTCGACAGAAGTAACAAGTGTCGTCAGGAGATTAAAGGTTATACGCAATACAATAAATCACCCTCTGCACTTCAAACGAAACAATCACAATCAATCACCCGCCACACACCAAGGACCCGACGAGTGATGCTCCATGACCTACTCATCATCATGATATTCTCTCTTTTTTTTTTTTTTTTTTAATCATCACAAAATTCACAAAACATTTGATTTTATAATATTAATATTAATATATTTACAGAAACACGTCCAACCTTCATGCCGTCCCTGGTTCCCGACCCCCACAAAAATACTCCCCCCACCGAACCGCACCGCGCAGGTGGACCTGCAACTCTTGTCCTACTTCCCACCCTATATCTTCGAGAATTCCAACAGGCTCAACCACCAGAGCCAGGAGTGGTGCAGCTCCGGAGGAGCATCAGGCCATCTGATGCCAATGCAACCAACGATTAAAACCGGAGGTGCGGTTCTGGAGAGGCACCAGGCCATTTGGTGATGGACCAGAAGGTGATGCATCTGGCCATCTGTTTTTCGGAGTCGAGGTTAGATCTCTATAAGTTATTTCGGAGTATGGTTCTAGCTTACTTGGTGAGGTGAGGTGAGGTGGTAGATAGGGATGGGAAAGAGTGGATGGAGCGACGGTGTCTGGGTACGGACCATTAAAGGGTTGAAGAGGAGGAGGAGGAGATTGATGTCGTGTGGGTGTATCCATCCACCTGGTCTGTTGAGTATATAGTCACTGGACAGCCGACAGCTGTAACAGTGCCAACTCTGGCTCGGCTGGATTTTTATATGTTAGCCATATGCATGAATTGCCACAGATAAAGGAATATATAGAAGGGAGACTTACACATGCGTTGCGCAGTACAGGCACCCCCCAGGATATCTGGTACGGCCACCAGTCAACCCCCCAGGGTGATCTGGTACGGCCACCAATCGCCCCCCAGGGTGATCTGGTACGGCCACCAGTCTCCTTGGTGCGGGGGTGGTGGCCGCCCCGCAGAATGTGACTGCCCCCTACCGCTACTCCCTTGCTGTGCTGGATCCGGCACTTGCAACATCTTTTCCCTATAAAAGGGCAAAAGAAATTAAACGGCCGCAAAACCGGCCACCGACACCAATGTTGATGTCGATGATGTCGAAGATGGTGGTGGCATCGTGGTGGGCAGCACACTGGCCCCGCAGGATTGCAAGGGCCACCAATCGCCCCGTCATGAATGATGACAGTGGGCTTGGTAAGGTGAAGGTGTGGTGGACAGTACAGCCACCCTACAGGATCGATCTGGGATTTATCGACTTCCACCCTAGAACTGATGTTAGTACATATAGTGGCTTTTTAGAAAACTCGATTTATAAGAGTTTGGGGCATTGATCTTACCGATTGATGTTTCGGTGGTTGTTTGGAGGCCCACCCCACCCTAATGGGACCTATGGTGATTTGATCGGCCCCATCGATCCTTCGGATCATTTCTGGGGAGGGTGTGGGGTGCAGTACAGCAGCCCTGCAGGATGCAAGGGCTACCAATCGCCCTGTTGTCGGTACTGAAGATGGTGCAGTACATTCGCCCCACAAGAAGGGGTAGGGGCCACCATTCACCCCGATGGCGGGGTTAACGGTATGTTGCAGTACTTTATCTATAATTTATAGGATGTTAATCTCGGAGCTAAAAATTGGTGGAGATAATAGGTAGCATATAAACTTACCCTACAAGATATAGGGGGCCACCATTCACCCCGATCTCAAAACTCACAATGTGGTGTAGTGCATTTGCCTAAAATATTTATAGAATGTTAATTTTGGAGCTGAGAATTAATGATGATAATAGGCAGTAAACGTACCCTACAGGATGCAAGGGCTACCAATCGCCCTGTTGTCGAGGCTGATAGTGGTGCAGTACATTCGCCCCACAAGAAGGGGTAAGGGCAACCATTCACCCCAACGCCAGGGTTTACGGTATGTTGTAGTACTTTGCCTACGATATTTATGGGATATTAATCTCAGTGCTAAAAATTGATGAAGATCATAGGAAGTAAACATACCCTACAAGATATAAGGGGTTTACCATTCACCTCGATCTCAAAGTTGACAATGTGGTGCAGTACATTTGCCTAAAATATTATGGAGTGTTAATTTTGGAGCTGAGAATTAATGATGATAATAGGCAGCAAACTTACCCTACAAGATGTAAGGGCCACCAATCGCCCCTGTTGAGGGTTGATTGTAGCGGCTATGTTGGCTATGTACCTGTGGTGTACAGTACAGCCACCCCACACGATAATTCCTCACCTTGTGTGCCGGGCATCTGCAACCAAGACTCCCTGTCGACAGATCAATCTGTCAAGACTTTCGGTCTTGGTATTGCTGAACTTTATGTTAGCTTATAATCAGTGATAGAAGGGGTTAATTGGAAATTCGTACCATTAATCACCCCGATTGTGGTGGATGAGAGTGTACAGTACACTCGCCCTACAAGAGGTAGGGGCCACCGCCAATCATTAAGATTGGCCATAGACTATGATGGCGGTGCAGTACTCTGGCCCTATAAGAGTAGGGGAATATCAATCATCTCAAAAGTGAGGACTCATGATACTGGCATGGATGCCATTTGGGTAATAATATGTGGTGATGGAAAGAGGAAGAGGAGGTTGACGGACAGATGTGGTATATGGTGTCGGATATACTTCGCATGGGTGGGATGGGATAGGTTTTAGGGCTAGTTTTTTGAGTGTATGGAGATGTTCGCACGGTGCGGGTACTGGGAGTACTTTATGATTACCGGTATCTACTTTTTAATGTAATACATGAAGAGTGTAATACTTGGAGATATATCTATATACCTTAGAGGTATTAATATCTTAATACAATGATTTATAGTACTTGGGATTGATTATATGTATATTCGATGAATTGGTATGTGTCATTTCAAGGCATCAAGAAGCGGCTCTCACAAACTTTGTGTTGGATCTTAGTATGCCTGTCTGTGTGCTGGCTACATTTAAGCTCGGCTCTTGATTGACAAGTTCCCCAGCCATACGTGTTTTAATCCACGCTTTATGTAATCTGGTTAGTATTAAAGTATTATTATCGAGTAAAGGCTTATTAAATATGATGCTTAATTGAAGCAGTAGCTTTGATAGACGGGGGCGGCGTGGAGCGAAAAGATTGCCTTCGTTGAGAAGAGAACGAAGCCGACAGAAAAGAGTCGCTATGACAGCTACTTCCTGCAACGCTTACTACTCGCGACCCCACAGCCGCTCGGGATCCAGTTGGATTCATGAAACGAAGAACAAAGGTGTACTCAATCTACAGATTCGCCCTGTACATAGCGTGCGTCACAACTTATCACTCGTTGATGATCTTGCGCGAGTGTGGGATATTTGGCATTTCAATGATGCCGAACCCATATAGGTGATCTGTCCGAACCTGTCACTGACGATACTTGTCACTGGCATATATCTACGTGTCCGATCTGTGACTGTATAGTTAGACTCTTTGTCAAGACAAGAGTTAAGTCTCTTCACTATCTCGTCCCACTTTATCGATAACAAGGGGTTTAGAGTGAACGCAACATGCAAACTTGACTGGCAACTACTATACCATCGGTAGCCTGGAGCTAAAGACAAGCTAAATGACAGTCCGCGTATTCCGACCATAGGAATCAGGCTGCTAAACCGAAAAACATGGATGAGTCTGGCATTTATCTATCTACACGACTAATTCGCAAGCCGTTATAATCTACGCGTTGCTAGCAACCATCGTGAACAGACGAGGCTGAGCACTCGTTAATCATGGAGGCGGAGACCACTATACTAGCCTTAGCGATTAATGTTCAAAGACCTCCTCTGGTTATCATATATCTACCCCTACTATCCCGCAACGAATGTCCTCCAGCTTTGCGGCTGCGGTAGTCATCATATATCTTTCGAGTGACAGACCATGACGCACGCGGCGCCTGCATGTCTCACCGCTCACACGGTGCACGAAATAGGCCGAGTGGCTTTTCTTTTCTTTTTTTCCGATAGTGACAGTCGAAGACAGATGTTCAGCCTTGTGTTACCATCGCTCAGGTGATAAATATGCGCCAATATCCCAGCTTAGTTCTCGGTTGTGTTCAGCCTTGCATGTCCAGGACCAGCGGTTTCAACACCGCGAGGAAATCATGAATTCAAAACTCCTTAGATGCGTGTTGGCTAGCTGCGTCTTTCTACGCGCCGTGAGTATACTGCTGATTGAGTCTCTCTGAGGCAGCGGAGCCAATGTACAGCAGGTGCTGATGTGCTCAGAATGCAGCCCCGCAACAAACACTAGAAACGGTATTGATATCGAACATGTAAACCCCACTCCCGCGCAACAATGGGGAAAATTCAAGTTCTAACCATACAATTCCAGCTCCTCCACCACAACCTCAAACGCGAACACAACCACTACATCATCCGTCTCCTCCTCCTCCTCCTTCTCCTCCTCCTCCCCCTCCTTCTCGTCCTCGTCCTCCCCCTTCTCCTCCTTCTCCTTCTCCACCCCCACCACCACCACCTGGGATCCGACCACATACTTTGAATACACATACACTCGAACCAGCGAACTGCCCACTAGTACTGGAAGAAGCAGGCCAACCAACAATAACACTATCCATTACGACCCTTCGCTAGATAGTCAAGGGATTTTCGGTATAGCAATCCCCATCCAACAAGAATAACAGCACCTCTACCGTTGCTAATAAACAGGGAAAAAGAGTTTGCGCTGTGGGCAAAGATTGTGATCCCACTACTGGTGGTGATAGGGGCGCTGGGGTTCGTCGTGTATTGTTGGAGAAGCCGTCGGAGGCAGGGGAGAATGATTGGGATGCTGAGGAGCCTAGATGTGGTGGAGGAGAAAAAGGCGCAGCTGCAGGGGGAGATGAAGGATAGCGTGGGGGCGGAGGCGGTGGGAGATATGAATGGGGATGGGATGCAGGTAGATCGCATCCAGTCTTATCCGGAGAGGAATGATGAGGAGATGGTAAGGCCGCGTGGACTTTAGGTTCGAGGTTTTCTCCTTTTTTTTCCTTTTCTTTTTTCTTTGAAACGCTGGGATGGATAGTTTATGGCTTTTGTAACTCTACTGATACCACACTACACTCCAATGCTAAGGTGTATGCCCAGGTAAAAGGTGATTCGATTCCTTGTTGAAACAGTTATTCTTATGCGTTCGACTGGGCTGACGGTTTAGCTTAGTACATGTAGTTAGACAAATATAAAGAATATAATAAAATATTACGAAGACCTTCTCAGAGGAAAGCCATAGGATATATATACAGCTGGTGGTTCTCGGCCCGCCGCCCGTCAAATATTTGTTGCCAAGCGATTGAGGACTGAAACTTTACCAAAATCGCTACTGTAAGATGCCGACCTCATGGCGGTACAGTAGAATCACTGGCTCTGTACTGGCTGTGTTGCCATAATCATTGGGGACTTCTCTTGAATATTAGCTTACTTACGTAATAATATCCAAGGCGAGTGATGACTTGTGATTGACAGATGCAATCTTTTTACCATCGATCCTAGAGTTTCATTTACAAATCCCACACTTATCACCTCGGAGTGCCTAACCTCAGCTCGAAATTCTCACTTGCTCCTTATATCCTTCAGCAGCAAGACACTGGCCTTGAGTTGGGGCTTGGGTCGAACTGTCACACTCTATCGATTATAACGGGTGGTTTACGAACACAACGTTCGCGCCCGACCGACGACTATTATATGATCGCTAGCCTAGAGCCAGAGACAAGCTTGATGCGTCCTTCTATCAACATCATCTATAAGACGTAGTTATATACTTGGTCTCGATAGAGCAGAGACTATTAACACTCTACACATATATAGCATCCTCACAAGAAACGTCGGCCCAGAGTCTACTCTCGTACACCTGATATGAGATTGGGCCTCCTTCTCGACTATGCGAAGGATCGTTAAGTAGGTATGGTGATCATGACCACTCGACTAGTCTTCGCAATTAGCGTGCTCCTCTACAGATCTGGTTGTCCTACATAATGTAGCTACCAGCACTAAACGAATATCCTCTAGCTTCGCAGCCGCAAAAATCACCATACCCCACACCCACACTCGAGTGACAACCCATGACGCACGCGGCGCCTGCATGTCTCACTATCCTAATGCACGGTGTACGAAATAGGTAGAGTGGCTGTTTTCCTCTTCCCCCGCGATATTCAGCCGTTGTGTTACCACGGAGCGTGATAAATATGCGCAAATAATCCAGCTCTTGTGCTCGACGGTTGTACACACAATTGTGTCCCAGCTTTGTACAGATCAGAAATGCTGCTGAGAATTATGGAGGGAATCATGAGTCCGAAACTCCTCATATGCCTGTTAATGGCCTGCTGCGCCATTCTGGGTGCCGTTGTGAGTATACTGCTAATCAACTTTCTCTGATTGACTTAGTGGGGGCCAATTGGTACTGATGTACTAGTCAGAACGGGGCCCCGCAAGAAATAGAGACCGAGGGGTCATTTCCATTCTCAATATTGTAGATCCCACTCGCGCCCGCTCCACAATGTTTGAGAAAGTCCATTAATTAAGTGCTAACCATACCGTTCCAGATCCACCACAATAACCTCAGGCGCAAACACCACCACCACCACCACCACTACATCCTTCACCTCCTCCACTACCGGGTTTCTGACTACGTTCTCTACATACACATACACAGACACCAGCACAGGTACTTACTATATACGAACCACCCGTAAAAGTGGCAACGGAGGCACCCCAACCGATGGTGGGAGCGGAAGCACCCCAACTGACGATGGCACTGATCCGGACCGCGATCATGTTTCGCCGGCTAAGCAGGGGATCTTTGGTATGGCATCCCCATCATGAACCTCCCATACAATACATCTACTACTGCTAATGCCGATCGGTTGAAAGCGTTTGCGCTCTGGGCTAAGATTGTGATCCCGCTAGTGTTGGTAGGGGCGCTGGGGTCCGGCGTGTATTGCTGCACGAGCCATCGGAAGCAGAGGAGGAGGAGGGTGTTAGGGGCGGCGGAGCCAGAGATGGTAGGGGAGAAGAGTGCGCGGGGGGAGAAAGATGGTGCGGGGGTAAGGGAGGTGGTAAGGAAGGTGGATGGGGATAGTGGGTAGTATGGATTAGTGGGTGGGGGCGGGGGATGTAGGTGGATTATATTGAGTCTTATGGGGAGAGAAATGAGGATGGAGTGCTAGTGGTGAGGCCTCATGAGTTTTAGGGTCGGGGCTTAACTTGCGGAGACGCTGGGGTGGGTACATGCATGATAAAATATATGTAGTTATGTTTTATGCATACGACTAAACTGGAGGGTTAGCTTACATATAGTTGGGGAAATATAAAAAAATGAAGTATCACCGACCGGGCCTCTTTAGAGGAAATTAATTGAGTAAAGCCATAGGATATACACTCTGCTGGTGGTTCCCGGCCCGCCGCCCGTCAAATATTAGTTGCCAGGCTATATTAGAAACTGAAGCTTAGCCCAAACGTACCGCTACCGTAAGAAGTTGATCTCCCGGTGGTATAGTAAATTTATTGGCTCTGTATTGGTTGTGTTGCCATAATCATTGGGGACTTCCGCGCTAAGACTATTAACTCACTTACGTAATAACATATGAGGCGAGTGATGACTTGTGATTGACAGACGCAACCCTTTTACGGGTATTACCGACCCTGAATACCAGCTTCCCCTCCTCCCCCTCCTTCTCCTCCTCCACTACCTTCAAGGAGTACACAGAGCCAAAGAAAAAAAAATGCGTGCATCGTACAAGTAGACACAATACAAGTAATAAAAAAAAAAAAAAAAAAAAAAAAGAATTCCCGTTCCAAGGTCCAGAGCAGCAAAAAGGAGAGGCGACCCGCTTCTACTCCTTTACCCAGTCACACAGTGTATGTTTTCCCACCAAGTCTGGGAGGTTCGAACTATCGACCTCGGCCCCTCTGGGCGACACTTCGGCCGATTAGGCCACAGGAAGTGGTTGTTGTACAGAATTTTTGTAACGCTGCTAAAAGCCTTAGCGCTAGTGCGTCACATCTAGTGTGGTCCGCGAGGTTCCTCGACCGAGGAGAGCAGAGACAAGTGCCTCGAGGTACTTCCGCCTAGTGTGGTCCATGACTTTGCTTGCTTGTGCGAAATAGGTGATGCCTCGAGATGCTCGGAATGGCTCGAGGGAATTCATTACTCGTGTTGTCTGGGATGGGATGTACATGTGATGCAACATAGATTATAAGCACGTATGGAAATCAAGTCTGCGATATCTTACAAGGCCCTTCCGCCCCATTTTTCTTTCTATCTAGAGTACATGCAAGCACAACTATATACAGCACAAGATCTCCCTCCCTCCCCCTCTTTACCAACTCCCCAACTCCACATCCAACACCTTCACCATCTCACTCTCCCCCTCTCCCTCCTCCTTACCCACCCCCAAAAACGGCATCACAGCCCTCTCCACCACGCCCTCAAACAGCCCATCAATCACACCCCCCAGCTCCTCCCCCGTCTGCCTAAAATCCGGATACGCATTCACCTCCAACAAATACACGCCCATCGCCGCATCCACCAAAAAGTCCACCCCAAACACCTCAAACGCATTCGGCAGCGTCTGAAAGTGTACCCTCTGCCCCCTCGCCGCAGCCTCCCACGTCTCCCCCACGATGCGCTGTATCTTGCTCCACACCCCCTCCAGCGCCTCCTTGCCGCCCGCTACGTCATCAGCGAGGTCCCAGAAGAGCCGGACGCTCCCGTCGCGGTCCCCGCTCTGGAGACAGGTGTTTGTGAGGTGTCCGCTGAGATCGGCGCTCTCTTCCCATGGCGCAACGTAGGGCTGTCCCGCGAAGAGCGCGAGCATGCGGCGGTACACGTAGACGCACAGCCCGCCGACGGCGAGCACGTAGGTGCGGATGTGGAACTTTGTGTTTGCGATGAGCAGCGGCGGGTGGATGTAGGACTGGGCGACAAAGTGGCGGAGCTGGCTTGTGACGATGCCGGATGCGTTTGCGGCCGCGTCGGACGTGACTACTTTGCCGTTCTCGACGCCCCAGGCGTCGTTGTCGTTGTCTTCGTCTTCGTCGTCGGTGTCGTCGTCGCCCTCAAACTCCTCAAATATGGCCTCGAGCTCGGGCAGCGTCGAGAACAGCCGGATGCCCTGGCCCCGGTCGCTCATCCCCGGCTTCAGGATCCACCATTGGCGCTGCGAGGGGGGCTGGTTGTCGTTTGCGGCGAGGGAGTCGCGCAGCTCGTAGGCTTCTGCGAGGGCCTCGTCGAGGTACTCGGCGTAGTCGAGCTCGAGCTCGCATGTTGTTGATGTCGCACCTGCGAGGATTGAGGCTGGGTGCTTGGTGGTCCAGGAGGTGAGGGTGTGCGAGAGGTAGTGCTTGCGGATGAGGGCTTTGCGGATGATGTAGGAGCTGCAGAGGGCGCTGTCGGGGTGGGCAAGGATGTCCTCGAAGGGGATGGATTCGTAGGAGGACCAATGCAGGATCTTGGCTGTGGGCTTGGGTTGCGGGATGGGGGTGGTGAGGATGCGGAGGGCGGGTAGGTGCTTGTGCAGGGCGGCTAGGATGCGCGGGCGGACGTAGGGGTCGGCGTAGTCTACGAGGGCGTAGTAGGGGGCTGCTTGCTCTACGGGTGCTGATGAGGACTCTCTTACTGCGAGGGTGCGGGTTTGGGGTCTGGAGAGCGGGGTGTTAGGTGGGGGGACTGTAAGAGAAATATGGGTAGAGGTAGGTAGATCTTTGGAATTTGATTCTAAGCAAGCAAGATGTACAGATGCAGCGGTGCTTGTATGTAACAAAGTCTATGCCCAGCTCTGACCACGCGCGCAGCTCATGTATATAGTACTTACAGCTTGATCTCGCCCCCAATAAGGCCATCGAAATGCATAAAGTTAGCTTTCAACGGCGTCACGCTGTAGAACGAGCAATTCATCAGTATCAATATATGCCATAACTCCACAGCCCAAAGCAGGGCAAAAAAAGAACTCACCTAACATGCCCCTCCTTCACCGCCCATCCATCATTGCCCGGCGGCGCCTCCTCCACACTCCTATACACATCCGCAAACTTTGGCGCCCACTGAAACGTCTTATGCTTCAACCCCACGACTTTCTGGTCGCTCCCTCCCACGCCCTCACCACCCTCCCTGATCTGCATCTCCCTCTCGTCCGGATCGAGCTCATCGTTCGCCTCAACCTCCTCAAACGACGACCCCATCGTCCAATAATTCTGCAAGATATTCGTATACAGCACCTTCGTCCCGTCGCCATCCACACCCAGCAGCAGCGGCACATTCACCGAATACAGATCCACACCCTCGGCCCAGTTCTCAAACAGATACTGCACCACCCTCACACTAACCTCCGACGCACCCTTAATCACCGCCGGATCATGGTTGCGGTCAAAGAACGCATAGCTCAGCGCCACGCTCTTCACCCCGCACACCGCGCCCTCCATCGCGCCGCCGATGGTGCCCGAGCTCAGACTGAACAGCGAGGTCGAGTTGCGCCCGTAGTTGGGCCCCGACACCACCATGTCGATCTTGCCGCGGTCGTGGAAGTAGTGGTTTAGCCCGATCTGCGTGCAGGAGGCCGGGGTGCCGTCGATGAGGACCCATTCTTCGCCGCCGTCGGTGCGTGGCCGCGTGTGGGTTGTGCCGTCGTCGGTGTGCAGGGTGCCGGGGCGGAAGTAGGTGGGGGTGAGGCGGCGGCCGGCGAGGTGCGCTTTGCCGATCCAGGAGCGTTGGATGTGTGGGAGGACGACGGAGACGGTGTGGCCGTGGGATTGGAGCGTGTGGATGAAGGAGTGGATGTAGGGGGATGATTGCTGGGAGGGGGGGCCATCGTCGTTGACTACCTAGAGGGAGGGGGGGGGGGGGTTAGTGAATGTACTACCACTACTAGATGTAATGTTTGCAGGAGGGAGGGAGGGGGATAGGTACGAGGATATGCATTCTGATAGTGATGGGTGGTTCAATTTGTATTTGGTGCTGTTCTGGGGGAAATTTGTACTGGTGAACCTGGTTGGCTGGTGACTTGGGTACGGGGCGTGAGGTTGCTTCGTGTGAGGCTCAAGGTGGGCTGTGACGTGCGGTCATGTACCCCGCTAATAGATAAGATAGCACCCCGGTCCTTGGCAACGAATATCTGAGCACAAGTCTTGACTTTATGAGTATTATGAGCATATGGAGTTCAAAGGGAGCTTGGGAATAGTTGTTCAACCCTCAAGAGATTAATCACTGCGCTTATTCTCTCAGCCTGCATAGTCTCATACAGTGATTTAAACAATGGGAGATAGACGCTCTGAGCACCCGCCCGTATCAGATATCCCATCCTCAACGCACCATAATTCAGATTCTTGCTATAAATCTAGATAGCGCGAGCTCCCCAATCGGCCAGAAGTACCATCAATTTCGTTATTTTATGATCTCAAAAGTCAATATATCAATTTTCGTCGCTCTGAATCCCGGAAACGCCCCAAAAGCTTAATCAACACGTAGAAACTTGAAGCAATTAACAACAGCCTTCGCCTCTCGAGGCAGGCAATCTGACCCGCATTGTTATATTACTTAGCTTAGATATATTGCCCTTAATCTACACTGTTTCCCTGAATACACAACGACCTAGCTAGTCGCAATTACTCCCCACAAAGGCGAGCAAGCTCCCACTCGCCCGCCCAAGTGCCTTATAGCAAGCCCGCGCCCGCCGACTTTGCACATAGATAGCTTCACCCACAGTTACCCATATTCGAGCCCTCGTAAGCTGTTGAGGTCTGGAAGGTGGGTCAGGCGTCGAAGATAGATGAGTTCTCATGGGATGTCGTTCCTGTGCATAACTGTAGATACACTTTAATAGACACTAGGCTATAGGAGGAATAAGTGAGAAACAAATATGCCTGCTGGGCATTCATATCATTACTTTAGCACTACTAAGTTTCTCCTATATTCACCAGGATACCATACTCTACGCCGGCGCATATAGTAGTAGAATCTGCCGATTGGTCCTGGCAACCGAGTGCTAGCTCATGATGCATGATATACGGTTTCACACGCCAAGCCTAACACATGAAACACGCGTGAGTGGGGGTAGAGGCCGCACGTTGAAGCCATAGCTCTGCTATATCTATCTCCCATGCAAGGCCCGCTGGAGCGGTATGTACAGACTTGTCAACGTCACAGTTGAGTGAGCTCTTTCCTCCGGCGGCGGCAGCGGATGTACAGGCTACTGAGGTGTACTGTACCGGGGCACTCGTCTAATTACTTTGGTCGGGTCGGGTGGGGGCCGGGGAAAGGGTGAAAACGTGGGATCTGTTGATATTGAAAATGTCGTTCAAGGAAGTAAGCTTATAGTGTCGAACAGGTGTCAAATAGTAAAGATCCCGCTGTCAAGAGGATTATAGTGTCCCGTCCAGGTTCCTATAAGATAGCATGTATTAGCCTTAGACCTCGACATCAGTTGAAAATACTCGTTCTACTTTTCAACAGGATCGGTAATATTGGGGCGAGTGATAGTCCATGACTATATCTAAATAAGGGTTAATACGTTCGGCCCAAAAAACACTCTCTATATTGACATGTAGCGCGCGAATATATATATGGTCAGATGCGTGTGAGACCCGTGCACCTGTGGTTTTTAATATACATATATAGACGTTGACTGGCCGTATGCGCCGGCCGGGCTGGGTCTACTAGTGAAGACATGTGTTACGTTGGCCGGACCGTGTCAGGTTTCTATAATGGCATGGTCGAGTCGGGCTAAACGTTAATTATCGAGCCTGTTGATGAGTATGGATCCCTCTTGGGGCCGGACGTAGACCATATCTCTGAGTGTTTAACACCGGTTTTTTTTAAACTAACGGGGTGTGTTGTTTGATCGGGCTAAGCTTAATTAACTCTGTAGCTCGCATCGTGAGTTGTATGTAGACCACTATTAAGGGCCATGATACATGCATCTATTCACGATCGCAATACTCTAGAATGTAGAACGCCCTAGCTCTATGTACCAAGATACCATACGTCGCTGAAATTCGAGAGTATAGAATGATATTACGAGAATATCTTTAATCCTAGCACAGCAAGAGAAAAAAAAGAATATGTACAATATATAGGGAACCGGTCATGCAGCAGAGCTAGCTACATGTAGCCTCTTACCCGCGCCGCTCTCTAGGGCCCTACCGGGGTTACTAATTCCTGAAGAAAAATAATAAAAAAAGGAAAGGAAAGGAAAGGAAAGGAAACCGTCTAGCTAGTCAAGAGTCGCTCTGGGGGGCCGGGGCGCATATATACACTTCACTGGCCACCCAGCAGCTACCCTATCACAAGCCACCAAAGCTCAAAGCCCGATCACAGCGTCAATCGCCTCCCCAACGTCCCCACGTGCACCTCCCGCATAACAGGTGTACTCTCCCCCGACGCGATGGCCAGCGCCTTTTTGTGCCTCATGTTCTTCCTATGCGCCACGCACAGGAAGACGCCGAACCCCACCGCGCTCGCGAGTGAAAGGGGTATCACGATCTTGGCCCACAGGGACAGGCCTAGGCTAGTTAGCTTGTGTCCGGCTGGGTGTACATGGGGGAGGGGGGCTGGGACTGGCGGGGTACCAAAGATCCCTTGGTAGCGGAGTGGCTCTTCGGTGCTTGTGCTTGTTGGGGCGGTGGATGAGTCTGTGGTTGTGGCTGTGGCTGTGGCTGTGGGGGTGGGAGTGGTTGTAGCGGTGTACTCGGTAGTTGGTGGTGGTGATTGTGTTGGTGGAGGTGGTGGTGGTGGTGATGGGGGTGGAGGTGTCGAGGTGTCGATAGTGTAGAATCTCGTCGAGCTGGTGACGCTGGTGGATGTGAGCGCGGAGCGGGAGGTCTCGTTATTAACGATTGTTGAGATGAGGAGCGTGGCGTTTATAGTAACGACTGAACTTGAGCTTGAGATATCGATCTGGAGCCCTGATATTGATGATGATGTTCGGAGTGTAGTTAACGCTGGGTCCCGCGTGGTGTTTTCAATGGCCGAGCCATTATCGGTTGAGCTTTCAGCGGAAACGAGTGTTCTATGGCCAGCCCGTTAGCATTAGCCGTTAATTCTCATAGGAGGAGTGGTGGGGATGTGGACAGTATTGTTTCGAGCTGGCCAGCTTGCGGGCGCGGGACTGCGGACTGTGGATGGATGACGTTAGCGATACTAGCTGGTATGTATCATACGCAATTTGTGGCTCAGCGTTACTCACGACATGGAGTATGACAAGTAGTTGGTAAAGCAGAATGTAAGTGAATAGTTGGCATTGTTTCATCGTCGTGGGAAGCTCCATGGCTAGCTTAACGTCGGTTTCGGGATTTAAAAGCGAAGGACTCGGTACAGGTACTGAGTTATGTACCCTAGCTTAAATCTTTGGATGCTGCGCGCACATTAGGCAGGCAGATAGATAGGATAGATATGTAGGTCCATATAAGACCCCTAGGCCCTCGGATCCTCCCAAAAAAAAGAAAGGAAAGCACATAAGTGCACATATATGGAGCCATTTATATCCTCGTGCATGCATGCTGCAACCCACAAAAAGGGCAGAAACATTCTACTCTAGAAACCACTTAGCCAGGGACATGCAGTGGGGGCCGGGCCAATAAACATTCCTCCCCGCATCTTTCTCGCGAAGCATATATATATACGTATATACGAGGGGCTGAAAAATCGGTGGTGCAGTTATACTTGTAAGTTAAATGGCTCCATGGGCCGGATCTGCAGAAATCAACGTCGCCCGCCATGGCCATAATTAGTTGTTTCGGGCTGCGCTGCACGGTTGTGGCCCAAGACGTCATGGATTACGAGTGTGTTGGACGGACTGGAGGCTCGGCATGCCGAGGAGGGTCCAGTAGATTTGGTTGCCAAGCAAGGTTTGTGTCTTACTGCGAGTGAGCGTCATGGGTTGTCACTCGGTCGGAGAGTCTGTGCTTACTAATATAACCTGCCACTTTCTAAAGGACATCGAACTACGAACTCTTGACGCTGCTGATCCGCTCTGTTCAGTTTTCTACTCTCCGAACCATGCCGAGAATAGGAAATTCTAAACGGGAACACACACACGTTTGACTAACTGGTGGGCTTGCTGTCACTAACAGGACCGCAGATCTACTCAGGTAGACCTATCCGATATTCCACCCGCGAGTAGCTCAATCAGCAGTTCGATTCTACTACTCGGTGAACCGCGCCCCACCTACATAAACCTGACCTGAGGAGCAGAAATACCACTACGATCAGGCTACAACGACAACTCCCTAACCCGCTGAGAAAGCCCGGGCCCGTTCTTTTATTAGACCCGGCGACTCAGACGGGTATATATGGGTGTTTAAATGATCCATGGCTGGATATGTACGGACTTATATCTTATCGACGTAACGGCGCCCGAAGCGCCACACGGGTTCTATGCTCCGTCTTAACTAACCCGCAGAAGCCCAGCTTTGTTCGGTGGAAGCGGTGGTAGAACCCAGCCCTCTGGCTGGACATACCGACGCGCTCCTGGCACTTGAATTGAATTCGAAATGAATTCTACTCATATAATAAGGTGTCGCCAAAATTCAGCCATCTATACATTTTAATGACTTGATATCACCACTCTACCACCACTATGTTAGCTTAAATCTGTCACATACGCCACCCTAGCCTCGTCGTAAAATGTTGTGAAATAACGGTCACCTCCGGAAGTCTTACACAAAAACTAACCCCGCTATGAATAGACTGGAATTATCAACTACTAACTGTCGGTATACCGTGCTTAATATTTCGGCAAGCATAACCATGTCAATTCAGTAAACTCGATCCACTCATCCATTGCCACAGATAGCACAACACATACTCATAAACCCATAATGACCTTTCAATACCGATTTTCAATCATAGTTTTTACCATCTTTAACCCACACTCCCACCAACCCACCCCAACACACACCCATTCCACCACAATGACATCCCAAAAACCCATCCATTTCTAGCCTATGTTTCCCCATTTACCCCCACACACAGTACCAGATCATACCTATAACCGAAACTCGGAAATCCCACCTCCATTTTCACAAATGAAACTCCCAGCATTGCGACAGCTTTCAATGATGAAATCCTGCAAAGATGACCATTTCTAGTTTAGACCCTGGTAATTAGAAACTAAGATAGATACTGGATGGCCTGGGATATAAGCAGCAAGCCAGAGTTTCGAGCTGAAGTTTGGTGCTCTGTGGTAATAAGTGTGAGATTTGTAGGCGAAAGTTTAGAACATCGGGTTGGAAATTGCGGGTTAGGGTTACGATTTTGGTGAGTAGCTAGGGTGGTGAAAGAGAAGCCAGCTATTTACTTCCCATTTTATCGGCACAGGTACGCGCAGTGGTATACTCTCCCTTTTATAAATTCTCGTTAGAATCACTGAATCAGGGCCACTTACCTTCCCACCTCCATCACACGCCATCACTCACCCTCTTCACAGTCCCTCACTCGCCACACTCACAGCCCCTCACTCGCCGCACGCCACCCCTTACCCGGCCTGCCCCCACCCCGCACCCCCACCCCGACTCCCCCACCTACCCCCACCACAAACCCCCCGCGCAAACCATGCCCTCCCCCAACCCAAAACCAACATGTCCCGCCGCCTCCTAATCCTCTATGGCTCCGAGACCGGCACCGCCGCCGACCTCGCCCACGAGCTCTCGCGCCTCGTCGAGCGCCACCACTTCCTCCCACGTGCCTCGCAGCATCAGCGCTCTCGCCGCCCGACTCGCTGCCGTCGTGGCCGCTCGTGGTATTCGTGTGCGCCACCACGGGGCAGGGCGAGATGCCCGCGAATGCGAAAGCATTCTGGCGGTTCCTGCTAAGGAAGAAGATCCCGACCGACTGGCTGAAGGGCACGTGCTTCACGACGTTTGGCTGTGGGGATAGTACGTATGCGGGGTTTAACTGGGCGGTGAGGAAGCTGCATCGGCGGCTGCTGCAGGTGGGCGCTGTGGAGGTGGCTGAGAGGGGGGAGGGCGATGAGCAGCATGCTGATGGGTGTGTTTGTGCCCCCCGTCCCTGGGAGGGTTAGAGAGCGGGAGTGCTGATGGGTATATGGGTGTAGGATTGATGGCGCGTTCCTACCGTGGTCGAGTAGGCTGCTGGAGGTCCTGCTAGAGCGATATCCACTGCCCGAGGGCGTGGCGCCGATCCCGAAGGAGGTGCTGCTGCCGCCAAAGTGGGTGCTCGAGCTGGCCGAGAGTGCGCCGGGGTGGTGCCGGTGGCGGCGGGCGTGGAGGAGGAGACGCATGTGCCACGGCCAGGCGCACTCGTCGGGGTGCTCAGCGCGAATGACAGAGTCACCCCCGAGACGCACTTCCAGGACGTGCGGCACATCAAGATCACGCTGCCCACGCCCGTCTCCTACGCACCGGGCGACACCATCTCCCTACTGCCCAAGAACCACCCCGACGACGTGGCCCACCTCCTCGAGCTGCAGTCCTGGCAGTCCATCGCCGACCGCCCCTCCAGCTGCTGCCCAACCCTGCCGTCCCCACCGCCGCGCTCCCGCCATCACCGATACCAAACCCCGTGTCCCCGCTCACGCTCAGAACGCTGTTGACCCACCACGTCGACATCACCGCCATCCCGCGCCGCTCCTTCTTCGCCACCATCGCGGCCCTCACCACGGACGACACACACGCAGAGCGCCTCCGCGAGTTCACAGACCCGCAGTACACCGACGAGCTCTACGACTACACCACGCGCCCACGGCGCAGCATCCTCGAGGTGCTGCAGGAGTTCTCGACCGTCGCCATCCCCCTCGATCGCATCCTGGAGGTGTTCCCCCCGCTGCACGAGCGCCGCTTCTCCATCGCCTCGCCGCCAACGACGGAGCCAGAGGTCGAGATCCTCGTGGCGGTCGTCAAGTACCGCACCATCATCAAGAAGATCCGCGAGGGCGTGTGCACGCGGTGGCTCGCGGCGCTAAAGCCCGGCGCGGAGGTCACCGTGGCTTTCCAGCGCGGGGGGCTGGGCGATGCGGCGGGGAGGCCGGCGGTGATGGTGGCGCCGGGGACGGGGGTTGCGCCGATGCGCGCGCTTGTGGGTGCGCGGCGGCGAAGGGGAGGGAGCGGGGGCGCTGCTGTTTTTCGGGTGTAGGAATGAGGGGGCGGACTTTTTCTTTAGGGGTGAGTGGGAGGCGCTGGAGGAGAGGGGCGCGGTGAGGGTGTTTACGGCCTTCTCGAGAGATCAGAAGAGTAAGAGGTATGTGCAGCATGTGATCCGTGAGAGGGGGGAGGAGGTGTATGATGCGGTGGTGAGGAGGGGGGCGTGGTGTATGTGTGTGGGAGTAGTGGGAGGATGCCGAGTGCGGTGAGGGAGGCGCTGGTGGAGGTGTTTGAGAAGTGGGGGAGCATGGGGAGAGAGGAGGCGGAGGAGTTTCTGAAGATGCTAGAGACGGATGGGAGGTGGAGGCAGGAGACGTGGGGATAGCTGTAGATAAATAACACTAAGGTCACATAGAGTACATAGCTTAAGAATTGCTTTATTGTAGTTATTCCGGTGAGAATTCCTTTTGTAGAAAAAAAGCCACCCTCATCCACATACGAGGCCAATGCATATTTCTCAAGCCTTAGCATCCATTACCAACGTAAAAGCTGGCGGGGTATACCTACACTCTCAGAACTTTACTTTGTGGAACTTTCATATTTCAGCGCTGATGTAGAAGGTCAGTGAAGTTTAGCATTTGCTACATGCGATGTTTTTGTACCAGTAATCGATGGCTGGAGGTCTTAAAGGCTGTTGGCGATTGATATCCCGCTATCTAGAGTATGAAAGGCCTCCAAGAAAGGTGGCCGATACTCTCTATTTCTCGGATAAAAGAAGACCAGAGAGGTGATGATTGGATCAATTCGGTGTAACTTTATAGGATCTCGGAACTAGCACATATGATTAACTGGCTGCAACCACGTAGCTGTCCTATTCAGACATCCTGCTCTATAACGCACCCTAAGAACACTATTCCTTGGGCGTAATAATACATGTATGTACGAATCCAGGCGCCAGAATCATGATGCATCACTCGGGTTCAATATCGACAGGAGTCTAACTACGTGTATTCGCCGTGTGAATTTCAATATGTCGGCTTGGTTTGTGCTCCCGCCGCTGAATGTTGGAATGATTGGTGCTTTGAACAGTGGGGGGTTGGTTAGTGTTTTCGTTGTTATAAAAAGGCACCACTACATGTAAATACATGTAGCTTTAGATACATGTAGTCCACGTAGTCTGTCTAAAGGTTTGACAGACTGACGGTTAGAAAGGTCCCACATTCCAGCAGTGTATATAGAGGACAGTTAACTATTAAAGAATTAGGGCTCCCGCGTACGTATACGCCCTCCGTACTGAATCTTGCTGTCTTTTATCCTTGCAATGGCGCCAGATAACGATATTACACCTCCTACCATCCAGCCAAGGGCCATACCCCACTCCTCCCCCCGCCGGCCACATCGCAACTCGTGATCAATTAAGCAGACATATATATCCATCCCCCTCATATCATCTCCACCCAGCTCCCCTCAGATCTCCTCCCATTGCTTAATTAACCGTACCCGATCAAAGATGCCACCCACCGACAGCACCCACCCCCCATTCCAAATCTACCGGCACTCCAGGTTGACTCCCACCGCCCCCACCCCCCTTCCCCCCACAGCACAAGCCAGACTAACCATCCCTTACAGCATCGGCAGAGCACTCCTAGAGACTCTAAACCGCGCATGGTTCCGCACCACAATGACACCAGCGATGGCGATGAAGGTGATGACGAACTTTGACTTGGTGATAACACGAGTACTAGCTGAGATGGCGCGCGCGAGCTTGGAGCTGACTGTATGTACTACATTACTGGGGGGGGAAGGACGGTGCTAGGTGCTATGGGGGGGCTGATAGTCGGTGTGTAGGCGCATCTAAGTGCATACACGTATTTGGACAATGTGTGGTGTTTTCAGTTGGAGCGTGTGAGGCTCACGCTGGATCCGAGGGAGGGGCCGGTGAAGCCGGTGCGCGCGGGGAGGTTGTTGGTTATTGCGCAGAATGCGGATCCGCAGGGGAGGATTAATAGCTATGTTGTGGTTTTTGGTTCGTCGATAAATGGGGCCGGGGATCTATGGTTGCTGTATGGTATGAGCGATGTCTGCATAAACAATGCACATGTATGCGTAGTATCGGTTATGAGGAGCAGAAATGTGGTTGGGTTCCTCAAAAACTCAAGCACAAATAGTAGATTCACAAAAAGGGTTAGCGCCATTAGTAATAAAACTTGGGTGCTACTAATCTCCAAGACTCTGCGACATCATTGGCTAAAGTAAGATCGTAACAGCGTTTTCTTATATGCAGTACTTTTCGGTGTACCTACATCTATCTCGATCCTTTCTTCCGTCAATTATCCGATCAAAACGATCCTTGTTGCTTCTTCCCAAACTAGAACCCATGTCCACCACCACCACAGCCCGCAGCAGCAGTGCGCTAATAAACAAAGCGCGCCAAATCCACGCAACACCATCAAATACCTGGTTTCGTGGTGTAGTTGGTTATCACACAAGTCTAACACACTTGTGGTCCCCGGTTCGAGCCCGGGCGAAATCATCTCTTTTTTCCTCTACTGCCTGTCTTGGAGGTGGTAGGGTGGTTGTTTTGTTCTGTTGCACGGGTAGGAGGATTGGTCAGTGACGTCTCCTATCAAGGTTGATTTTTTGTTTCTGGTCCCCAAATTTCACTCTACATACAGGACCCCTAGAGACGCTTTGGAGAGAGTGTGTAAATTTACTACCGCGACTAACTACATACTTGTTGGATATGCGCCGAAAACGATTATTGAGGGGCTGCAGTTTTGATATCAGTTAGGCTTGGTATAGATGTGCGTGTGTTCTATTCTAATTTCTAGCAAAGACCCCCAATGGCTCTGGAGAAGTAGTGGCCCTGAATATCTTCTTCCCATCACGCCCTAGAACTTCCTCACTCCGACTCTCCCCCCACGTGACCCTCGACCGGGTAATGCACTTAACACGCCAACGTCTGCCGCGTCCCTCGCGTCAAACCAAATCCACGCAACCTCACAAGAGAAAGAAAAGAAAAAAAAATGTCTTCAAACAAAGGTCCGTCTCTCCATCGACCTCTCCCATTGCAAACACTCCCATACCATATACTAACCATGTAGCTGTATACACATAGATATTGTTTGGCCTCCCCAAACAACCGAAGATGTGCTGATGCTAACCCCGCGCAAACACCGTCCCGAAGCCCCCTTCTCCCCTCGCCCCTCCGCAAAAACTCCCTCCCCTCGCCCTTCGACGGCGCAAACTCCGACGCCTCAGACGACGATGAGGACGAAGACGAGGAGATGCTGAAGCTGAAGCTCGCAGCGCTCGAGGCGAAGCTGAAGCTGAAGCAGCTGCAGAAGCGGCGGAAGGCCGCAGAGGGTGGGGCAACCGACAGTGCACGAAAACCCAGTACTTCCTCAACTAGAAACCGCTCAGGGTCACTCGTGCAGGTGCCGCAATCGCCCGTCAAGAACGTAGCTGCGAGGAACACAGACCCGCCGATGCCCAAGTCGCCGAGCCGGGTGCTGCTGGGCATCGACAAGGGCCTGCGGGGCGCAGACGTATCGCTGCGGCGGCCGCCGCCATACAGGGCCGTCAACACGCGGGCCACGTCGCCGTCCGAGCAGCCGCGCAAGACGTACAGCGAGCGCATTGCGGAGGAGCGGGCGAAGGAGAAGGCCAAAGCGGAGCGGCAGAAGGTTGTCGAGAAGTCGCGGTCAATGGGGTTCAACTTTGATCCTATCGCTACCACGTTTACCGCGGGGGGTAGAGGAGGAGGAGGGACGGACCCGTTTGTGGAGGCGTCGCGGGCGCCGACGGTGGCGCTGGAGAGTACGGAGCCGACGGAGACGGGCGGGTTCGATAGTTTTTCGGGGCTGCATTTGTCGTCGAGGTTGATACCGCATTTGACGTTGACGAGGCATCTGTCGCCGACGACTATCTACCTGCTCCCTAATCTGCTCAAGGAGGTGAAAGGCCCCGACTTTGAGCCCCCCGATATCGAGGGCGACTGGGTCGTGCTAGCAACCATCTGCTCCAAATCCGAACCGCGCGAGGTCGGGCAAAACACCAACTCCAAGAAGGGCACCGGCAAATACATGGTGCTCACGCTGACCGATCTCAAGTGGGAGATTGAGTGCTTCCTGTTCGGCAGCGGCTTCGACAAGTTCTGGAAGCTGCCCGTCGGCGCCGTCGTCGCCATCATGAACCCGGGCATCATGAAGCCGCGCATCGCCGACACGGGGCGCTTCTCACTCACGCTCAACGACTCGAGCGACACGCTGCTCGAGATTGGGCGCGCGCGCGACCTCGGCTTCTGCAAGGCCATGAAGCGCGATGGCAAAACGTGTGGGAGCTGGGTGGATAAGCGGCACACGCACTACTGCGCGTTCCACATCGAGGCGGGCGTCAAGAAGGCGCGTGTGGGCCGCGCCGAGGTAAACTCGATGGGGAAGCTCTTTTCGCCGCCGAGGAAGGGGAGCGTCCGCCCGCGGCGATTTATCGGTGGGAGGGGCGGCGGCGGTGGGGGTGGTGGGAGGGATAATGGACTGCTGCATGAGGGCGCGCTTACGGATCTGCCGCAGCGGGCGGGGGGCGCGGGAGGGAAGGTGTTTGTGGCGCCGAGGAGATCGGCGACGAGGTTGCTCGATGACGAGTATGATGGCATGCATAGGGGGAGTCGGGAGGAGAGGCTGCAGAAGCGCCTTGCGGAGGCGGAGAAGGAGAGGCAGATGACTAGGCGGATCATTGAGAGCCAGGGCCGCGATGGCGGCGTGGGTGTGGACTATCTTAAACTAAGCGTAGATAGGTTTGATCTCAATTCAAGAGTAAGCGCTCCTTGTCCTTCATTTCTCTCTCTCGAATGGAAAAACTAACAAACTATAAAACCCAACAGCCATCAACAGCAAACTCTGTCAACAGCTCACAGAATAACACATCAGTGGACAGCCTAACATCGCTGCTTCTCCGCTCCAAGGGCGTGACAGCGCAGTCGGTCTCCCTGAGCCCCATCAAGCGCAAACGGCCCGAAAGCCAGATGAGCAGAGACATGAGCCCTGAGAAGGGCGCAACGAAGAGGACGAGGTTCGCGCTGCCAGGGCTGGAGAGCACCTTTCGCGACGACCCGTTTGTGAGAGATGTCGACGAGGATGATGATTTGATTATTATTTAGTCTTTTTTTTTCTTCTTTCTTTTTTTTTCTTTTTTTATTTGAAAAGGGCGTTTGATACCATTGGTTTTTTTCAGTTCTTTTTGTTTTTTACTTTTCTGGGTGGTCGTGAGGTGGAAATAGATTCTTAAGTATTCTAGTCTTGGTGGTTTGTGGGTTGTGGTTAGAGGGCGCGCGCGTGCACGTACGTGGTGGGATGGATGGGCTCCTTTTCTTAGTCCTGATAATTCGTTACTACTCTGGCCGTTGCCCTGGCGGTGATGGGGAGGGGGAACGGTCCGGGGGAGAGGGGGGGGGGGGGTTATTAGTACTACATGTAAGTACCTAGGCAGCTCTTTATATATATTCTTATGGAGTACACACATGTACTAGTTAGTAGTCCGGGTTACGTTACGTTCAAGAAGGGGCCAGTCTTTATCATATCATATCCTTATAATATTATTCTCGTGCCTACTAGCTAGTAGTTTGTTGCATTGGTTGAATTGAAATTAAATGAAATCTAATTACTGGATTCCAATCATTTCCATCTCCCCTTTCTCCTTCTTCTTCTTCTTCTTCTTCTTCTTCTTCTTCTTCTTCTTCTTCTTCTTCTTCTTCTTCTTCTTCTTCTTCTTCTTCGTCTTCTTCTTCTTCCTCCTCATGCATGCATGCATGCAGGCGGGGCACATATATTTCCCTGTAGCTCCCGATTTGGCCATGTCTATCTACAACACCGACGAACGGCCGCCGCTCTTATATAAGTGGATGCCCAACATTTAATGGCGACGACACTAGCACTCTCTCCGGGCACCTACCGTTGAACGGGAACAACCCTGGCCCTGAGGGCAATCAGACTTGCAATGTTTACCCCACCAGCGAACGTTTTAAACCTCCAGTCACCGACAACAGATGCGCTGCTCCTCTGATGTGCACCCTGCGCCGCCGCGGCGGTAAATGGCCTTTACTGCTCATCCTATGGAGCAATTGGCTGGAGAATGGCCTTTCACTTAGAACAACAAGTTTATCGAGAAAAAAATATATATATATAAAAATCTTTATGTGCCATACCGGCCGGAGTCTCTATCTAAAACAAAAACCAAAAAAAAAAACCAAAAAAAAAAAAAAAAGATCAAAAGATCAAACCTGTCAGACCTCCATCCCCACCCACCCCGATCTCCAGCTCCCCAAAAGGAAACAAGTGAAGACAAGGGTCGAGATCATAGCCACCACCGCACGAAGCAGAGGCAAAAAAAGCGGCATCACTCTTGGATGGGGAGGATAAACCTCATCCCCCAGGTTGGAGATTTCTGTGGCTCTGGTAAAGAGTTCAGATGAGGCGATTTACTATAGAAATGATCCTATGAAGTAAAATCGCATAGTGAGAGAAAGAGGGGAGCGGGGGGAGCGCCCAATTTATACTGACTGGAGGTGGCGAAATTTGTGGGCCTTGGCTTTTTAGATTATGTTATCACGGTTGTGACCACTGCTTTTGGCCGACAAATTTTTCTTTACTTGACGGGAGACCCTATGCCCTGTTCCACGATTCATGTCCTAGCGCTTTAACTGAGGTTAGAAAATATCATCTTGAATTTCCCGTGGGGACAAACTCGAAGGCTGAGCTCTTTGGCTGTCCAAAAAAAACGGAGGCAGCCGGGCCTACCAGGTTTGCAACCGTAAAAGGAGCCATACCAATCCAATCGGTTCAAAAGGTGAATAACTTGCGACAAAACAAAAAACGAATCCTGGAAGATCCAGGTTGAATTAATGGTTCCAGAGGGGGTCGAACCCTCGACCTTGGCGTTAACATTTTTCAATATTAGCACCACGCGCTAACCAACTGAGCCATGGAACCGTGGTTTCAAAACAAACTTTTGAATATATAAACAATTATCATCACAATCTCTCACTCGGTTTAAGCAGGTTTATGGCGGCAAGCGAAGTCTTACCAGCAATCACGGCCTCCCACAAATTCGTTTTTTTTCTACTTTTGGGCCATGCTGGTTTAAATCAAAGCAGAGTTCTCTATACCTCTGTTCAGGGTTCTCAGAGGCTTATCATTAGGCAATACTTTGGTTACAGAGACCAAACCCGTTATTTGGATTCCACTAAGAAAACTCTCGCACAGAGCTCTACTAGCGATGGCGATTTTAATATAGATCATGTGACCCATGCTCTCTCAAAACCCACACCAGACGGTTGTGACATGATCTATATTAAAATCGGCATCGCTAGTAGAACATGCACCCTACAAACTGAGCAGAATCCAAGTCGCTCGAAGATGTCTAGAACTGGGTTCAACTCTCAAGTTGAACACAACCCCATTAAAAGGCGGACACGCCGGCGATGATAGCGATCTGAAAAGAGGTCGATTTTGCATGCACACATCCGGCACTAAAATGCGTATCTGGCCAACTACATATATATGTATGTACCACTCCCGGTCATCGTCAGCCCATCTTTAGCCTTCTGAATGGCTCAATCACAGACTACGAAATTCATCGACTCATAGGGGTGACGGAATACGGGCGCGGCGATGTTCGTCCGGGGATGGTTTGGTCCCGAGTTATGTTTAGTCCCGAGTTATGTTTATGTTTAGTCCCGAGTTATGTTTATGTCTAGTCCCGAGTTATGTTTAGTCCCGAGTGATGTTTGCTCCCGAGTGATGTTTTATGATCCGCTCCAGGTTCGTCTTGGAGGGTAATAGTGGGTAGTCGGCCGCTACGAGTTAATAGTACCACAAGGTATAACTACTACGTAAGGCTACGTAATCTAGGCGTGATATATACATCGGAGCCGGTTACGGAGTCAGGAGAACCACGGGAGGCGGTTATATGGATATCATATATCGTACTCTGACCTTAGGGCGGCTTGAAGACTTGAGCTCTCGCCACATACCGTAAGTCC
Source organism: Morchella importuna (assembly GCF_003444635.1). Lineage (NCBI taxonomy): Eukaryota > Fungi > Ascomycota > Pezizomycetes > Pezizales > Morchellaceae > Morchella > Morchella importuna. The sequence continues at coordinate 216,814 of NW_025763433.1, read as the reverse complement.
GAGTACGGTGTGCGGGCTTCTAAATCTATGCGAGGTAGAGCAAGAGTGCTCGCCGCCTCTCTCACGAAGAAACGTAGGGTTGACCGCTTCTCCGTCCGGATATTTGAAGGCTTTTCCGCACATGCGCATAACTCCCCGGCTTTGCGCAGGGTAGGTGGGGGGATATCTGCGCGGCTCATAGTTTGTTCCGCGCATATACGCATACCCGGTCCGCCGCAGTCTTCTAGAAAACTAAATAATTTCCTGGTGCGCGGACAGAAGGGAGGCGTGGTATGAATTTGTGGCAAAACGCACAAGATGGCTCTGGGCAGGTTTTGAAAAATCGGAGAGGCTAGATATCAGGCACCCTCGAAGTTAGAACAGAGGACCCTTCCACAAGTAGATCTACCTAACTCACCGAAAGTACTTTAGATTCCGTGATATCCACGGTCCGCTAGCTCCCCTTTCCTTAAACAACCTAGCCAAAGCCAAAGCTCGTTACAAGCCCGTAACAAAGCTATATTTTCCGTGGAGAAATCTCTTCAAGGAGAATCCCAAGCATAGCAGCGGTGCCTTTGACCAGTCATATGGCCAGCATCTGTTCTCTGCCCGCCAGTGTGTAGGTCTAGATGGGACGGCACAAGCTTCATGTGTCGGTTTGTGATCTCGGTTTTGATGTCTCGCTTGAAGTTCCCCCAGCGATCAATTCTAAGCCTCGAGGGAATTGGTCGCAAGTAGCGCTGTGAAGGGCTTTCTTAGCCCATGCCGTCTGGCCCGTGCTCCCCGTGGTGCGAAGGCTTGTCCTTCTGGGCGAAGAAGGCATCCGTGTCCGTAGACGACGTCGAGACGGCATGTGCCGCATTCGCGGGGAGAGGGAATTTGTAGAGCACCAAGACCATCGATATGAACACCTTGGAGTCTGGGTGATGCACTGTGGTCTTCTGACCATCTCGGGTATCCAATTGATTTGAACGTGTTCAATTGATCAAATGAGTATGAGATAGTATCATGGAAAGGCCCAATGTAGGAATTCCAAAGCTCTGGTCTCTTTAACGCCGTTGAAAAGATGACGCCTTTGAGTGTAGATGGAGTTTAGTCATGCAAAATCCTCCTCGTCTCCTTCTGGATACTTTCTGAAATCTGATATCATATGCCAGCAAGCATCACATACTATATTTCACTCTATCTAGTCTAGATCCCCCAAAGGTGCGTAACCTACGCAGACAGGGGACCTCAAATTGGTGAGAACGACAAATTCTTCCATGTGATATTTGGCAAAAATCGATCCCGGTCTACTCTAGGGTATGGAAGATTCTATTCCCCCCTCCAGCCCGCGGAAAGTGCGCTAGAACATCATTTTTCTGCCTTGCGAGCAGAGCACCGGGAGCTGGAGAAGTGAAGGGGCACTCTGTTCTCCTCGGGGGGCACAGCATCTCGAACCCCCACGCCCCCAATCCATGGGGTTTGTTGGAGTGAGAGGATTTTGCTTGTGATTGTTTAAAGCTTTATATTAACACTCGCCGGCGGTTCAATTGTCGAATAGAGTTGTTATCGTACCTGAAGCACGAGAATTCAAGCACCCCCACCCCCACCCCCGGCTTCCACAACACCATGATGACGATAACAGGGATCGCCTAAAAAAGCCTCTGCTAGTCCCAACGTTAATCCGTAGATCTCGTCTGCAAATTTGCGCATCTAACGCTCAAAATTGAAAAATTCGTTGCCAAGCCACGGTTCTGTTGGGGATATCACGGAACTACCCCAGCTACTCATGCAGCTCATCGCACAATTCGCAATTGCTGGGCGATGGACATCGATGATGTATGCATGCACGTCACGAGATGAGGGGCCCTGATGAGGGGGAGGGGCTGCTTTGGACTTTTCGTAGAGCAGTTGACCCCGCAGCAGCAGATTGTGATTAGTTGGCCGCAATTGCAATTACTAGTTAGGTGGCTTTTCTATATAACTGCTCTCAATTCCTACCTTGGAAGGGTTCTTCTTCTTCTCTCCACCAATCCTCATCGCCAGCTTCGACATCTTTGCTTCTGTCAATTGTAATTGATTAGCCATATCCTTCTTTTTAGCACACTCCCTTCCATCTTCTCAAACCCATACTAACATTTCCCACAGCGCAAACAAAAAACAAACAGTATGCATATTTCACTACGGGAAACATGGCATCTTTCACAATATTATTATCTTTAAAGAGTCAAGGTAAAAGTATTCAAAGCATGACGGGTGTTCGGCCACAGCACCCCTCTTCCCCCTTCCCTCCAACTCAGAGCAATTATAGCTCTGAGAGAGGGGAGATGAAGAGGGATCTGCTGTGGCCGTTCTGAGATTATACCGTTAAATGGACTTGATCTAGATAATACTAGCGAAAGAACATGCTTCCCCCTCCGTTGCTTTTCCGGCACCAAGAGCGCGAAATACTGACCTTAGCCCCCGCTATAGAACTCATAAAGTATCATTTATACCATGTCTCCCCCAGCTGCCGTCATGCCCGCCCCCGTTGAGGCCCACCGCTTCGAGCACCCCTCGACTTTTGTCCAGGATGCCGCCCCGGCCACGAAGGCCGGCGAGAAGGTCGACAAATGGGCCGACTTCAAGTTCGAGCACATCCGTGAGTCCACTGTGTCTCGTGCTATGACCAAGCGCTACTTCGAGGACCTCGACAAGTACGCCGAGTCCGACGTTGTCATTATCGGTGCCGGATCCTGCGGTCTCAGTGCCGCCTACACTCTCGCCAAGGCCCGCCCTGACCTTAAGATTGCTATCATCGAGGCCGGTGTTGCTCCTGGTTAGTCCTCCCTCTATATCCCATTGACTCTAGAGTCCCCCTGCTAATCCATATATACGTAATAGGTGGTGGTGCCTGGCTCGGAGGTCAGCTCTTCTCCGCAATGATCATGCGTAAGCCCGCTCAGCTCTTCCTTGAGGAGATCGGCGTTCCCTACGAGGAGGAAGACACCTACGTCGTCGTCAAGCACGCTGCCCTCTTCACCTCCACTCTCATGTCCAAGGTTCTCACCTTCCCCAACGTCAAGCTCTTCAACGCTACCACCGTTGAGGACCTCATCACCCGTATCGACCCTGCCACCGGCAAGATCCGTGTTGCGGGTGTTGTCACCAACTGGACCTTGGTGTCGATGCACCACGATGACCAGAGCTGCATGGACCCCAACACCATCAACGCTCCCATCATCATCTCCACCACTGGTCACGATGGCCCCTTCGGTGCCTTCTCTGTCAAGAGGCTTCTCTCCATGAACGCCATTGAGAAGCTCGGTGGTATGAGGGGATTGGACATGAAGTTGGCCGAGGACGCGATTGTGAAGGGAACCAGGGAGATCGTCCCCGGTATGGTTGTCGGTGGTATGGAGTTGTCGGAGGTTGACGGTGCTAACCGTATGGGACCCACCTTTGGTGCCATGGTATGTGTATCCTTGTTGTTGTTGTCACTCGTTGGTCTGCTGAACCATATGCTAATGATGTGTTTGTTAGGCTTTGTCTGGTGTTAAGGCTGCCGAGGCCGTTTTAGAGGTCTACGACGAGCGTGTCAAGCAGAACATGGAGTAAATCACAACCGCTTGAGGTTTTTATTTGACCTGATCCTTGATGGATCGGTCCTGGGAAATTGGTTGATATTTTTTTTTATTATTATTTGGTATCTGGTTTGGTTATTATTGAGGGAATTTATTTTTTGTAAAAAAAAAAAACACAAATATATATTTTTACTGCGTAAAACTGAAGCTCTTCAATATATATATGTGCTGTAATATTGAGATGTCATGATGATTGACACAATCTGTTTCCCAGGGTTGACGGGTATCTCGGTTCGGATTATTAGTGACTCACTAATCTTTCTTTGGACTTCTCCCGCATTCTTAAATTTCGAATTCGATGGCTATCTTCTGGGCACCGTGTCAGTTAAAAAGCGGGGGGGGAGAGAGTTTTAGCTCCTATATTAACCCACTCGTTCCACTCCACAGCTCGGTATCATCCGCGATTGCTATATCCCACCACAAGCTCTATATCCTACCACAAGTCAGTAACCCCACCACAACCACAACCACAACCCACCCAAGATGCCCGCAATGTAACCCCCCTTCCACTCCCCGCCCTCCCCACCACTAACACCTCCAGGCTCGACGACCCCACCGCCGCCACCCTCCCCACCCCAACCCCCACCTCCCTCCCCGCCCCAGTACCCGTCACCCTCCGCGACGGCACCCCCGCAACCCTCTACCCCATCTTCGCCCCCTCCTTCCTCCCCACCTCCCTCGTCACCTTCCTCGCCGCCCAGTTCAACGCCGAGATCGCCCGCGGCGACACATATCCGCACGACCAGCCGCTCGCGGCGGACCACTTCCGCGAGTACTGGTTTGGCGCGTTTGGCGCCGTCCTCCTGACGGGTGCGTATGAAGAGGGCGTGCTGGAGGATGAGGGGAGGGACTGGGAGAGTGTGTGTTTGGGCACGTTTTATGTGAAGCCGAATTATCCGGGCAGGTGTGGGCATGTGTGTAATGCGGGGTTTTTGACGGTGCCCGCTGCGAGGGGACGTGGGTGTGGGAGTGTGATGGGGAGGGAGTATTTGAGGATTGCGAAGATGCTGGTGAGTCCTCTTTTTCTCTCTCTCTCTGGTGCGGTGTTGTGCGGCGTTGTGGGGTGCGGTGTGCGGTGTGCGGTGTGCGGAGGGGGCTGACGGCGGAGGGGGCGGGGCGGGGATAGGGGTACACATACTCGGTGTTCAACCTGGTGTTTGAGACGAACGTGGCGTCGCTGCGCATCTGGGACGGGCTGGGGTTTGAGAGGATTGGGCGGGTGAAGGGTGCGGCGAGGTTGAGGAGTTATCCAAGGAGGATGGTGGATGCGTTTATGATTGGGAAGGAGCTGTAGGTGCTGGGTGGTTAGTTGGGGAGTTGGCGGGGAGTGGGGAAATGGGTGTGGAGATGATGGGTGGATGGATGCTGCTCCTGGTATTGTTCTTGATGTAGATGGAGAGTGTCGATGGTGGGAGTACTTTGTGGTGATGAGATGTGTGTGTTTGAGTCTGGGCTGTCAACGGCCAGCCAGCCAGCGAGAGTAGCTAGCTAGGGGCAGAATCGGAGGTCTAAGTAGAAAGCTTACCACTCCAAACTTTAAATAGCGGCCCAATCCCATGCGCGCACCTTCTCTTCTCTACTCTTTGAAATCGAGATTACATGATGCGGCTCTCTCCACTCCACTCTCTCCGCTACATAGCTCTCCCACGACAATTGGCAGCCATTCATTCGCGGCCAATAGTTAAGTAGAGTACTCTAGGGTACATGTAGCACAACATGTATTGTTGATGTATTGGCCGATATTAATAGCCCCGCGCTGCTCGTAACGCCCAAAACAGAAAACTATTCCTGCCAGAAGATGAGTAAGCCGACCGACCGAGTGATGGCGCGTGAGCCGCCGGCCTGGCCGGTCCCAGAGGTTGTGTGTGAAGTAGAGTATTAATAACCCGCGACCACTTCATGATTCACTCGAGAGGTGGGATAAAGATAAAGCCTTGAGTTCAGCCTTGTAATGACTACTACTTGGTTATCTACATGTATGTCTATACCTACTCCCCCCCCTCCCGCTCGGAAGGAGGTAGCCGTCCTGCTACATACATACATAGCGTAGAGTAGATAGGTACTTCTTGTGTTTCATTCCGACCTGGGTATTGGTTGTACTCTACGGGCTACCCACTTGTAGGTACTCTACTTCTTCACCCACCCTGGCCTGCCTAGCCAGCTCTGCAGCAGATACATAGAGCAAGCTTTCTGTAGAGTAGCACAACGCAGCACAACGCAACGGCCGGCGCAGACCCAATCCCCAATCCCAGAAACCGGGCAGCGGGACCCATCATTGGCAAATTTCATGCAATGGGAGAGACGGTCTTGTCTCTGAGTCTCTTGTTCTTTTTTTTTTGTAATGTACGGTGCTCTATTTATGGATGTATTATTCCTATTCGGGGCTACTTTTCTGGCCCGGCGCGGCTATTTTGCTTTTGCTCCCTTTCTCTTCATGAAGTCATTGCACGCACTTGCACATGTAGCTAGAGTAACCTAGGCAGAGTAGGCAGAGTAGAGCATGATGTGTGTAGGTAGGGCCTGGTAGGCAGACTGGACGATAAAGTCTCGCCAGTCGGCCAGGCCGTATATCCGGGCGCGGCTTGCTTCGGCCAAACAACAACTCTAATCGTTTATACATAGATAACGGTTGCACTCTGATTCGATCATTCCTGCTCTCTCTTTCACTTTTATCAAGGCAGTGCAGTGCAGTCTGGTGCGGGGAAGGTGGAGGGAAGGGAAGAGGCTCTTAAAGCCCTTGGACGGAACGAAGGCAAGGCAAGGGAATTAAATAAGAGTGTGTGGTAGAAGAAGAGGCTTCAAGAGACAGGAACCCCCAGCCAATCTGTAACGCGTTACACAAGGCCTAGCACAAACACGGCTGTGTTTGGCGAAGCGTGGGCGATCCGTAGGCTAGGCTGGGCAGTGGGTAGGGTAGGGTATGTAGGTACTCTACTTAGGGTACGGTTGTTAGCTACAGTACTGTAGGCGAGGTTCGTTTGTTTGCACGCTAGGATTATATTAAGCTTAACGAGGCCGAGGGGAGGAGTGTGCTTTTCAATCGACAATGTCAAAGGGAACAAAGAGGATGTTCTTTTGGGCGGTGGCTGGCTGGGCTGGGCTGGGCTGGGCTGGGCTGGGCTGGCAGCAGCTGGCTGGCTGGGCTACTCTACATAGAGTACATAATAGAGGTGTAAAATTCAAAGAGAGGGACAGAGAGGCACGAGAATGGGTGAGTGACTCTCTGTGCGACGCTGTGCAGCGCCAGACATACGATCCGGCAGGGATTGGGGGGGGACAATTTAACCAGCAGAGTAACAAACACTGTGTTACACAGCGCCAGGCCCTGCCGTGATAGGCCAATCCCTCCCCAAAATCCCCACCAGTGCTGTAAATACGAAAGGGAAAAGAAAAGTGCAGTTGCTGCTGCTGTTCTGGGTGCAGGTGTCCTTACTCGAAATTTAATAAAAGCCTTGTGGGATACATCTCAACTTGTCTTGGAAATCTCCCCTTTTTTCGGCTTCTGTGTCTTTCCTTCTTCCTCTCCTGAACACCCCCCCCCCCCACCACCACACTGCCTCCTTCTTCCCCTTTCCTTTTCTTCACTTTCTCTTCGTCCATAATAACTAGCTGCGTTCCCGCTGCGTCGTTGTTGTGGTTGTTACCTTTCTCTCGGGACCATCATCGGAGAAAAAGCGACCAGCCCAGAACATCGTGAGGAGAACGGAAAAAAGAAAAGAAACATCAGGAACGGGAAAAAACCATATATCCAAGCATCATTCAGCTCGATACAAAAAAAGGACAGCAGCACTCGGAACACCACATATCATCCACAATGCGGCCATTAACGCTCCTCCCCTCCATAGCGTTGCTAGCGCTCACCGCCTCCGCCGCCTCTCCCAGCGCACCCACACCCTCCGCCGCCGCCGCCGCCGCCGCCTCCGCCTCATCCCCGCCGAACGCCGACGCCCCGCTCCCCACAAACCTCCCCACGCTCCAAGAGCTCAAACGCCGCAGCGGGACCCCCGCCCTGGCGCTCAACAAGCGCCAGACCTCCTGCCCCACGAGCTATGTCAACTGCAATGACGGCTACTGCTGTCCGTCGGGAAACATCTGTATAAGCGGTGGCTACTGCTACGACTCCAGCTAGTCAATACCCCCCCCTCCCTCCCTCCTCCGCATATCTATTTTGATATCTATTGCTGACACTTTTCATTCCCGCCCAACAGCTCAAACAGCGACGCAATGATCTCCTCAATGCTAGCAGACTACACCACCAACGGCTACTACTCCTCCATCTACAACTCCTACCTCTCGCAAATGGGCATCAGCACCGAAGCCGCGGTCCGCACCGGCTCCTCCGCCTCCCCCACTGGCGGCTCCTCCTACTCCTCCTCCGACACAACCTACGACAACACCTACACCGGCTCCTCCTCCTCCTCCTCCTCCAGCACAAGGACTAAGAAGAAGTCAAACACAGGCATGATCGTCGGCATCGTCGTCGCCGTCGTCGCCGTCGCCATAATCGCCCTCGCAGCATGGTTCTTCATCCGCCGCCGCAACAAGAAGCGCGCCGCCGCCGCCGCAATGAACCCCCCGCAGCCGCTCATGACAACCGTCATGCCCCCACCCCCACCCTCGCAGCCGCCGACGCCCGCACCATACAACGGCTACATGTCGCCGCCGCCGCACCCGCCGCCAGTGCAGGACCAGAAGCCGCCCATGGGCGGATACTTTGGTGCCGGGCAGCCGCCGCCGCCGCCACAGGGCGTAGTCGAGGCTGTCGGCGACTCGGCGTACTACCAGCAGCAGCAACAGCAGCAGCAGCCGCAGCAGGATTATGGTCAGCAGTACAACCAGCAGCAGCCGCAGCAGTATGGGCAGCAGCAGCAGTATGGCCAGCAGCAGTATGGCCAGCAGCAGATGTATGGGCAGCAGCAGCAGCCGATGTATTCCAACACGACGCCGAGCACGGTGAGTGCGCAGAGCCCCGGCGTGGCGCCGAGCGAGCTGGGCGGAAGCCAGCATATGATTAGTCCGCAGGTGACGGGGTCGACGACGGCGGGGATGGGCGGGATGGGGGGGCAGCATCAACCACCGCCGCCGCCGCCGCCGCCGCAGGGGAACGTGTATGAGATGCATGAGGACAATTATAGGTCCATGTAGGGGCCGGGTGGAAGCATGGGGTTAGAGGGAAGGGGAGTAAGGGGAGGGCGGGGCCTTTTTCTTTTTTTATATAATTTCGTGACGGTGTATATGTGAATAGGCTATTTTTATGTAGAAGGAACATGGCATTGTTTTTCTTCTGTGTGTCTTTTTCTTTCTTGTTGTTTGGATGATGGATTTGGTTTGGTTGATGCAGGCAGGCAGCGCAGGCAGGTGCGAAGACGATCGCGATACGATACCTAACTTTAACTACATTGCATGCTACTCTACGCGTTATATGTAACTGAGGCCTAGGCCGTTATTCACATGTCTTTTTTCTTTCTCTTTTTTTCTTTTCTAGTTAGTTACCTTTTATTTTTATTTTCATGGTATGTACCTCTGGCTGGCTGTCTAGTCTATTAGGCTGGTTAGCTAGGTAGGCTGGAGGTTGGTCGGTCTGGACGCACATTGGGTCTCGCTGGGGCCCTTAACACGCAGCGCAATGCATTGCGAAGAGAGAGAGAGAAAAAATTTAATTCTTATCCCCCCTACTTACTGCGATTCGGTTCAGTCTGGGTCAGTCTGGCTCAGTTCGGTTCGTTATGTGTACCTGCGTGTGTTTGTCTGTTGTCATGCAAGGGGGAAGTAAAGTGAAGGGAAGGGAAGGAAAGGGAAGGGAAGGTCGAGGAGCCCTATATACCGTTACGTTTCACACGCGCGTGTGGGTGAGTGAGTGAGTGAGTGAGTGAGTGGGTTGGGTGTTCGCGCTCCCACGTGAATGATTTGGTCGGGCCCTGCATGGAGAGGGAGTTAGAGTCTGGCAGACTAGTAGTCAATTCCACGGTCTGTAACGGTAGAGTAGGTTGTGAAGGAGTGTAGTGTAGGGAGCTAGCTAGTCACGCAGTGTAGGTGGAGGTGGGACGTTGTGGAGAAGGAGGTGAGTGTAGAGTGTACCTGCGTCGGATGTATGTAGGCAGGTACGTGAGCATGAGCATGAGCATGAGGTGGTCGCGTAGTTCAGTCGCGTCGCTCGCAGTCAGTCAGTCGGGTCAGGCGTCTGCAGGGGTAGCTACATGTAGCTAGCTAGGCATGAGGTGGTAGAATATATGTACAGCGAGCTTGTTTCGCTTCCTTCCCTCCTTCCTCCTCCCCCTCCTCCTCCTCCTTCTCCTCCGGGGATGCTTTTTTTTTTTTTTTTTTTTTTTGCGCTCTCTAGCTTGGGGGGAGGAAGAAGGGGAGCCGGAGAAAGGAAGGGGGAGGATATTTAAGTCCATGTCGACAACGTTACTGCGGTTTCAGATCGATCTTTGACGTGACGGATCTACAATGCCTACTACCTACGTCTGCTTGCTCTCTCGAGTAGGATAGGATAGGATAGGATAGGATAGGATAGGATAGGATAGGCTACTCTACCCCTACTCTCTCTTCTGGGGGAATGTCGACCCAGGTACAGAAATCACATCCTTTCATATTTCATATGTATCACGGAGTGGGTGATGTACACGTTGTTTCGCTGCATGTTTGGAGTGCGGATGGTGCGGGGGCGGGTGCTGGGCGTGATTGGCGGCGCACGTGGGTGGTGGGTGGTGGGTGGTGGGTGGTGGGCGTGTTCCTGGTAGATATCGATATCGATATCGATTAGATCTTGTTCCTGTTCCTGTTCCTGTTTCCCCTGACCTGGCTGGCTGGATAGATAGATAGATAGATAGATAGAGAGAGCTTTCCCCGTATTTTGTTTTATTTACTGTAGGCGGGCGGGTACGTAGGGCGGATCAGCTCAGATCAGATCTACGTAAGTAGAGTATTACTGATTACATGTATCTAGCATCATATCAGCTCAGCTGTTTTCAGAACCCCTGCCCTGGATCTAATAATCACAATCACAATCACAATCGGAGTAGTAGTCTTAGTAGACCACATCCATCTAGAGTAGAGTAGAGTAGAGTAGTGGAGGAGGCAGCTTGCCAAGGCTCACTTCACTGTCTTACTGCGTTGCGGATCACATCACTAGTGGAGTCGAGTAGCTACTCCCCTCTCTCCGCCGCGGGACCTTGGCAGAACCAAAACAACCCGGCGAGCGAGTCGAACTCTACCAGAAACACCCACACACACCCACACACACGCGTGACGTAAAGAATGCACTGGCCAATGATCGGATATGCACTTACGTGGAGGAGGAGGGGAGGGGTGGGGCGGGGTTTAAATTCTATTTGACAGCCAGCCAGTCTCTCTTTTTTTCCAGTACTCCCAGGCAGGTCTTCCCTAGCTGCGGGCTGGGGGGGCCAGTGTAAATAGGCCACGCAAGTTATTCTACTGGGAGGCTCTCCAATTCGGCTTGTGTTTATTTTTTTAGTCGTTGTTGACAAAAGATCAAGGAAGAATTCGAAGGAGTCTTGCAATGGGTGCATGGTATGTATGGGAGTGGGTAGAGTAGCAGCTTCCGGTACTGGATGTGGATGTGGATGTGGATGTGATGCGTTTGCAATCCGCTTAAGCACCAAGCAACCACCACCCCCCGCAGGAAAAAATACTCGGTTTTTTGTACAAAAGTGTCACATACTTCTTCTCCGCCTGCCTGCCTGCGGAGGGAGAAGGGAGTTAGATGTGAAGTTCGACTTTTTATTTCTTTTACTACTACCACTACTATTGCTATTACTACTACTGTTGCTACTATTGCTACTATTGCTATTACTATTTACTAGTAATACTACTACCGCAACTAGTACTGCTACCGCTACTGTCGTTGCTGCATCTAGTAGTTCATCCCATTCATTCATCGATCGATCATACTGAAAGAGAGAACCTGTTTTTCGTCAGCACTTTTTTCTGCCCTTATCTATTCACGATAGCTCAGCTGCTGCTCCAATCTTACTACTCCGTACATTACATACATTACATAACTCTACCCTATTACTCACCACACCCACCCACCACCCGGACCCGGGCCCAGCCCCCCCCCCCCCCCCCACAAAACCCCTCCCATCCTCCCATATAAACAATCGTGAATGATCCTGCTCGAACCCCGCAAGCTTACAGCACGAGAAGACGACGGGCACGACCGCATATCCCCGACCACGATCATCACTGTATCCGTATTCCTTGCCATCCTCCTCATCCTGCTCCTCGCTGGCATGGTATTCTGCTGGCGCAACCCACATTGGCTGTCGGTGTGGCGGCGGAAGCAACGAGACGACAATGCCACATACACGGCCCGAGCAAAGGGCCTCGGCATCGAGGGCGCCGGAGACCTGGAAGAGTCCAGACCAAACACCCAGAGATCCGATATGAGCTATGCTGATCTTGCACGGGAGAAGGAGCTGCGTAGAGAGGACTACCATACGCCGGTGGTGATGCCGAGCAGAGAGAAGGAGAGCTCGAGGGTGGACGTAACTACTGCTCATGATGCTCAAGCTCATACAACATTTCCAAAGCCCGTGGCGAGCTTGGGAACCCCACGGTTGGCAATGTCGAAGGCGATACGGTATGTCACAAAGGACGCACAATACCTCTCCATCTTCCAAACATTCTCAAAATCGCCATCCTCCGCAAAGGGGACGCCCAAAATTGCCCCGCCGCGCGTGGCACTGCCGCCGCAGCAGCTGTCCCCGCGGAAATACGGCTTCCGCAGTGCCCGCGCCGCAAAGAAGGGACGGACGGGTCCAAAACTATCAATATCAGCTCCAGTATATGGAGATCTCCCACCGCTGACACTGTCACTACCGACAATGACTCTATCGTGGGCAAATTACGAGAACGGGACGGGCCCGAGCCCGGAACCGTCGTCGATAAGTCCCAACCAGTCGGAGCTGGTGTTCACTGACTGTGTGGAGTCGCTGTCGGATGCGGAGGATGCGGAGGAGGTGTCGACGGTGGACTATGAGGCGTTTTCGTCGCGGGGCGGTGAGTTTAGTGATTATCGCCGGGCCAGCAACGGGAAGAGGCTGTCGTTTCATAGCCAGATGAGCGGCGTGAGTATCTTGTCGACGGATACGGGCAAGGTTAGTTTTGCCCAGGTGGCGATGAGGCCAGAGTCAAAACCGACATTGCAGATTATCGGACCGAGCGAGAGCCCAAGGAAGGTGGTTGTACATTATGAATAGTAGGTGACGGGGTTGTGGACTACATAGCTGGTGTCAGGTAAAAAAAAATACCCTGCCGAGTGAGTGGTCATGATTCTGCGGAATGTTCGAGTTAACACATTTCGATTTTTGTGTAACAGGAATCATTCCTATTCTCCAACATTACGATCACCTGAACCAGCTGTTTTCGTCCTAAAAAAACTGTCACCACAGATCCATCAGATAGAATTAAGGTAGGTAGAAAAAACAAACCTACAAATCAAATGACTCTAGGGAGAGCCTTAAACTAACTCGGACAACCAATCAAACAGATTCTACAGATATTCTATTATATATCTCCTTTGTATTTTTTTGTATTATACACATCCGGTACCGGCGTTATGGTTGCGTTTTTTATGTATATTTTCAATATTAGTTTACGGATACGGAGTCTCATGGTCAATCGTTTTTTTTGGGGGTTCATTACATACCACATTAAGTCTATATAACCAACTGCTCATAAGCTCTTTCTCTCTTTCTTTTTTCCTTCTAATTCATGTTTTCTGTTCCATACCAACAAGTCTTCGCATCTTTCCCTCAAGTCTTGTATCGGTATCATCCTGCGATACTGCTACCTCACACTACTGCACCTGTTAGTTATTTCCAAATCAAAATATGAGCGCCACGCCGTTTACAGGCGCCTATCTGCCAGAATTGGGCTCCATGGACATCCTACCACCTCCAATGCTCCCCGTGCCTGAATCCCAAATCTTTGACCCAGCCCGTTTTACCTACCCCCTGCACGTATGTCTGATGCATTCCGGCGGACGATTACCCATCGTTGTCAATATGCGGGCCTATTTCTACACCTACAGCGTAAGCCCCCCAAATCCCCCCCTAGTACCCCTACCACTCACCCACCATAAACAGACCGCCTGCCCACTCATCAAAAGCTCATGGCACACCGCCGGCCTGGACCCCGTCCCCGACTCCGCCCCGCTCATCCTCACCAGCCGCTTCGGCCTCGTCCTCAATAGTAAGAACTTCTGGCGCTTCCACGCAACCAAGGACACTTGCCTCGCGTGGTACGGTGCTTCCTCCATCGTTACCTTCGTGCAGCTCATGGCGGCGAAGCGGGCAACGCTGAGTGCTCACTTCCACCATCTGGGCGTCGCTGCCACGGCCGCATACTTCGCGACCCAGCAGGATGCAGACACCCCGCAGCACCCGGCTTGCGAGGACTTCCCGTGGGTGGGGAGGTGGGCGGCGCTGTATGAGAGGGAGGCGCAGGGGTCGTTGGGGAGGGCGTGGGGCACGCAGGACCCGAGGTCGTACCTAAGGGCGCTGGTGAAGGGGGACGACGAGGAGAGGTTTGAGGAGGACGAGGAGGTGGCGATTGAGATGTATCTAGATAGTGGGGGCGGAAGGATTAGGAGGAATGAGGAGTATCGGGCCATCAGGCAGAGCATACGGGATTCTCGAGCCGCTATGAGAGAAGAGGGGAACAGAGAGCTACTCGTAGGGGACGGACATGAGACTAGGGAGGGTGGTGCTGCTGCCAAAGAGGAGGAGGGTGATAGCTCTGATTGCGATGATGATGATTTCTATGGTGATGATATGAAAGTGGAGGAGGGATAGAGTTCGGTCTGGTCTGGAAACCGGACTGTGTTTTTGCGTCTACTTATTAGTTATAATGTTTCATGGTAGTTTAATGTTTTGTCATTTTTATACTTTGGTGTGGAATAAGGAATTAATTAATTCCCCAACATTCTCTTATCCTGCGAAGCTGTGTTCCTCCGCCGCCACCTTAAATGTGAAGCTGTGACATTGACATGTAGTACGTGCATGGCCAAGACAGAGGCGGGCTTGTTGATACTGTTGACCAGGTCGCGAATTTATAAGAGGCGGAAGAGAATCGAATTGATTGAACTAAAGAAGTAACGAAAGAAGAAAGAACAGACTCCTTTTATAACTAACAAAGTCGTGATAAACACGTATCATCATCAAGATAACCGAGCTCGTTGTCAGTACTTAATATAACAAATATATAGCAAATACTACAAAAACAACAGATATCTCATGTAGCTGTACGTGGCTAGATCTAGCAAAGCAGACCGTACCAATCAACCAACTCCGTCCCCCAATCCTCACGTACCCATTATCTCATCGAACCTCACTCGCCCATTCTAATCCCCACAGCACATGCACACCACGTGCACGCACACTTCTCGCCCTGCATTGCCTCATATACTATCACTCGGTACATCTAGTAGTAGCTTTCGCACCACGCAACGAACCCAGAAGCGTGATCTAGACTAAGAAAAGAAGAAGATACTACTCCTCCCACATCAAAATTCATTGCGCGCGCATTTACTTACTTGCACACCCGACCCAGCCCCCCGGGCCCGTTGATCATGAATTTTCACCCTCGACCCTCGCCTCCTCCCAACCACCCACCCACCAGCCACCACTTTATCGACTTCATATTCATGTGGACTATACTCTATCGGAGACTAGCTGGCAGAGATCAGTACTTCTGGCACCGGCTAACAAGCAGCTAGGATATGCAGTCATGGTGTCACAGAAGTGGTGGAGAATGAATCCTCGGAGTTTCTCATGCCTAGGTTCCTATTAAAGTTCCGGATCTGGTCGTTGTCCCGACTGTTAAGGGAGTCCAAATAAGTTGTCTAATAATATGTAGCTGGGGGATTGCCAAGACCCGAGTGACTCCCGATGTAAAAATTGGATCCGCCAAGCGCCTACAGAATTTCCCCCTCCCCCCTCCTCGGGGCCCCCGGCCCCCGCACGTGAAAAATTCGCGCCCCGTTAGAAACGGGGCTTGTGTAGCAACACACTTCAGAAGTTTTCATGCCAGTAGCAAAAGACTGGTTCCAGAGGGGGTCGAACCCTCGACCTTGGCGTTAACATCTTTCAATATTAGCACCACGCGCTAACCAACTGAGCCATGGAACCGTGGTTTCGAAACAAATTTTGAAATATATCAAAAAAATGATCTTTCATGCTTTCTCACTCGTCTTTATCCGTCTGAGTGTTAAATTTGATGTTCGGTAAACGCGCTCTGCAAGGCGACCATGAGGAGAAGGATGTGGGGATCTTTCTATATATGGTAACGCTAGTGAGTGCTAAAACCAATTTAAGAACGGATATATACTTAAATTAGGAGGATGAAACTGTTCGAATTCCATACCATGTACTAGCTTCGAATTTACTTGTTCTTGTTATAGATTTTGCCGTCATATTGAAGGAAAGAAACCAAATATTCGATCCCACAGCACACCCCGTATGAGAGTATGATCGAGCTACTCAGGCGTTCAACACATCCTACCTGCTGTAGATACTAATATAATCCGTGATATAATCCATTCGCATCATCCAAAGAATATTAATACGTCCAATGAAATCTAGATCCAATCAGCTTGCCACTTTAATTTACTACTGAGTACGCACGCGTATGCACCAACAATACCAGGATTTAATTATGCGAGGGGGGGTTCGATCCACGTCCACAGCTGCAGTCAATCACCCGCGAGAGCTAGCTGTCCGTTTTTGCTGAGCGCCTACTAATTATAAGCAGTTGTTAACCATCGAGGTTTGCGGTGGTGGTGGTGGTGGTGGCGGGCACTCGCCGGAGGTGGGCAGGTTTATCGACCTGGAACCGATCATGAGGACGTTAATTTGCAATATATATAGATACAATATAGATACATAGGCGGGCTTAGGATACGGAATGTGTACTCAGGTTATATTGATCTATTTGTCAAATAGTTTCCTCCAAAACACCACATATCATATACGTATCCATTATGAGCCCCCCAACGACCAAGTAGTCCAAGAGCCACCCCACCACCTCACCTCCCCCGGTCTCACTTCCCACACCCCCCCCCCCCCTCTCCTTCCCTCCCAAAAACACCACTCCCGCCACCATCTAACTCATCTCACTCATCACAATCCATCACTCACTCACCACCACCACCTCCACCACCACACAACACCAAATGGTAACCTACCTCACCACCGGCCTCCCCTCCCTCCTCCCCGCGCGCCTCCTCCGCCCCGACCCCCCCAGCATCCGCCCCCCGCGCGCCACCACGGGCACACGCACACCCACCGCCCCCACCGCCGCCGCCGAACTCATCCTTCAGCCCGTCGAGATTTCCATCCCGCGGCCGCCGCCGCCGCCGCCCCCGTCGGAGCGCACGGGGTGGTGGGGGTGCGTGCTGCGCTGGCTGAGGCTGTATAGGAGGGGGGGACGTATAGTGGAGACGAGGCGCTGCGGTGGTGGAGGGGGGTGGCGGAGAGGGAGGCGGAGGAGAGGGGACCGATTAGATTGGAGTGTTGGAGGTTTTTGCAGGGGGGGACGTTGGGGGAGAGTAGAGGAGGAAGGGGGGGAAGAGGAAGGGGGAGAAGAGGAAGTTATGTTTCGTTTTGTGTACGTTGGATGATCAGTTGCGTGTAATGGTTGTTGGGCTGCAGCTGGAAATTTGGAGACCGGCGCTGGTATGTTGTTATGAATTGTTGAGGATTCGTGGAGCGATATCGCCCGCTGTATAAATTCAAAAGCATAAGTAAAATAAAGGGTTTCTTTTTCTTAGTCTTCTTCCTCAGTTATTACATCGATTTACAATGGTGCCAATGGTTAGTAATACCTTCTTTTCTAGATCATGGGGTATCACTCGGTAGTCATCCCACCGAGTTTTCATGAAGTATCACTCGTTAGGCCTAGCGATATGTGATAGTTCGGAGCTAGAGAGGAAACCATCTGTCACATCTATATGCGTGAGGTTCAACTAACTGGCACCGTATATTTAGTTAACTACTACCGCCTGTGTCATGTACTTTTTATTCCATCCCATCCCATCCCATTCCCGCCCTGCCCTGCCCGACGCACCCCGCCGCAAACCGAAAGCTATCTAAAAAAAAAAAAAAAGCGAAAACATGCAACTAGAAGGGGTATTTATTACCAACAGCTATCATCACACATCAAACCCTAAAAAGCACAAAAAGAAAAGAAAAGAAAAAGCCATCAGCAAAACCCCAACCCCCACTACGTCTCCTTCTTCTTAAAAAAGCTCGTCATCTTCGCCATCCCCCTCGTATTCACCTTCCCCAGGTCCTTCACGGCCTTACTCTTCGACGCCGCCGCCTTCTTCTTCTTCTCATCCTCCTCCTCCTTCCTCCTCTTCTTCGCCTCCTGCACCCCCCTCCCTCTCCCCCCCCCTCCCCCACTCCCACTCCCCCCCCACCAGCACCCACAAAATCCCCACTCCTCAACACCGCCGCCTCATTCCTCGCCTTCTTCACCTCCCCCATGCGCCTCTCCAGCGCCGCAAAATCATACACGCCCCCCAAGTACCCCATCAGCGCCTCCGCATGCCACTTCGCCAAATACGTCCCGCCCAGAAACTCCGCCGCCGTACGCACGCGGAGCACATGCCTCAACCTCTCCTCCTCCACCTCCTTCTCACTCTTCTCCTTCTCACTCTTCTCCTCCTTCTCCCCCGCAGCAACATCCAGCCTCTCCACCCCCTCCACCACCCCCTCCACACCACCCCCCCCAACCCCAGCCCCCCCTCCGCACCACCGCCCCCTCCATACTACGCGGCAACCCCCCGCGAACCATCGCTTCACACTTCCCCGCCAGCACCCCCATCACCCTCCCCACCTCTAGCCGATACGCACCACTCGGCGGTACCGTCGTCTCACACACCGCCCTAACACGGGCTTCAAACACCTCTCTACACCTCGGCACCCTCAGGACCGCCGCCCAATGATACCGGCCCTCATCTTCAGCGTCGGCAAGGGCGTCGAGAATGTCATCGAGCGGCTGGTAGAGGCCGCTGGTGGCCGTGGGCGTGAGTGGGAGGAGGTGCGGGAGGAGGAGGAAGAGTGGGTCGTAGGGGGTTGTGAGGTATAGTGTTGCGTCTGACAGGGTTTGGCCGGTGTTGAGCCATGTTGTGTCGTCGGGGGAGTCGGGGGTGGTGGGGGCGAGCAGCCAGGAGCGCGGGGCGGAGGCTGCGGGGACGATCTTTGTGATCTCATGTAGGCCCGTGGACTCGTGCAGGAGGAAGCGGGTGGGGACTGAGGTGCGTGGGTGCGGGAGGGTGACGATCGTGAAGGGCGTGGAGGTTGCGTTCTTGGGGAGGAGGAAGACTCGCGGGACTTGGGGTTGGGGCGCCATTGTGGTGAGTTTTCGGTTTCGTGGGGTTGGGCAAGCAATTGTGCTGGTGAGGAGAGTCTGTCGATATCTCTCTGCTCGGAGGTTTGGGCTTTGTGGGAGACGCGTTGGGTTGGGCGTTTTGTGGTTACTATGCGCAGATCACTACTGCATTTGGCAAAGACCAGAGCACACCTGCACTGAGGAACGAAACATGATTCGAAGGCCGCGCGAGCCTTCAATTCCAAGTGTTTACTTGCATCTGAAGACTAAAAGACTCAATTCAGCTCCCAATGATCGCTACCGCAAATCTATCGAGATCAGTCAAAGGAAACGCGGTCCTGTGCCAAGAAAGGCCCCCTGCACAAACAGATCCCCATCACAAGAAATCACTCACCCCCGAATCATACACAAAATGCAGTCCACACGCTGTTCAACCCCAACAAGACACAACTACAGCCCCCACCTCACCTCTTCTTCACTCCCTCCAAGCCTTAACGCACCCCATAAGAAGCACCACAAAAAGCGTCACTACCACCGCCGCCGCCAGCCCCATCAACAGAAGCATCACCGCCTGGCACCACGGCATCACCACCTGCCTCCACCCGCAGCCCCTCCGTGTTTCGCGCTGACGTCCATCATCACTATCACTAGGAGCCATGTCAGTCAGTCCGCAACAAGATACACCAATAACACACAACCACATACCTCGCACTCGCCACCCCCAGCAGCGGTCGCAGCAGCGGCCTCAGCGGTGCCGTCTCATCCACGTGGTACGGCGGCGGGATCCCAGACACACCCGGTGTGTCTGGGTAGGTGTAGTTGCGGATATATTGCTGCCTGGGATGCCCACTGTTCTGGCGGGAGCTGCCCGCGAAGCCGGGGGACGAGAATAGGGGTGGGTTGGTGTTGATGGCCTCCTGGAGGGATGCGGAGAGCTCCGGGCAGCTACTGTCGATAGTGGAGACGCTGTGGGAGAGGGAGGAGAGGGAGGAGGATGAGAAGCTGGGGCTGGGGCTGGAGGCCATGGCGGTGAGATGGGTGTGATAAATGGTAGTAGGTATAAGATAGATAGTAGATAGATTATAAACTAGAATGGATGTAGAGAAGGATGCTGCGAGTGGAGTGGAGTGGATGGAAAGAGGAGTATAAGTACACAATTGCAATGATGGCTAGTCCGGCTGGCAGGCAGGTAGATGCCACATCTCTCCTATTGAGCCCAAACGAACACCGACAGATCTCTTGATGAGAGGCTTATAATAACAACACACACACATCCAGACAGAAATACCGCTTTGGTTTAGTTCCGCTTAAGCAAACCCTCAGCCAAACTCAAAGCACCGAATACTTGATCTTTAGCCAAAAATCATAGTTTGGTTAATTTGGGGTCGTTTGTGGGTCGCAATAAATCTATTCACGCTTAATCCAGTGAATTCCATGTGTAGCCTGAAGACAAAAGCCCGGGCTTCTTTTCTCTAAATGTTTTTCCAGAGGAAAGAAACCCCAACAGGCAAAAAAAAAACCCATCATGGAAATGACCCGTATTATGCCCCTGGTTGAAAAGCGCTTTGGAAATCAATTTTTATTTATTAGGCCTAATCATAGTCATAGCTTGATTCTCTCATCTTCTTCATGATAGCATAGGAAGCTAGCTAGCTATATACCCCCCCAAAATACGGATCGGAATCAAGACTGTAGCTACTGGTGCAGTGCATGGGGAGGCTGTCTCTTAAAAAAACAACGAGTGATAATACATTATGCAACTTGTTCTTGGCTTTAGAAGCTGAGCATAAACTCAGTGAGAAAGAATACTCGGAGAGCTGTTTTTGATTTTTTGATCTTTGAGTTCTCTAGAAGAGGGGGGAGGGGGGAGGGGGGGAGGGGGGGAGGGGGGAGGGGAGGGGGCATCATGGGATATCACTCAGCCGTCCGACTGAGGGGATTCAACTCTTCGTTGGACGATGAACCTTTGAATCTGGCGATGGATATATAAAGGCTTGACGTTGGTTAGCTAGCTTCTACACCGTTTTTATTTGATGGGAGTTAATGACCACAGCTGTCTTGGTTACATATGGACACTTTTCCGAGCGGACTGGTGATGTTCCGCTATAACTTGACTTTCCAAAAATGAACCGACTTTGGTAAATGTGGAGGTCTTGTACCAGTGCACTTGTATCACTGTACTGTGTCTGACCATCTGCACCTTGTTGGCTATTTGTTGTATCCACGAGTAGAGATAGAAGAAGGCTCTATTCAACCATACCATGAACCGATTATAATTTATAATGGATAAAGGAGGAAGAAGCCTAGGAAAAACTAAATCCATGATTCACACACAATCCTAGAGTAGAGTACACGACATCACATGTTTAGTCTAGCACTCTGATTAGTCATCTAAGGTCTGGGCTTCGCATGCGCCTCGTTTTTTGAATGGCAGCAGACCTGAAACGACCATCTGATAGAAAGCTAGCGTGAGGGAATGATCTACATGTACTCCTACAATTTAGAGTTCAAAGTAGAGTTTTAATCAGGTACTCGTACAACAGCCTTATGGTAATCTAATCTGACGGCCTCAGGATTTCTAATAAACTTATTATTACCACTTTAGGCAGTTGAGGATGCCAAGTTCAAGGTTTGTGAGACAGGATCTAACCGCCTACAGCCTCAGATCTTCCTTGCCACTTCCTATTCCAGTAGTTATGTGTAAATAAAACACTTTAGGTGTCGTGGTAGACAAAGCTCCACGCTAGCGATACTACGATAATGTCTCTCTAAATGATTGTATGCTCTAATATAATTGACGTAGTTGTTCCTAGCAGATTCAGGTGGCACTTGATAAACACCATGGGACAGTGAAGAAACATCATAGCTCACGTGCGACATCTTGGCGACAACCGTCACTTGTCGACGCCTTAATCCTTACTCACACTCTCATCGCCTGTCAAAATCAGAGCCAACCTGTGGTGGCGTTCCGACAAGGCGAGCATTCTTTTTTTATTTGTATTTTTCATTATTATCTTAATCTCTCCCCTCTCTCTCTCTCTCTCTCTCTCTCTCTCTCTCTTGCTCTCCTCTCTTCTCGTAATCAACCTCGCGCCGCAGAACACGACATACACCGTATCACGACCTACCCTCGCAGCCACATAAACTGATCTGGAAGAAGGGCACAGCACAGCACCCGGACCTCCACCGTGAGGAGGAATGCCGATACTAATTTATACAGCCCATACGGGAGAGTGTCTACAAGCCGAATCCGGATCCTTCGCCTCGTGAGCCTCTCCATCCTTTATCGCCGTCCAAGCTAGCTAGACAGCTAGAGCTACGTACAGATTAGCTACGAGATTTGGAACTGACAGCTCTCTCTGCAGCGTCGAAGAGCTCCGAAAATGGATCGATTCAAAGATCTCTCTTCCCCCGGCTTGCCAGATCTTGATGACGAGTCGGGGCACAAACTTCAAGCCCGCGTCCCTCACCCAGGAGGTCTGTTCTCGTCGGCTCCCACCGATTCCCCACTGACAGCTAGCCCACTAGCTAATACCATGATAGCGCGAACTTTACCTGTTTGATCGTCGACACCTCACACATCCGTTTCCCCCGCCCCCCACATCTCCGATCCCCCGTGTTCAAATACCCACCCCATTCCCGACGAATCTCGATTCCGAGACCGAGCTTTCCTCCTGGCGCTCCCTGTTTAAAAAACGCTTGAGTTGGAGCGAGAGCGTGTTGAGCCATGCCCAGATGCTCGCCCAGCAGATTACGGAGAACGACACGGGGACTGGGGTAATACGCCAGGCCGTCAAGGTCGCATTTAGCAATCTCGAGTACCATTCCGGAACCCTCAACAGTTCGTTAGGGAAGCTACGGGATTGGGCTGAAGGGGTTCTCGTGGACCAGGACCACGTCTTGGCCGAGTGGGAGGGCGGAGTGGGTATCCTTACTCGCCTCCCGGTGCACCCTGAGTTGAGGAGGTATCATCAAACGGGCTTAGAGGAAGAGCAGGAAGCTAAGGTGCTTGCGGACTTTTTCATCATAAGAGATGTTCAGCTTGCCGCCTCAACCCTCTCAAGCTTAAGCCAGAAGTTTGAAAAAGATGTGATTGAACTCAGCGAGACAATCGAGGACATAGTTGGTCAAACGCAGGTACTCAAAGGAGAGATCCAGCGTGAAAAAGAACTCGCAGAACGAGATGGGGTGGCGGAGAATTGTAAAATGTTGATTGGAGAGATAGAGGTACTAGTTAAGAAGGTAAAGACGGATTATGACTACGTGCTCACGCTGCAAGGGCCAAGAGCAATCTCTACAGCGAGTAAGAGGGCTTATGCTAGTACGACCGAGTATCTGCCAGGGTTGGTCAGTGTAGTCGGGGATGTAGGGAGAGTCTTGCAGGAGGCCGTCAAGCTTAAGGTAGACCCAACTAGTCCAAATCCAAATCCGCGTTTTTTATCACCGCACTCCACAGAACCCTAATTAACGTAATGAAGAACGAGGCCTCTGAAAGAAGTACTGCTCATCTGCAAACGATTGCACACATTCAATCTCTCTGTGCACCTGTTAATCCCGCCCTCACCTCTCTTGACAGTACCTTTGCTGAAGACGCTTCCCTCCGTCTCTTAACCCTCATCACGCGCTTTCCCACTATCTATGGCTCTCTTCTTATCGAGTGCGTCCGCCGCCGTGAATGGTCTGCAAAATTCACCAGTGATTCTCAACGCGTTGCAGAGGATCTTGCGAATATCAAAGAGGATGAGGAAAAACGGCGAAGAAAGTGGATGCGGAACACCGGATCTCTCCTACCTTTCAGCCTTGAAGGCGGCGATGGCGTACAAGGGGTTGTTCGTGCAGAGCTGACCACGCGCGGCGATGCGAGCGGAGGCCTACCAAATATCAACCGTGCAGATATCGAAGCATTTCTTACGATGCTCAAGACAATGGAAGGGATGGAGGGAACATGGAAAGAGCTTCAGGGACTCTACATTAAACTAGATGACCCTCAAACCACCGGGGGAAGAAAACACGGTGGAAAACGCCCAAAAGGCTTCAAGTTCGGCTCTATACACGAAGCTACAAGCACAGGTGGAGACTCAGTCTATGTCTCTCGTGGCGACGAAGAACTCAAAACTCTGCGCACGGAGAAGGAGGCCCTGCAACAACGTGTGCAAGGCTATGAAAGCCGTGTGAGAAAGCTGGAGGACCTAATCCATAGGGCCAGGGCAACCACGGGGAACGTTTATACCCCTTCACAGACTCCACAGTCCGCATCGAATACACCACAACTCACGCAACAGGCTTTCCCAAACGATGGGCCCACGAGCCCAGTCAATGTGAGACGAATAAGCTCTGAAAATATTGTAGATCGGAACCGTATAACCACACTTGAAGCAGAGCTTGCCGCAGAGCGCGAACTTACCGCAAGGCTACAGCAGGAGGCCGCGGCTCGTGCAGGGAGTGAGAAAGAGATGAGCGAAAGGATGAGAAGCGCTGATGATACCAAGCGTGATCTTGTCGCAAACTTGGAGGCATTAGATCAACAACACATCGTTGAGCGTAAAGCTTTCCAGCAAGAAATCGAAGAGCTAAAAGGTAAAATTGAGGAAGCATATGAAGACCTTGATCGAGATGAAGAACGCATTAAGAGCCTCGAAGGAGAGTTGGAAATTAATAGCGTGGAAGTGGAGAGGCTCCAAGGCGAGAATGCAAGGCTTATCGAGAGTGTGCGTGCGATGGAGGAATCGATGAAGGGTATGAAGGAAGTATTGGAGAACGCAAAGAAAGATAATTTGGAGCGAGAAAGTCTAGTAGGTAGAGTGAAGGGGGCACACGAGAGGTTTGGAGGGGAGGCTGCGCCAGATGATTTGGGCAAATTAATGGACGGAATTGAAGAACTAATCGCGAAGAGTGTCGACCGGTGTAAAGAACTTTCAAGACAATTGGAGGATGTGAAGGAACATGGTGAGACAATCGAGAAGGAGAAAGAAACGTTGGAGAGGAGACTAGAAAGCAGAAGCATCAAAGCCAAGGATCTTACCCAGAGGTTGTATACACATAACATCCGCTCAATCCAATTGCTGGAGGCGCTCGGATATCGGATTGTTAGGAACGAAGGCAGTACCTCGATCGTGAAGGTTTCTCGAAGCAACAACAGCGATAGCGCCGTGCTAAGTCGCTCATCCCACGACATGTCCGCTTCCATGAAGAAATCCGGAAATCTCCCACCTGCCACAGCCGCCGAAGATGTAACTCTTCTCTATTGGCTACACGATTCAGACTCTTCCGCTGAGGACGAAGCCTTCTCCGCATATCTTACCAACATCTCCTCACTTGACCTAGACGCATTCGCAGATACCGTTACTAGCAGAGTAAAGAAGGTTGAGAACGACTGCCGCCAGCTTATGAAACAATGCCGCGCTTACCGCGAGAAATACTACCGCTCCCGCGATGAAGCCAACGAGAAAATCGCGTTTAAATCCTTCAAATCAGGTGATCTAGCTCTCTTCCTTCCTACACGCAACTCCGCGACTCGCCCATGGGCCGCCTTCAACGTCGGCGCGCCCCACTTTTTCCTTAAAGAGGAAACAGGCCATAATCTTCGCTCACGAGATTGGCTCCTCGCACGTATTACCAAGATTGAAAATCGTGTTGTCGACCTCTCTCGTTCCTCCGCATCGATACAGCTGCCGCCTGATCGTGCTAGTCTGCACTCATCGGACGGCGCAAGCATCGATGACGAGAACCCATTTGAACTATCTGATGGTCTAAGGTGGTATTTACTTGATGCCGTTGAGGAGAAACCGGGTGCGCCTTCCACCCCTGGTCTATCATCGAGTACTGTTGCCGCCGCGAATGTGGATGCGAAGGGATCACTCCGTTCCCGAAAACCAGTTACAGGAGCGAAGAAGACACTGTCGCAGATCACGACAGAGCACTCGCGTCGGAGCTCTTCGGCCAGTGGAAGAGGTAATTTGCATTCGCGTGATGGGCCACCGGCAGATGTAGTGGCTGCTGTGCGGGAGGGATTGGAAGGTGCGGGGGTTACAGTTATAGAAGGAGTAGAGAAGGATGCAAGTTGACGATTATGGGCAGGGATTTGGAGGAGAAAGTAGCTGTGCTTTTTGGCGTTCTAGGTCTTGTGATTCTTGATTCGGATTCGACTGGCTTTTGATGGGAAATTGGACTGCTAAGGCGAGGTGGCTGAATTGGGAGACTGTTTTTTTTCCTTTTTTTTTTTTTTTAATTCATTTCCTTTTGTTTTGCCTTTTGTAACTGGTAATTCCTAACCCTTTCAAGATAAAACGTCTTTGACAGACTCTTGCAATACGGAATGGGTATGGGTGTCTGTACAGCTTGACTGTTGTAGTTATATATTTCCTGTCGTCTTATTCGGGCTTGGCCCTATTTTGTTTATATAGGTCATTTCAATTGATCAGTCAAATATCACATGGGGCCGTCACTTCAATATGAATACGATATTTTATCAGTGCAAATCTTATATTCACGCTTAGCTAGGGCAAGAACCCCGAAAATAACGTTATGCAGCTATTGTGAACAATGAGACTGCCGAACACCTTCATAGTATATATATACCTGTTTAACACTCTCGTAATCGCCTCTACAAGTGCAGTGATGTTAATTTATTAACATGACACTCATTTTCAAGTTCAAGTGAAACGGCTCCTCTTCTTCTTTTCATTAAGCTCATCGTCTGTCTCATCCTTCTCAAAGTCACTAACGGTGTTGTCTTTTTTTAAACTAGTAGTTCCAAAGATTGAATTTTTTGCCAACGGACTACAGTCCCGGGTTGGTTTTCTCCCCCTCATGAAATGCAAGTCTAACGGTACTTGCATTTCTCCGGCCATGAGTCTTCCCCTCTGACTACTTAGCGGCGAATTTTCCACACCCTTATGCATAGGAGAACGTCCCATCTTCTCAATATTCGGATTTGATGAATGCCCTCCGCCAGGCCTCGACAAAAGAATCGGGATTTTTGACGCAACGTACCCGAGTTCAATTGTTCGTGAACTGGGATCTTCCATTTTTTCAGGACTACAAGAAGAGCTTGCCCCTCTGTTTTCACCTTGAATCTTCGAGATCCAAATTTCCTTTGCGGGCACACTTTCCCTTTGCCCTGGAATAGTTAGAGACGCAACCTTTCTAGGTGATTTGGACTTTTCAGCCTCGATAACTCTCGAGGTGTGTTGAGGGTCTTGGCAGCGTGCAGCCTGGCCAACTATCTCCCAATCGTCAAACATGACATCCTCGGGCGCCATCATCATTTTCTCGGCTGGGGCTTCGGCTTTAACATCTTTCTTCACGAGTCGAGGAATCCTCGAGATTCTCCGAGTAACGCTCCCAAGTGCTGGATTCTCGGATCTAGATGCCCCGGGGATACCTGTGCTCTCAAGAAGAGAAAGAACACGACGTGATGCACTAGTAATAGATATGTTTCCTTCAATATCTTCTTGGCAGAGATCTCTTGTATTTTGGTCAAAGTTTGGAGATACGCCTGGCCACGGTGCCATTCCTGCCTCGTATCTCTGCATTCCCTCAAGAACATAGGCAATTATTACATGGAAATCACGAAGAACATCACCAATTGTCGACCGCGTATTCCACTGCCTCAGGATTTCGCTCAAAGGAGACTGTGAGCCATCCATTTGTGTGTTAAAACCTTCCAACTCCTCGTTATTGGGCGATTCTCTCTCTTCTTCTACTTCGGCATCCCCTAACCGGCTTGTTGTTCTTGCTTGTTCAACTGAGGAAGGTGAGATATATGCGTCAAAATGAGGCCATCCTGGGCTTAATCCATTCAACGAATTTCTATCATTCGGGCATATTTGTACCCGACTTCCTTCACCTTCCTCGCCAATTTCGATCTCATACCTATTCCAGTATTCCGGCTCGTGTAAAATCATATCTGGTGTAAGGGCTTGGAGATCTCCAAGACAGAAATCAGTCGTGGAACCGTTTGCAGGCTCCTCGGGCGAAACGACTATTGAAGTTTCCCCTAAAGCATTCAGAGTATCAGATACATAGCGAGATGTCCTTCTTGTTCTTCTCAACACAGTTCCCCCTCCCGATGAAGAGAGTGTCGTCCAGCTTGGATGCCGTCTTCTCTGAGAGGACAACGGTGATGCCTGTATTGGGTCTGATGTATACGTGACTCTAGGTTGCTCCTCGCTCTGACTACGAATAGTGAACGAAACCCTTCTTGAAATTGATGGGTAATGTGGGTGCCCATCAAGGTAAGCATCTGCACTGCTATCTTCACGATCTCCCTGCCAGTTATATCTCAATCGCCAACCCTCGTAGCAAAATAATTCACTCCATCGATACTCACGGAACCTGTACTGCCTTCTGCAACATGGACAACTAGGACTTCCGTGAGAATCAAAGAGTTAGCTAAGCTCGAAAACTTCATGCCACAGGAATACTTATCTCGTGGAACCAAACAGCAAGGCAAGCACTATGAAATGTGTGTCCGCATGGTAATCTAGCGACTTCCCACTCAGCACCACTTGAATCCAAGATAGCTATCTCTGCTGGAGTAAATCCTCTCCAAATCCATTCTTCTTGGCATATTGGACACACCCTTGATTCGAAACATGATGCAAGCCCGGCCTGAGATTCGATCACATCGCCCGGTTGGAAATGCCCTTCAGAATGTCTAATAACAACAGCAGAATTTCCATTTGGTTCCACTCTGAAAGTCATCAACCCTAAAGATAGAGGCGAATCTGTATTCTCCGGGACTTGAGATATTTGTAATCCTAGGCTAGCCAGATGCAGCACCCCAGGTGCAGGAACCTCATTGCGTGATACACTCGCAGCTCGGATCGGGCTATTGAGTGGTATCTGGGTATAATTACCAAGATAATTTTGATGATTGTCGTCCCGGAGATCCTCTTGGTTTTGTCTACTTGGGTAAATATTGTAGTGTTCGAGCGGAAGTGTGTCTAGAGGCTGTCGATATGTCATCATTAATGAATTCGGTGAATAAGTACTAGAATGCCTAGTAGTAACACGTCTTTCTGATAAACGATACGGTTCTCTTTGAGTGAATCCTCGTAGATTTTGGATTGCAGTATGACGGGGCAGGGGCCCGGGTTGACTTAAGTGTTCAGGGGGTCTCGGTGTGAAAGTCTGTTGGATTGCCTGTGCAGCAGCAGCTGGGGAGGGCTGTTGGTTTTGGGATTGCTCTGTCTGGTCCCTGCTATTAAGGCTTGATCCACATTCCGCACCGGTCACCATGGTGGGATAACGTAAATGTGATAGGTGCATCTCCACGCTATTCGAACCCTCTGAGCTTTGTGTAGGAATTGTGGGGGGCAAGGATCGAGGCTCAAGAGTGATCGGGCAAGCTGTTTTGCAGTTAAAAAGTGATAGGCGAGACTACGTGTATATGTGTGTTCAATACGAAAGGAGAGTAAACCTATACCTAGAGTCACGTAGTTTCGGTAAATTACAAGTATGTAGTAACTTCAAGTTGTTGACACTGAGAGGCTACGTAAATATCTATAGGATTTTGTGTAGGTAACCGCCAGTACTTGTAGGTGTAAATAAGCCAATACAACGATTTTTAGTAGGATAGAGCTACATATAGCTTCTCGCTACATATTAGATCTGGTTTCATAATGATACGGGTTCCACCCAATATTGTCTTCCTAAACTTAGAACGAGATTCCATCACGTGACCTAACGCGTCCTGAGCACAGATCCTCACTCGACCGAGATGTTCGTAGATTTTGCTATATGATTGGCTTAGGATAGATACTACGTACATGTACTTCCCATAAACTTGAATTAGACATGTTGGCCACGTGTTAAATTGACCAGCATCGTAACACCGGCACTAACGCCACCTTACTCTCCAAAATGCTCGCCGGTCTAAAAGCTTAGTACTCACAATGTCTTAAATCCAACGCCAACATCAAGAGCGTTTTGTACTAGCCCATTAACCAACAACAATGAGAACGATGATGTGAGGATAGATTTACATTCACCAAGCTCTAACGTTTCAAAGAACATCACTAAAATAATCGCAATAAATTATAACTAACAGGGATTATGGTTCACGTCTAGTCTCACGTCTCTTAAGCTTGCCTAGCCTTTTGTAGTCGGCTGTTAATATTATATGCAGATTACACCGCGTTTTTGTGTAAAAGAAAACTATCTTACGTTCTATGCGAAAAGCAACATCATAATATTATGAACTCATCTCTAACCCAAAGCTGATCTGCACAGATTTCTTTATCTCGAGAAGGAAGCCATTCATAGTACCATCATAAGGTAAATGCAGGCAGGTAAAAGTTCTAGTTTAATACTACACTCTCAAGTGGGCAGATTAATTGCTATAACTGTAGGGTTGCATGCAATTAATGAATTAAACAAAACAAAAAAAAAATCAAGTGGGCAGATTATATTGATAACCTCTTAACCCCCAAACCAACCAACTAACGACTAGGGCTTGGCTCACAGTATCTCACTCGCTCCCCTTCGGGATGAGTTTCTTCTTTGTGGATGTAGGACATATACGAGATTTGATTACTTTATCGACTACTTGCTATACAATAGATGGGCCTTTATATATAATATAACCCTTAACCAATCTTGGCATACCGGAATATCCATCCGGTGGCTCCCAACATCGATCCACTGCACAAATTATAGTGACTAATATATAGAGGACCAAATATATCCTCCAATGTTCGGAAGCCAGAAATCAACGGAGTTCAGGTCTTCATTATATCTTAAACGTACGATCTCGTAGAAAACACCAGCAGCACTCAACCCAACCGTAGATGGGATATCGATCATCAGCTCACCACCGCATGCTATTTATGAAATATCATTTCTCGCAATTTATTTGTTTTTAACTCTCACAAGTCAATTGATGAAGGGAATCAATCACAAGCTCCGCTGATATACTAGTGAGTTTATCAAACTTGATAGGTCTCAAAATCATACAGAGTTGAAACGCCGCCTCTTGGCAATAGAGGGAAAGGAACCACGTTCACGAAAACTCTATCATGCGACCTGATAGAGGCTAAATTAAAAAATTCCGCGTCTAAATTCACTCCCATATACATAATCTCTATACTAACAAAGAAACCTCACAAACCCTAAGGGGACCGTGAGGTAAAACATTTCCCTTTAGAGTCATAAGTTATCACTCGGTTAAACAATATGCGGCCCCCAGACCCATTGTGCGATTGTTTATCAATTGTATGCGGTGATTGTTGTTATTTTCGCCTATTTCTCAATCAATCTAACTAGGCTGTTGGTAGATATCAGAGTTATAGAAATATGGAATCAGGACGCGACATTCTTGAATGAGTACACTTAATTACGACCTACTAGCTCGCGAGGCCGAGCTCTAACTAAATCACGATATGACCTGTGAGAAGAGCAAAAAAGCCAACAATCGACGTGTCACGTGAGTTAATTGGGACTCAGCCTCGCGAGTGGTATCTACGCGTATATATACGGATATATATGTGGCATGCGCAATTAATATATATAGTTACAAGCTCCATATACGTATAATACATACGTTTATAAGCCTAAGCTTAAGGTCTAATATATAGTAATTACGTATACATGTAATATATATATAAGAATAAGCTAAAGGACGTTACCCGGAGTGTTATAGGAGGTGTAGCCTCGTGAAGTCGGCTTCCCTCCTCGTCCCCGAGACATCGACAGCCACACGTGTACTCCCCAGGTACGTACTGCAGCCAAGTGTTCCTATATAACATCAAGCACAACCTATTCCAACAATACTCACAAAGATATATACTACATTTATTATCACTAGGCCTATGGGAATACCTTCAAAATCGCTAGTACTCTCTGTTTCCCGGAAGTATGTGATCACGTAGCCACCCATGGATGCAAAGTCGATGTCTCGAAACCGAAATCACTGTGCTGAATAAGGTGCGTTACAACCCAGGAACTCACATGCTTGTTTAATTTGGGTGTAGTCCTCTAACACCTGATCTGACACAAGATGATCGGAAACTCTAGGATATTGCCATAATAAAGTTTGTGACGTAGGTCCCGTCGTTGATACATAAATCCAGCGATGATATATCCAAATTACAAAAACGATGAGCTCCATCGAAAGTAATCATGACGCTTGACTTAAGAGTTCCTATAACACGAACAGATCGACTGAAAAATAGAGTGGTAAGTACGTGGTTTCATTTATCTCTATGGTTCTGTCACTAACCTTCAAGATTTTGACAGCTGTCACACCAGTTCGCTAATGAATCATCGTGAGTGGATGAGCCCCTGTCTCCAGTTGCATGGAGTGGACAGAGCACCCTGCCACATAATACACACACTTTACTCTATGTTAATCAGATGCATGATATTCACGATCTGCAAGTGAATAGGACATGGAGAGACATTAACACGGCGGTGAGCTTCTTATATATATGTGTGTCTATCGAAGTACAGCACCAAACATACCCCGATCCATTCTGACGGACTTCATACTGGTCTGGTTCCCGTTCGCCCTCATGATTATAGATGAACGGCCATATCTCTAGTACATTAAGCCTTCATCATCGAGCATCAAACATAACACCACGTACCATGCAATAGGAAATAGAAAGGAGCTTGAAATTCCAAATTCTATAAACAGGGATACATTTGTTGGAACTTGGAACTTTGAGATAAACTCCACTGTAGGAAAAGTACAGCACTATACCATTGGAGAGGATTTATTTCCATGTTCTGATTTAAGCGGCTGCTTGCAGTTAATTAACATCGAATATAAAACAGGGCAATGAGGGTATGTCGCAACTCCCCACATTTTCTGATTGGTTTAGATGGAGTTGAGTAAATAGCTGTCTGGCTATAGCTAACTGACTTTTCAGCATGGCAGGGATAACCAAGCCGACAAGAAGCTTATCCGGGAAGATTCCATGGTATTTACCGAAGCCTAGACTCATCTACGAGGTCATACGGAATATAGCTTACGAATATATATGTGATGTGCCGGTACTTTATAACCATGGATCATAACCAAGAGGAGAGCTAGAGCCCTTGAAACAATGTGAATCGATCTGGGACGTAAGAACCAAGGCGGGCAGGAGATCTAAGATCCACTCCCATAACTTTTTCGAAATCGTGCATTTTTGTACACACTTTTCGGGAATTAGGTTTACTAGATACCGAAGCTACACTTCCTGTTAAAGAAGGGCTAGCATACGAAATGGATATCACGGTAGATACAACAGAAATGTTTTCATTGCCACACGAAAGATTAGTTTACAACCCCCGAGAAAGGCTCAAGCCAATCATGTGCCTATAATGAACCTTCCCCAAGACACCTTTCTCCGATGCAAGACAGGCTGTGCCCTATTCAGTAGGAGAGAATCATACTCAGCCTGATGAGCATTCAACTCCCCAGAAATACCGCGAACGAAGTCGCGCCGGCCTAAGCTATCACCTTTACAAGAAAAATAATGATTACAATATTTTAAAAATATTTTTGAGACAGGTCTCGTGAGACGCCGTATCAGATTGCATACATATATACATACCTGCATCGTCGCGCGCAAGCTGGTGAAAATACCCGCGAAGTCGGTGCATCGGCTGTCTGTGGTGGCAGATTAGTTGAGGGCTTTGTGTGGTCAATAAGTGTGCTAGAAATCACAAAAAATACATGCGTACATGCAGTTCATATACGAATAGGTTTTACTCATAATTCGTCTGCAATAAACAAAGAAAGGAGAATAAAAAATAATCTCTCGGGAAGACTCGGTAGTAAGAATTTGTATAGATCTTCTATTTCTCCGGCTCAAGGGGCGTAGCTGGACGTAACATGATATCAGGCCATTATTCTCAAATCACGTGACGCATATAACACGCCATGTCAGATTACATATAGTTGATAAAATGCCACCGTTGCTAGAATCGATTTGTGAATCGAATGTATCTTGCCTTCCACATATACTTGACCCTCTATGCTGAACTTTCTATTGTACAACTACTGGTACTGTTACTGTTCTGGCTTCGTTGGCCTTGTACAATTGTGTGGAACCCGAATTCTGAAATTAACGGCATGCTAGACCCGAAAGATCTACACCGAATTCGAAGACAAACCGACAAAAGGGGCTACTTATATCTCGTTAATCAATAATGATAGGATATCGCTGGTTTTTGTGGGACTGTGATAGCTAGCTAACGTGTACATATCATCCAGCTAAAAGCTTTATCCCCTTATAATTAGGAGGGTGACGTCGGGGGTTGGAGGAGCGTTCTTATCAGTGCATCATGATCAATAAACAGATAGATTACCTGGCTCGCTATTTCGGCCAGACCTGGAATATCTGCATGGAAAGATATCACGGTTTAAAGTGAGGGCGCTTCATGATTTATGGTTGACGGATTGCATATGGTGATGATATTGACTACAGGCTTTAGAAGAAGCCAAGGTTAGCTCCGAATCTTTCATGAGGTACTCTCAGGGGCTGTCAGATTAAGTCATCATCATAATCTGTTGTGCCAGCTAGAGATTTCCCCAGAAACTGGATTTTATATCGAGGAGGAATAAAAATATACGGATGAGGGTATTAAGAGCGCTTTTATGGCCATGACGAGCAATAAAGATGGAGTTATTCACATGTGGGAGCCGAATCGACCTCCGCGGGAATAAGCTTAACTCTAATATATATCGCTTACCTTAATCTATCTACCTTACCCTATCACAATACAAGGCGGAAAGTCCCGGAGCTTTGGGGTGGGAATATGCAGAAAGCCGTTTTAACTTGGCCAATTGGAAAGTTCTTTTCCATAAGGATTTGTGTATTTACCATGTCCGCGCATGTTTGGCGTTTCATGAGACACTTCGCAATATGAAATGTTCATTTAGCCCGATGTACAGTAAAACCTATCATAATTCCACCCCCACGATGGCCGAACTCTACTAGAATTATCGGAGGGATGGAACTTGGAGAGAGGTATTTGCTAGCAAACCACAGGTTTTGTTCCCTCCGAACGCTGGAAGTTTGATAGGGATGGAGTTTCGAGGGGGTGGAATTATGATAGGTTTCTCTGTATCTGGTATGCATGCTTACCGTGTCGAACATTATTGTACTGGGGTACCATGCCACTATGGACAGGTTTTTCTACTATTGATTTTACATTCAAACTGTAGTGAAGTTGAAATGATGCTTGCAATTGGTGCGTAGGGAGGGGTTTTGGTGGTTGGGTAGCTATAGTGTGATTATATGTAGTACATAGAAAGGATTCTAAGTAGTGAATTCGAGCATTTGCCCCGGGTTTGCTCGCTACCACTGCATAATTGGTTATACTAAAGTTCCGCAGGGCTCATTAATTCCAACATCCTCTTCACATTCATTTGGAGATCAGACGGTGTCACTCCACCGTTGTCAGGAGCTTCGAAGAACGTACTCATTTGAGCAACGCATCCGCCACTAGATAGTGTAACATCTTTCGCTTGTATTTATTGATATCTATTTGTGGCCGTTCCGAAAATGACGATCTTAGTCTCATGGACAGATAACCCGCCTTTGATACACGATGCAGCATTACTTCCTGAAAGGTTATGATCATGAGCTGGATTAGAAACCTAGTCTAAAAACGATACTTCAAGGTCTCCAGAGTGCGTAGGCACTAACTATCATGCGAGGCGAAATCGCTCTATGTATATAAATACCTAGGCCTGATGGTGAATCCGGGTTGTTTGACGGAGACTCCTTTTCGAGAAGGAGGCAAATTGATTTATGAGCTAATTAGCTAGCTGTCACATATACCAAAGCCAAGTATCCATCTTCTCGATTTAGATCATCGAGAGTGCCTGGATGGAAACAATAACATGAGGTCCTATACCATGAATGCTTGGAGGGGAGCACAGACACCTAGCAGAATTTTGATAGTCTCGATACGTCCATTCTGGTGGCAAGATGTATGGTAGTCTCTTGCAGCTTTTGCAATCATCACTAGTTCTGCGTGGTACCCAGATATTGCAAATTGCAAATATTTCTCTAACAGGTACCTGAGCAGCATTAATTACAGATCGCGATCGGTGGCGAGCAGAGGGCATTACACCCCTCCTTTGAAACGCGAAAGAATGAAGAGCAGGTGAAGATAGATAACACACTTGTCCTGGATGGTTGTTCAAACGTTTACAACCGGGCAAAACTTTAGAGGGAATGTCGGGTGACGTGACACATCGCCTACTCATGGACCATCACTCGCGAGGCTATCCCATAGGCGCATTTGGCCAACAAAATACATATTGTATTAATCTACAAAGTACATGTATTCACGGCTATTCATGGACATCAGAATATTTGAGCAAATAACCTAGCCATCGATGCATCGCAGCTAGCTGACGAGCAGTTACACAGTGAGCGCCTATACATGTATGTAGCTATAGCTAGGCCCTCGATCACCTTCGATTTTATCTCTCATGGCTGGTTTGAATACATGAGATTACAATACGCAGCCAAAGACGCGGCTACTGTTTTTCTACTATATCCTTTCTCTAGGTGGGATTTACTTATTGTGCATGTGGGGAGTCTTGTTGCCTAAGTCATGGTACATGAGCGTCGGCGATCATGACGCTGGGTTAATTGTGATAGTGACGTTGGTTCTGACCTAAATAAAATATTAGAAATTTCAAGTACAGAGAAACCTATCATAATTCCACCCCCCTCGAAACTCCATCCCTATCAAACTTCCAGCGTTCGGAGGGAACAAAACCTGCGGTTTGCTAGCAAATACCTCTCTCCAAGTTCCATCCCTCCGATAATTCTAGTAGAGTTCGGCCATCGTGGGGGTGGAATTATGATAGGTTTTGCTGTACATGTATTCAAGGCCCGATATCATTCATAATGCGCCCGAGGATATATATTGGAAGGTAAATAAGAATTTTTTTTTTGATTTTTTTTAGCTGGGATACTCTACTCTCATGTGCCTTAAAGTTTCTTTCGGGCCTATCGTTGATCTAGAAAAAATCGATTTTCCGCAGCGTGACCATCTAAGCGAGGAGGGTGACAACCAGGGTTCGTGACACAGCCAACAAGCCAAGCTCGAGCCTCATAACCAGTTCCAGTAACCCTACTGTGCAACCAACCCCTTAATAAGTCACGCTTCTCTTTTCAGATATTATCCGGTCCAATGGAATATCATACATGTGTGCACCGTACAGTGACTTACCTTGGACAGTGCTAATGTCAATAAATTATCATTACCACAAGCGCGCGCGCTCTGCAACTCGTTAATGTCACTAATTCATTACCTAAGCACCGTAATATTCTATGCTTTCAACTTAGGCTTAACTGCACCTTTTTTTGTAGGCTATATTGATATCCCATAATCTAGCGGATTCAAGCGCCGACCCTTCCAGGCGGCATTTCGAAACAGCGAGAGTTCCATTACAATGTCTCGGCGAGTCCGTGAGTTGAGCTGAGTTTGCCCTGGTGAGATCTGAGTTCTGCAAAATATCAGGCTAGATGGTGGGGGCGCGGGGGTGTCAATTTCTTCACTTGCCCGCAGGCCCTTGGCTCTGATCTAAACAATATGCAATGTATTCACTCATCCCATCGCTCATTATGGACGTCGTTCTATAGGTGGAGAGACAACCATTAACGTTGTGGCCATGGCTTCGTCCTGTAGTACGTACCTTCTGTGGTTTTCCACGATGGCACGTACAGGCTCCAACTGTAACAAGTGTGCAGTTACTCAATGTCAATTTTACCGGTGTAACTGACACCCCCCCTTGTCACGTCTCCCTTGGTGTAGTTGACGAGAGATCAAAGAAATTCGCTTGGAAACAAGCCTCCGAGCCTATCCCATAATCCGGTGCTTAGATGCTGTCTATTTGACAGAATATTATAATTACTAAAAGAGGAAGGGTGGCAGCCGAATATGTGTGTGATCCAGACACAAGCCACAGCTGAAAATACGCCGCTCGAATCAATAGGCAGCTTTAACGGACTATGGGATAGATTACAATTGTTGTCTTTTCCCTTGATAGTTGGATCTAGTCGGCCATTGTTCTAGCGGGTAATCGTGACGGAGGTAGACAGCAAAAGGAGGTGAAAGAAATCAAGGTACAAATGCTTCTCCTTTTGCGTAGTTCCCCATTGCCTTATTGATCATTACACTTTCAAAACTAGAAACCTGCTTCATTTTTCAGTTTATTTCTAGCTATTTTTGTTTTTCGTTACCTAATAAATTAAACAAAAATATTATGTATCTCCCCAGTGAGGTCTCGCGAGCTCAAGGAACTTACCGCCTAGTACGTATATATACATGAGTTTAGTTGATTGCAATTGATAACTCATTCGTGTATGCTTACCACCTAGCTTGATATCCCGATAAGAAGGAGGATCTTCCATGTTCGTGTGTACGCCTTTTCAAATCAAGCTATATGTGAGATTACCAACTAGCTATAGTAATATACGTACAGTACTTCGAGTTGTTTATTACTTGTATATACGTATACCTCTATCTCTATCCATACGTTAGTAACATATATATATATCTCAAATACACTCTTTATTCCTTCTAGAATTGATCACGACATATACAGCACACCCTCATGGTCACATCTCAGTAAATCGCTGGCGGTCAGGCCTGCAGGGTCATGTCAGCTGATAAATCTACCGACAGAAAGAAAGGAAGAAAACCAATATCATATCTGCAGATATCCGGTATAGCATGTACGTAGATACTAATACTCTACAACCTCTGGCAAGACTATTTATTGTGGGACGGGAATGAAAAAAACGGGTCAGCTAGCAACGCAAACATCCGGCGAGTCATGCCAATGCACTGCACCGGAATCTTCAACTTGAAATAATTAATCACTACAAGCCTGCCAACATTATGATCTCAGTATACCAATGCTACGCTCACAATTTTTTTTCTCCAGAAATTTAAACCTATATACAAGCACATATTCCATACCTAGCTAAATATACCCAGCATCTCAATGTCTAGGACACCATGACCAACGTCGAAAGTCAAGTTTAAAACCCCTGATCATGTCGATGCTAGAAAACAAGGTGCCGGGGAGGAAATACACAACCCTTTAATTCTTCGCTAAAAAAAAAAAGTTGATCTTACCGAGCTGGGGGCAACTAATGCCTGCTATTTACTCCTGTATTATTGGCCCGCATCCAATTAATTATAAACCTTAACTTTCAAGATCTGGCCGGGCTTACATTAACATTAAACGAATAACATTAACCCCACACACAACTTAAAGCCAGGAACAAGCAACCAGGAAAATCAGGCGAGTAGGCAGGATGTTGGATGTAGGTACGTCAAGCCCGCCGCCGCTGACGAGGCATGCAAAAGGAAACCTGCCCCCGGCCGATGCCGTGATATATTATTACTCGGCTACTCACAGCTGCCCTCGACCTAGTTAGCTGAGCTATATAAGTTGCCTTAATCTAACCAACTGCCTCGCGAGTAATAATAGTAAGGTACTAATTAATTGCCAAGACATATTATAGTTACAGACATATAGAGTCAAATAAACAAGTACTAACCCAAATCAGTTTTGTCAAACAATTGAACGACTAACTGGCATCGATGATTCGAATTCCCACTAATAAATATCGTCTCTAGTACAGCACATATATCATGTATGTAAGCCACGCACTCTGCACAATACTTAAATACGGGGATATGGGTTCGTGGCCCAATGAACTCACTAGTAATTAATCAAGTAACTACAAACTCGACCAATACGGCTACACAGTATGCACTTGACCCAAAATAATTAATGGTCAAGCAATATTAATAGCTATATCCATAGCACAGTCATGATCAGTACTATGTACATAGAGCAAGAAATGTTACCTGCGCCCCGGCACTCTGGCCAAAATTTTGGGAAAACAGGTTTCACATTGTGGTAGAGAAATCTTCAGTGTCCCAGTGCGGCCCACAACAACGAAAAAAAGAGGCTTGGTAAAGTGCCCTTCTTTTCTCAATTGCCAACAAAACAATCCAGCTTGCGCGTGCAATATGTACGAACCATGGTCATCCCCACCAAACCCATGGAAGTTACACTGGAGGCCGGTCATATCTCCCCTCAAGCCTGCGGATCCGGCACGATTACTACCGACCCAAAAGCTAAAATCGAAGAAAAATAAAAACTTCTAGCACACACATGTATTGACGGCCGGAACAGTCAATAATCATCTCATCTAGCCGAGGCAGTGTACCCTGTGACGGATATACATACGGGACTCATTGGCCTTTTTTTTTGTGGTGTTCTTTTTTACGGTAATTATCGTGAGGATTGATGCGCTCCCTTCACCTTTCCCCCCTTCTCCCGCTGAGTGAAGAACTCTAAAGCGCGGGGGCTGAAATCCAAACGATTACGACGGGAAGTATGTGCCCTTAGACTATCTCTTCCGGCAATTATCAGGACTTCCCGCCTGGATAAGTGGGATCTAGTCCGAAAAACTTCAAACCACGATCCCGGGGGCTAAGCTTCGCTTCCATTACGGCAATGATCGTGAAGATTAGAGGATCCGGATCTTCCATTCACATCGCCGTCCAGGTGTCCTTTATTTCTGCCAGAAACTAACCTCCCCCTCCCAACCCCAATCCTAAAAACCTCTCTTTGGCAATGATCACGAGTCAGTATTCTCCTCTAATCTCGCCAACCTCTCCGTGACTCCCTCGGTTGTGGGATCTGATATATCATTTCTCTATACTTACCGATAATCTCCCTCTCTTTCCCCCCCCCCCCCCCCCCCGGCCCACCGCGAACCAGATACATCATTTCCTTTTAAAAATATATCCAAAACGCGGGGGCCAGCTTCTGGCTCCTTCATGCCCTGCAGTAGAGATTCACACGCAGAACACTTATGTATGTTCCATCACCAATATGTCTCGCTGCGAAATTGAAAGGAAGAAAAAAACAAATTTTAAAACCTGTAGCCTAGCTTTGGTGATCATGGATCAAACCAGCTAGCCAGTTTTACGCCCTCTGCAATGTACCCGCACACCGCTTTTATCTTTGATAACTGTCCAGCCGGATCACTGACCTGGTCCTAGCCATGTGCCGAAATATTATCTTTCTTGGAGTGAGCAAGTCGAGTGATATCTCAAGTATCACCCACCCCCACAGCCCAGCTCAACTCCAACCCCTAGCCCAGCCCCCAATCGGCACACACCCAAGCCCAGATCGAAAGGCGCGAACATGAGTGTACTCAGATAAAGACCCTGTCACTACTGGGTTCTGGGGTGTTTGATATATTGAAGGCGGACGTCGAACGGCGCGGTTCACCCGGAAATTGGCAACTCCGACTGGTAGAAAAACGCTACTTGAGCTGGTTATCGAGTTAGTTGCATGTGGTTCACAGAGTAGTATGGTTGTACATGTAGCTGTAGTTAGGTCTCGATTGGTGGTTGTGAGAGCTTGTATGGTGGTGGTTACTCGAGGCAGTTTGTCTTCCAAGCCAAAAAGGGCAGCATAACAATATACCAAGCCCAATTTGGTCGCACATATAAATGATCCCGGCTGCTTTCGCTATATCCGACCCTCTTATGACGATCACCCTTATGGCCATTCAGATCTGTCTCCATGGTTACCCCTGCAACTGCCCTCCACGTGCTGCTCATCCTCAATCATGTATTGTCAATCGAATTCGACACCTGCACGCATGCCTCACAAGCCTTTTCCTTCGACACGCCGTGGCAGCACTCGTATGATTCAAATCAAACAACGGACAACAGTGAGACACCGACATTCCTACTATTTCCTTCAGACTAACTATATAGCTAATTATCATATCACACGATCTCTCTGAGCTGAGTGGAGTAATCAGTCAGCAGCAAAGTCCGAGAGTGAGTCTGAGCATGAGACCGAGACTGAGACATGGCAAGTAACTACCACCCGACCCCGATCGGCCTCGAGTCTATGATCTGATATGGGGGCCGAAAAGCTATGCGCAACGCTCTTTCCACCGCAGCCGCCCCCAATTTTTCCATGGCGGGGAGAAGGCGTGTACTCCAATTGAATGGTCGATGTAGGTACATAAGGCGCTGCTGCCATGTGCCGCGAACGACGCACGCCGTCACTTCCCCCGATGCCCGAGGGGAAGGGAATTAAGGTAGGAGCAAAAAAAAAAAAAAATGCACCTACAGATTCTTCATCTCCTAGCCGTTTTCCTAGAAGAATCTATCATAGACTGGGGCACTTGACCCCCCAAATTTCCGCGGGTGGGTGTTGGGGGTGGGAGCCAAATCACCCTTTGGGATCCATACCTCCAAAGCTACATGTAGCTTCACTCGCACTCACTCGTTTCGGTCCCGGTTCGTCCCCCCCCCTCCATTTCCCCTGCCAGCACGCACCAACAAATTCTAGTGGTTGCAGACAAGATTTACTGTGCAAGCCACTCAAATCAATAACTGCAAGTGCCCATTTGGTATTGTTCCTGTGGCTTGCGCCGTAAACAGGCCTTCCAACGGAACTTTTATATATGGTGATGGTCTACATATGCATGTACCAGCTTTAACACCCGGCCCACTGCATGAACGGCAGTTTCTCGCACAGTTAAGATCTGCACCGTTACACAGATTTCGGCTATATCGGTAGTTTGGGCTCTGCGTTACCTGTCAAGGCTGTCAAAAAAGAGAGAGCACAGTTACACGTCGCCGCCAAAACAGGTCTTGTCATTGTTGCACGGGAGATCTACGCGCCAAGGAGAGGTGAGGGCAGGAAAGGGGGATTTGAGGCCAGGCAAAAAGGGAAAGTTGCGCAATTGTGTAGAGTAGGGTGCTGTACCTAGATCTTGCTTTCGAGCTACTCTACTCTAGAGTGCATAACCTAGACACCCTCTCGCACTCACATCAAAAATAGAATCAGAGTGACGAGTGTGGGCAGAAGGCCGACACGTCTCTAGCTCTGGAGCCCTTTTTCTTCTGGAAAAATTGGATACGTCCGAAAGCACTTTGATATTTGTCGTGGTCGCTGTCATCGCTGTCGTCGCTACAGCTTGCGGTAAGATTATTGTAGAAATATGGGAGGAGTCCTATTGGCTTGCCCAGCCACAGAAACCCTGTTTTTAGACCCCTGTTTCTACAATAATTTTGCCTCTCGCTGTATAATGTTGTTTAATACCATAACACCGGATATTATGCACCTCATATGGAAACAGTCGAATATGTACACAACTACCATGAACCCTGATCGATGCCTGGCCCTCGACAAGCTTACAATTTCCTCCTCTACTTCTACCTGCTCTACTCCAACTTAACCCATCCCGATATCCGGTAGGTATGTGACTAACCCGTTCCCGCCGCCAGTCAGTAGCGCACCGAGATCTAGCCGTAGCCGTGGCGACCCGAGGCCGAGTGGAAAATGTTCGTCCCAGGGGTGCGTGGGGTAAAGGGGGGTTATTTTTAGATTAGTAGCAATAGTAGTCATTATAGCTAGCTGCATACGGTTGTGAATTAGTAGATGCCAAGAAGCGAGATAATCAGATTGACAATTACTTGGGAATTTCACTTGTCTCGCCCATGGAGCGAGCAGAGTCTCACTCACACACATCCGTATTCACAAATTCCTTCTGGAACACCGCACACCGCACGCCTTCAAAGGCCTGAGTGAGTTTGAGCCAAAGTAACTGGTTCCTTCACCGCTGCCTAAAATCTCCCACGCCCCCCTCTCGCCTACTAAACAAGGCGACGATCGCCCGGATAATTATCCGATACACAGAATTTGAACAACTAACCTAGTTGTAGTGTGTTACCTGAGATCTGG
This sequence comes from Morchella importuna, assembly GCF_003444635.1. NCBI lineage: Eukaryota > Fungi > Ascomycota > Pezizomycetes > Pezizales > Morchellaceae > Morchella > Morchella importuna. Next base: position 173,113 of record NW_025763433.1, on the reverse strand, counting down.
ATTCCCGAGGGTGGTAGGTTTTGCTAATCATTTTCATTCTTCTAGCTTTTCCCCGGGATACGGGAGGGAGGGGAGGAGGAAGGGGTGTATTACAATTGTACTACTATCACTCACTGGATGGATGGATGGATGAATGGATGGGATGGGTATATTGTACCTACCTACACCCAGGCAGCTCGAGAGGGATTACCTGATTGTTGACCGGCCGGTAAAGCTTGACTCCTGCCAGCAATATCTTCCTATCATAAGTATGTATGTAGCGGCCAGACCGCCAGCTATACGATGAAAGACGTCATCTTGAAGTCACCAGCTAATTAGCGGAGGGACGGACCGCCGTGGCTCTTTTTCTTTTGCAATCGTGATTTAATTCAGCTGGAAAGAAGGATGCACAAACAAACCAGCTACCCAGATAGACAGACAGGTATGATATCCGCTACCACTGCACTGCTGCTGCATCTACCGCAATTGTTAAGCAAAGAGTTAAATATGTCGGGACGGGGGGCGGAAATAAGCTCCCGCAAATCGCAAACAAAAGAACTCACTATGTAATTGTTCTGTAGCTATGACAGCCAGCCTCAGTGTCCCGTTTTCTGCCAAATACGAAACCCGAGAGCCTTTCGGTCCGAGACACCGCATTGGAGGTACTCTTCCGATTTGCGGCGGTGATGCTGGTTAGATAGTTTAGTTTGCTGGCTTAGGAGAGAGTGGTATGTAGGTACATGTAGTTGTGGTTTAGTAGTAGCATGCTGTAGGTATAGTACTAGGCCCGAGCGCGGTTGCAGTGTCCGTGTGTCTTCCACGGGGCTTCTAGCTTCCACACACTCACCAACTAACAACCGGACCTACATCCTACTGCTACTACTACACTACTACATGTAACCGACGCCCGTCCCCCTCCACGCGACGTTGAACTGTGTCACTGGTGCACCGCCATGACAGCCAGCCTAACTTCCCATTACCTGTCTCATATTCGTGGGCGCCGTACGTACCGTACCGGCGCGACCGTTTGACTCAGTTCCACTAGTAAGAAAACGCAATAATACTCCGGCGCCCCTATAGAACTAACTAAGCCCTACCGCACGCCCAAAAACAAAAGAAATACGTAGAGAAAAAAAATCAAAGAACAATCAAGTATCCACAGAGACCCTCAAAAGAAGAAAAGGCCAATGATCAGAACCACACACCACCACCCCACCACCCCTCCACCCCTCCACCCCTTTTTTTCCTGTTCGCCCCTGGGACGATACTGATGCTGATCTCTTGGGATCGGATCGGCAGCTATGCTTTCGAATTCTTGCTATAGTGTGCTAGCTGCAGTATTAATTGCATGGTTGGCCATGGTTTTCCCTCGGGAGGTGGGAAAACTACTAGTAGGTACAGGTACATGTATGTAGGTACGTGGGTAGGTTGATGCGATATCGATAGAGTACCGTACCTACACTTACCTCCCTACCTCCGACTCCCGAACCCCCTGGGAGGTGCTGCATGGGGAGGAGGGTTCCGTGTAGCTCCGAGTATTGTACTGTAAATATTTGTTTCTTTGAAATCCAAAGGCCAAGGGAGATCTAGAAGAGTTTAGGGTATAATATTGTAGCTAGATAGGCAGGATACATGAGAGCAGTGGTGGTAGTAGCGTAATATTATTATGGTAGACAGGACGATTCAAAGAGGATCGATGGTATACAGCTGTATCCTGTATAGCTAGTCAGTTAGATATTTACAATTACTTGCTCACGCATGCCAAAACAGGACAGACAGTTAAGATCAACCCGCCACCGACTTCATTGAAGCCAATGCCTTATTCCCCAAAAAAGCATTGAAAAGAAAAACGAGAAAAACAGTGAAGAAAAAAAAACACTCCTGGTCCAGATGCAGAGGTTCTGTGCTACGGCAAGGAATAATAGAGGTGATTTTTTCTTTCCTGTTTGTTCTAGGTTTAATTTCGGCATTTGAAGGAAAAAAGATATGCACATCGAAGATAGCGAGAAAGAGAGTGTGAGAAAAAAAAGAAAGAAAAAACTATCCTTGAACAAACTTACCAGGGGAGGGAGCAGGCAAAGGTACTGCATAGAGATACTCATACGGAAATTCAAACTAGCTAGCTTGCTTGCTTGCTTGCTTGATGTCCGTACGAGAGACGCACTGACAATCAACATACTAACCTACTAACCTACCATCTTCGATTTTCTCTATATAAGACTCAACAACCTCCCCCCATCAGTCAATTCCTCACCTCGCTCTTCACTCCTCATCCGCCTACCACCACTACCACTCACTACTACCACTACTACTCTCACTTTAATATCTTCTTCTTCCCCCCACCACCACCACAACCAACAGTCAATATGCGTGTTTCATCCATCCTCTCTGCCGCCGTGGCCATCTTCAGCATCTTCGCTGTTGCCTCTCCCGTCGCAGCTCCCGCTCCAGAGCTCGCAATCCGCGACGCTACCAGCGATGCCATCACTGGCCACCTCACCAGCTGCAAGACTGAGCTCGATACCTGCCACAAAAAGTGGACCGGCACCTGCAGTGGAAGCTGCAAAACCACCGATATCATCAGCTGGCAGAAGGAGTGCGCAGTAATCATTACTAAGTGGACCAGCACAATCAAGGGGATATCCCCAGCGGATGGAAGTGCCCTACCGTTGTCATCTCCATCATTGTTAAGATTGTAGTGGAGATTATCATCGCCATCAATGTTTGCCTTACCTTCTTGCTCGGAAAGTGTGGTCTTCGTATGTTTTCCTCACCTTCTTCTGCTCATTTTTCATAAGTTTTATATACTGACAGATTAACTATAGTTGGTGGTCTCCTCTCCCTCCTCCTCGTCCTTATTGCCTCCCTCCTCGTTGAACTCAAGGTTGCTATCAACGGTCTTCTCGTTGTCCTTGCCCTTGTTATCGATGGATTGCTTAGTCTCGTCGTAACTCTCCTTGTCAGCCTTCTTGGAGGTGCTACTTGCTTCTGCTGTAGCTTGTTCGGTTTAATCCTATAAACGGATCGCACGCTATACTGGTACTTGGGGGGTGGCTACTGCAACATGGAGCATACTAGCTGGGGGATAGTCGACGATCTTTTGGTTTTAGTTTTCTTTATTCTTGCGGGTGGCTGTAACTTGTGCGGAAAATCGGAATGTATTAGGCAACAAGGAAGTGATGGAGGGGGATGGACTTTTATGGATTTCTTATTATTTTTAGGTAGTGGAAGAGCGGTGGTATAGCGGGGTCTCCATTGGTCCTTACTGGACTAAAACTCTCTTTATAGTATCTGTAATTCAATTGCAATTGATTATAAAAAAATTTGGTTTCTGAGCTGTGATTGTGAATCCGAAACTTTTTGATATCTACTACTATGATAATTATTAGTTAGCAAACTTCCCTCCAGAGAAAAGAAGGAAGAAAGGTTAGATATGATCAGCGCTGCAATAAAATACTTATCTCAAAATCGAAGTGTTTATTTATATCGGATTCGAACTCAATAGGAAGTGACCCCGAGATGTTTTTGGTGTAACGGCGTTCATGCCGGTTCCTTGTGTGCAGGCGAGTGATTGTTTGTGACACACGGTCCGTTGTTGACCAGGGAGCATGGATGTGATCAGCAAATATCCATGCCGCCCCCACGAACGATTTGGCTTGGCATTACAGGAGTGTCTATGTGGCCCCTTGATGTAGGTAGTGTTTTGTTTATAATTTATTTTTCGGGGAAAAAACAGTCTTCGTGTCTTTTTTCTCTAGCTCGGTAACGTGGAACCCAAGGCTTTATAAAATTAAAAGAACATGTACAGCCACGACAAGGAACCACTGCTGTTAGTAGTATCAATGATATTGATGAATGTAAAGCTATTCCATGAACAGTACGACTGTAAACTATTGAGACAGCTCGGAAAGATGGAAACCCGTCAGCCATAAACTCTGGATCATCCCATCTTTCAGATCATCATTAATCCCCGTGCATTTTGCCAAGAGAGCGCACGTACTGTCCCATGAGAAGTATTTCTCGGTATCAACGCTTTGACACATACATATGCAAGATGTCTCTCCTTCGCTGCGGAGATTTCATACCGCCTCCGTGGGCATGGCATTTTATTGGCCTTTTTTTTTTTTTCATACTTAAGGGTCGTGTATTAGATTAAGGAACTCACCGCTGTGCACATCAATTCAGGATTGATGTGCACGATCGTCGATCAATATATGTTAATATATATTTTTCTGTTTAGTATTCTTGAGAGGAACAAAATCCCTGTGGCGATATACAAGATTTTAACGCATTAAAATCCCGACGCTTCAGTAAGCGTTAATATTCGACCAAACTTACAGGGTGCATGTAACTACATACTACCATCATGCTTAGTACATTAGGTCCATGATCTTCTAAGTGTTTAATAACTCGGATAAAAAATCAAAGATATCTATCATTATTTTTTATTTCTCCAGTGCTCTCTTTTTCTTGAAACGATTTAACTGCGCTTGTCTTGGTAAAAAACTGGCTGGTGGCTTGGCTTCAAATCTCATTACTCGATTGTATAGTATATATTCTCTTGAAATTTGCCATTAGCTAGAATTAAAGGTTTTTATATCCATTTGAATGTAGGCCCGAGGTGCTAAGGTGTACATCCACTTAAACGTAGACTCAAAGTTGGACCCCCTAATCGTTTATTTGAGTGGCAATTTACCTTAGGCGTACGGAGTGTTAGTACCAACTCAACAACTTTATCTTCCGTGTCGACCCAAAAACGAGGCCAGAGGCGCATTATATATAAAACAATGCATTACTTCCACATATTATTTGATAGTTGGCATGATAGAGTAGCATTTCGATATTGACTGTGGAATATGCCGAGATAGATGATAGAGTAAACAGCTGGTTTGAATAACCATTATAAGGTATTCCTCCATAGATAATTGCCGATACGAAGATCTCGAGCTGTATATGGTCCATAAGACGCTTGGTAGTCCAATGGTGTTTGTGCACTCTGCGGAAGAAAGGGACGAGTGATGTATCATGTCGTAGATCAGGAGGGGAAAGTTAACTCAGTTGGGGTTACGACCTGCCGGTGTCTAACTTTCCGTTTCATCGGAAGGATTTTTACCCTCTCCGGAGTGAGGCCAACGTTGTAGCCTAGTCTAAGTCTTTTCAATGACGTTGAGTTTGCCAGATAAAGCAATTGTACATAACTCAGCGTAAATATTATTTTCTATTGTTCTCGGGGAATAGGCCCGGCAGAAACTATATCGGAGATATCAATATCGGTATTGTGCTGCGCAGTACGGGTAAATATCCCTTCAGACAGATATAAGATACATCCTAGATCCCGAATCTATATGCGCCCGTATTAATCTTCTCGTCTCCCAACCAATCCCTGCTCTGCGTCGCGGGCCAGCACAGAGATGAACCACACAGCAACCCTAAAGTACTCAGCGAGTGAGTGCATGGACCAGCTGCAGATGAATTACCCGTAGATTCATGACGTTTCCGAACACAACTGCTATTGCATACCATACAAAAAAGCGCCAAATCCACCTTTTTGTATGTCATGCAATATTGGTCGTGTTCGGAAACGCTATGAAGCTACGAGTAGAGCTCATGTCAAGCTACCCATGTACTCATAATGTACGGGTATATTATACCTTATTCATTATCTCGGTTAAAGATGGCAAATATAGTTCCAGCTCTCTGATCGCCCAAAAAATCAGCCTTGAATCTAACTGATAGAACAGGTTTCTGTAAAGCAGGAACAGAAGAGGAGCCCACAGGATCTACACCTCAACCTGGGGTAAAGCTTATATCCGTGCGGAGCCTTTCAATCGGCAATAATCGCCTCTTTACTTGCCACGCACTTCATCAGCCATCATTGTTATAATTGCATTTGCCCATACCCGCATAATTTCTAAGGTTCATAATACCGGCCGTCGCACCTTCGACATTGTCTCCTAGCTTTTGGTAGTCAGTGCAATTTATCTTTGACGCCAGCTCATTGCGGTAGATATTCTAGTACCACTATGGCCCTTGTCTCCTGATTGTTTATGCCCTAATCATATTTAGAGACATTGGTAGTTGAGTTGACTGCTATATTGTTTCTAGTATGCTTTGTTCGACCCCATAACCTTAGTAATAGGACTTTTAATGTATAGTTGTATCCCTTTATTTAAGGTATGAGTTCCGGTGATTGTTATACGCTAGCCAGAAATATTGATATGAATTTTTTTCCTAGGGTTCACCATTCGGCTAGGGTTCCTGGCTTAATTGTTGGCAAGTACCCTTTTGACCTTATCCATTGGATCCATAAAGAGAACGTCTGGATATATTTGCGAAAGCCCCTTAACTGCAGCACCATATACATGAATAACGCAGTGACGGTTTATCAAGATAGTATTTTATTGGTTTTTAGCTGATTCCATCCTCTCGGTGAATGGTGATATTTTGACCCATATTCTGTTCAATGAGAAGGTAATTTTGGTCAGATTTAGTCGTCAGACCAGTAAGAACGACGATTGCCGTGTTTCAATAAGATTTCGATACTGATACCTTCGATATGCGTAGTTGTATCGCATAATTACGGTGCAACTCTTTCTTTGAATACTGTCATGAGCACTGTGGTTGGGACGTCAGTTGTCAACGACCTTAGATTGTCTTGGGCTTTCAGGTCTTTTGTCAATGTTAGCGGGGGGTCTGTCCCATATTTTTTGTGTCCCATAATTCCTTTGTCAGCAGTCAGGATTAGGGAAATCCATTATATTTGACACTCATGGGTGCGTGGCCAGGCCTTTTCTCCTTCGTTCCCTCTCGCACGCCCTCTGTACCTTCTTCAGGCAAGTGATCAATCCAGTAGTTAAAGAAAAAACTCACAGCAGAGTTTGTCCCAAAACGTGTAGATATTTGTCAGTCATTTTTTTTGCCTTGTCCTTTTGTCAGCGTCAAGAGCACCCTGTTCTCACAAAAAAAAGTGTCAGAATGAAATCTTGTCCCAACCACAGTGCTCGTGACAGTATAGTGCGCACTCCAACTAAGCTTTCCAGGCTATCGAACGCCCATATATGCAGGGCCTCATTTATGTATAGGCCTCGCACCCATGATTCCGTCCAAGCTGAATAGAGCATCGTATGTCTGAGATATCTGACCCTTTCCTATTATGTTCAGTAAGCTTGGGAGAGACTTTGTATAGCCAGGAATTGTCGACGGCTATCATCTTACGTGCTATTGATTATAGGTTATAGTATGACGGTTTTCAGTTTCTAATTTGTTGAAATGGTGATAACTGGTGAGTTATTGAAGAACTGGCTTTCTCCGCCTTCTAACCACGGGACTTCGGTAACGAGCGGGTACACAGGCAACGAATACCCCGGCCCGATGTATTCGCCGCTTATTGGTGATCGAGTGATAGCCAGTGTTCGATACCCTCAGGCATAACTAACTCAGCGTATCTAAGACCCCTCCCGTTCATCCACTAAACACAAGCAGTGTCCACCTAAATATAAATCTCAATAGCATATGTAGTTTCTATTGGCCCCATTGGAAGGGCACTAAGTATGTTAATTCTCCGTGATGGTTTCATAGGTATACCGCGTGATATTTGATGATCTAATTTGTTAAAATCGTTTAAGATATATCAGATATCTTAGTAGCTTTTGACTATTAAAAGCCTTCGTGTTTTCTTTGGTATTAATGGTTGGCTAGTCGATTCGTTGAGTCTTAGGATATGGATTGTGAGTGGGGAACCCTCCGGAAGAATCCTATCCGCCAAACATAGGATATCTAAAAGTTCACCCGATCAATCAGTGGCACCAATCTAGTCCAGACATTTCTGCCCGTTTTAAGATAAAGGGACGGTCTAAGGGGTCACCGGGGCCGACCAGGATGTCAGCGCGGAGGAGAGTACAGATAAGACAGGGCTCACAACTAGATATGAAGCGAGGTTTTTTTACTAAAATAAAGATAGGACAGTAAAGAGCTGTATCCCCCGCCAATATATGAGAGTAAAGTTGCCTGAGGAGTAAACCGAACGAATTTGATGAACGTGGTAATAAATTTTATTGGATCGATGATACTGGAGGGAAGTCAGTTGAAAAGTATATCTCCAGAGAGGGGCTTTTAAGCAGGGCGCACGATGCGGGGGAAATCCGCCCACCCTTATGGATTTGGGGATGATTACGGTGGCTACATCGTATCCACAGGGCATGTCAGGCGTATATATAGCGGCATGCACTGCCTGAGGTTGAGCAGCAGGGGGATTGAAGAAAGAACTGAAGACAGAACTGGCATGTCACGATAGATTCGACGTTGGTGGAAACAAAGATGGTAGTTATGATGGTAGTGTGTAGAGAAGGAGAGAAGGAGAAGAAAGGTCGGTCGTGGTAGTGAACACGCGCGTTTTAGCCCAGTACACGCACACACCGAAAATACCCCACAATAGCACGTTACATATCAGCGGATATATGTATCTGTACATACATGTATCTGAACCTTAAATATCTCCGGTGAACCTTAAATCTCCCCAAGCTCGCCAAGGAAAACTCTCCAAAACTCCCCATGCAATGGGCGCTTCACCCTTCACAAATGACTTGAAGATTCTCCGGGGAAGGATTGAGCTAGTTTCGTGCATGGGATGAGGCATCTCGAGATCAAATCCCTTTATCCTCAGCTAGAACCGGCCCCGAAAACTAAGATACCAGCGAAACGGTTAGTAGAAGATCCGGTCCACGACACTATGCGCCAGCAAGCCCCAACATGAAGTCAGCAGCTGATTTTCGACATATATAGATCGTGCACTTCAATCATTCATAAAATATTCACATTATATGTGATCACACCAACGAATGGGTATACTGACTTCGTTTTCAGATTTTGTTGTGGCTTGGCTCACAGCCAATCACTCGATTCTCTCGAGGTAAAGGAAGAGTGGGTATGGATTTTTTTTTTTTTGTTTAATTCATTAGTGGGTATGGATTTCACAGGACGGGACGAGACTCGCACATGGTGCCATTGAGAACACTGGGTAAACCAGGCCGTGTATAAGGCGCATAGCTTAGGGGTGAGACTAATAATGTACGTACCATAAAAACCACACTCTCGTTGACGATTCCATGGATCTAGTTAAGGTATAGTAAGCTGTACTGTGCATTTGTTGGCTGTGGAGAAGACTACATGTATCTACCTGAACAGCCTCAAGGGAAACTTAAGAAGAGAAACCTCAAGAAAGAAAGGGAGGGGAGTGTAACTCCCGAGACTACTGATGGGCACGAGACAAGACAAGATCATTTTGGATCCGTACCGAGTCTCGTCTTGTTTCGTCTTGTCACATCCTAGTCTTGGAAGTCTTGAAATGAATATCGAGACTGATATGAACTGAACTCAATCAATCTAGATTTGAGCTAAGAACTTTTCCATAAATTTAGATTTTTATCCTTAATACCATCCAAGAGAAAACAGGGAACCATAGATTCTTGGCACAACATGAAGGTGCCTTATTTTAGATCATCCGGCACCACTTGGAGGTCTCGAGACGAGGTCCGTCTCGTGCCCATCATTACCCGAGACCCTGGTACTGGGACCTTTATTAGCAAATTTAAATTTTGGAAAAATCATTTACTTCGCTAATAAAGGTCCCAGTACTAGCCAAAAGAGAAACCGAACCCAGCTAAATTAAAGCTACGAAAGCGAGAATAATACTACTTACAGTCCGAAGGAGCACACACACAACTAGGCACACGCATCCAGCGGAAAGCTGAGGGTTTTCCCCAAGTACTACTAGAGTACTCTCAACTGAGATGATATGATAATGTAATGCTCTTGACTACCGCGATATTGATACACCTCTATGGCCGGCCCCCTCCTTACTATCCCATGGTCCGTCAAAGCATGATGACCCCTTTTTGTGGGGGTCAAAAGAGTGGCTAGTGCTAAAAAATCGTTATCAATTATTGAATCAACTTCCGGTCACCCCCCGCCCGGGTTTCGTGCGGCTTAGGAAAAAGGGTTAGCTTTAACGGACCACGGGATAGCCTCGCCACATGCATGCAAATATCATTCGTTACAGCAACTACACGACTATCAGAAACAGCTCTGCCTAATTGAGCAAACCATATACACGCCCCCTAGGTCTCACCACTCGATATCCACAGCTCATATATAGTGCGCACACTCTTAAAGGTGACACGGCGGTATCTGGAAGTGGAACAATCGTGGCTGCAAGGTGAACTCTAAGGCTAATGAGAGGGCTTATTCCTAGACACTTTGCTGCATTCCTGCCGCAATTCACTTTTGAGGGGGGTATAAATGGGTATATTACTGTTCCATTTTGCTCAGTCTTAGCGCCTTTTACATACAAAAATCCGCAACTTCAAACTCTTATAACCTTTTAACTAAAGTAGATATCAAAAATCTGGAAACAAAAACCAAAGTTCATCACTAGTACTACACTTTTTGTTTACCGATTTCTTTTAATTTTTCTTTTGGCAAAGTTATAAGCCCTTGACTTTTCGCCCGATTTTCGTCACCTTTAAGAGTGGGCGCACCATACACATCCGCAGCACCACCACTGCAAACACAACTCCACATACTAAACAAACAACTCTATAAGCACTACACGCACTATATAGCAGTCATATCTCCAGCCCACACACCGTACCACACCCGTCATCCCATGACTCACTCACACACGCACACGTCCGCGAGTCAACATACCGCAGAACCGCAACCCCGAGAACCCCTGAAACTATGCCTTAAACATCAACAACCAACAAACATTCAACAACCGCGCGTTGTGTATTAAACCAAGAAATAATTACGTCTCAGTGCGAGCGGTCTTGGCGACCGAGTGATAGTTCATGATCAAATTTCTACCACTGCATGTTACTGCGAACATATGCCTATCTCACAAAGTACGCCCCGGCCCCACCAGGCATCCGTTACAGTCCCAATCTCTATTTATACACCACACACCACAGCCCACTAACGTCCTACGAGCACCCCGTCTCAGGCTCGTGGCCCCACCCCGCCTCCTACAGCAAGGCGGGAACATACCCGCCCTCACAGCCCACTCTCTACGTGGGAAGTGGGACACACCTGCATCTTATAGACTACGGCACTTCATGTTACGGTTCTCCTGACTTAACGTTAGTTGGCCATGGGACTCGGCCAGCGAGCGCCCCGCGTGCAACATAATGTCAACCCGGTCTTAGAGTCACTTCTCGGGCCGGTTCGGCGCCGCATTATATATTGAATACCACCCCGGCCCACGGAGTCCCTCCGTGTCTATACGCAATCCCCCCCGAGCCCCCAGAGCATAGAAGATAGCCATAGCCATAACCAGCTAGCCGGACCCCACGCGGTATTGTTCCGTCGACAGGGCTTATCACACAATAACAGTTAATCCTTACTCTACGGATAGTACGTCCTCCAAGTTAGGAATTATGGTTATATGCCGGCTTAGGTTTGATAGATGCCTGTGTAACAAGTGCGGGCCTCGGGGCCGAGATGGCACCGCCCCCAACGTACGTGCACAACCCGATTACCAGTTCGCCACTACCAGGTAAGTAGATAAACCGCCGGTCCCCATAGCGCCGAGCCCGCCGAAACACGCCACCCGTCGGGTTTCCAAGCCCATATCTCAAGAACTGGTGGTAGACTGGCTATTTTTACATGCGGAACGAAGTAAGAGCTAGCTAAATATGACGTTGCAGAGCAGGTTAGAGGAATATGTGTTAATTAAGATATGTATACGATACAATGGCTACGTGGTTGTAACTAGTTAAGCATATGTATTAGAGTTCGAGAAGCTATAAAGCTAAGCTGCGACACGGACTTAATCTGATCATCACCTTTCTTGAGAACCCCCCAGACCTCAGATGGCGGGACCCCGATCACCAAAAGCCCGAAGATGTGCACGCGCGGGACATGTGGAGAACCTGGTTAATAGATACAGGTTATGATACATACGTTACATACAAGATGTACAAGTCATGAGTGAGTGTGAAAGAAATGACCAGCGCTAGTAGAAAGGGAAGATCTATAACGGAAAGAAAAGAAACACCGGGTAGGAAGCAACTCCCAAAAAGGAAGGAAAGAACAATTCCTCGGCCCCAGGCCGTCGGGAGCGGGTCAGGCAGGAGGTAGGCGGGTGGTACACATGTCAGCTACCCCCGGCCCGCGTGCGCTTTGCCCACGCACAAGTTAAGGTTTGAGACCGGACAGGTCCAGCTAGTAGGTTGTCGACAGCCTGCCCGCCTGTCAATCAGCACAGCCAGCACCGCGCTCAGATGGCGAGCACCTACCTAAGGTCCTCCACCTCAACCCCCGGACCCCGCCTCCCGCCTGCACCCGCGCCCGCACCATACCACCACTATCTCACCCCACCATCCCACCCCACCATCCTAAACCCCACCAGAGCTCATGCCTCCTTCTCCCCCATCTCTCCCCCATCCACATCTACATCCATACACACCATCCTTCCCCCCGCCTCCAGGCCCAGCGCAAGCACCAAGCACCGCCACACATACACCCCCGCATCAAAGACGATCAGCAGCACCCACGGCAGCAGCGTTATCGCGCCCATGAAGAACTACAACCACCCCCCGCCATCGTCAGTAAAAAGGTCTCTTACTCCGCCGGGCCAAGGAAAGAAAGGGTAGGTGATTACAAATAGCCGAACCGCCCAGTTCTCGACGCTACTCCAGAGCGGCTGTAGCTCGCGGAGCCTGTCGGCGTAGAGGTCCATGGGGAAGCTAGTTTTTGGCGTTACTTTCTAGACAGAGTATCGAAGCTCGTGGAGCAGAGTAGATCTAGAGTAATAGTAGGTGGTGTAGTACGTAGGTAGAGTAGTCACGAAGTGTAGTCGCACGGACGGAGGACGGGGTCAATAAATGCCGGTTATCCTTGTACCTTGAAATCAACGATGTGCAGGCTGGCACTGCTACTACTGCTGCTGCGCACGCTACACATGAAGAGTGAAGAAGAAGAAGGAGGGGGAGGAGCATCGTAGGAAACAAAAAAGGACTGTTTGGGACGCTGGCCAGCAGCAGTTATACAGGTTCCGGGAATAGGCTCCTTCTCCTTGAGCGAGTGACTGACAGACGGAGACGTTGCGGGCGCTCACGTCATCCGAGACGGCACAACGTGGTGGGTGGGCACGTGAGGAATTATTAATACTCTACGCGGTGTCGACAAAAAGCAAGCATCCCATCCTACAACATGCAGGGATCGATCTCCGCATTCTAACGTTCAGCGATAAACTGCTCTAGAGCAATATACCACTGTATTCAACTACATACTCTTAGACAGAGAGTCCAAATTCCATAGCTATATTAACCGGCGAGAATTGGAATGTAGTCGGTAGAGTAACAACTCAAATCACAGAACCCGAGTATTAGAGCTTTGATGCTTTCCTATTTGCTTTTTCTGGGATCTGCATGCCAGACGAAGTAGATATTGTTTCTTATCTTTCCTATTGCCCTCATGGATAGTTATTGAGTTTCCAACTACTTGCTTACCAGCAGAAAAATGCGGTTGCTCAGGGTCAGGATAGTTTGTATGGAGTGGCGCATACAAATAATCCCTGTTTCCGTCACTTGCATTGTCTGGTTCTTTTTGCCGGCCATGGTAAGCAAGTACTAGCAAATACGCAAAGTCTCCGGGCCCCGTGACTCTCAATCTTAGTCCACCATGATGCCAGAAAACAGCCTACACGCGACCCGAGGATTTTGCATCTTTGCTACTTCATCTAAGCTATGCCAGTATCCAGGTCATTACATTATAAATACATGTAGCTACTTGTATCCATCTTGATCTAGGTGACGATGATATTACTGCCTGTTGACCCAGCTGGTGCACCAAACCATAATCCAAAACGCCAACCCGGAAGCGAGTCTAAGCGACAGAGGGCCTGTAGTACGGCAGTTGAAGCGATAAGTTTTGGTGGTGATGATATTTAGCACTCTACTATTTTTACTACCTACAGTACCATAAATATGCCATCAGGAGCTATGGTCTACAGTTACACCCCGCTGTGCATGGCGGAACTCAATATGCAAGATGCCCTGCTGCCCCGCGCGGAGTTCTATTTTTTCTACTGCAAAATCAAGTTGTTCCCTGATTCCTTGAGATTTGGTGAATCCTGGCAATCCAGCCATAGCGAGGTGCCATTGTACGCACTTCCCGCGAAGCATGTTTTTTGACATCAAATGTTAGTGTTCCACTGATAGCACCTCATGCCGCCAATCCGCGAAGGGTGTTTCGTCCGCGGGTGCCAAGCCCATGCATGAGATATCACTCGTCATGACAGCCACTTCTCCCAGCCAGCATAGCCACATCCCAGTCTATCACTCGCACTCTTTGCAGGTTAACATCGTGTGAGTTTAACTGCTGTGTGTATATATTTCTCCAGTTGTGCGAGTCCTGGTGTGGTTCCCATAGTTGTTTTTTTTGCCATCTAGAATGGCGTGCTCCGGTCGCATTTTGAACAAACCCTGCACGTCTGTCAGTTTTCTATGGGGCTCAAAAGTCTTCAAATGCCCCCCCCCGCAATTGCCCCACCATTGCTTCCCCAAAACACCTCCAACAAACACCACCACCTCAATTCCCCACCACAACACAGCACCATGTCCAAAGTCTACGTAGCAATAATCGGTAAGCCCCTCTACCCCCCCCCCCCCTTTGCGTCCCACTCCCGCTCTAACCCCCACCAGGAGCCGGCGGCGTCGGCAAAGCCTTCATCTCCCAGCTCGCGTCCTACGCCTCGACCTCCCGCCGCCCCCTCAGCACAATTCTCATCGCGCGCAGCACCCAAGCCATCATCTCCGCCGACTATAGCGGGATCGACCTCACCTCCTGGAGCACCGCGGCCACCAGCCCCGCCCCCTCCTTCTCGCAGACCCTCTCCTTCCTGACCGCCGCTCCCGGCCCCGTCATCCTCGTCGACAACACCGCCGACGTCGGCTTCGCGGGGAACTACCCGGCCCTGCTCAAGTCGGGCATCAGCGTCGTCACGCCAAACAAGAAGGGCTTCTCCAGTGACCTCTCCCTCTGGAACGCTATCTACGATGCATCCGCCAACAACGGTGTCGACGGCGCCGGATATGTCTTCCACGAGGCGACGGTCGGCGCGGGCCTCCCTGTCTTGAGCACGCTCAAGGAGCTCATCGAGACGGGCGATGAGGTGCAGAAGATCGAGGGTGTGTTCTCGGGGACCATGAGCTTCCTGTTTAACTCGTTTGCGCCGCTGGGCGGCGATAACGGCGGGAAGGGCTTCGCAGAGTGTGTCAAGGAGGCCAGGGACCTGGGGTACACGGAGCCTGATCCGAGGGATGACCTGAATGGGCTGGATGTGGCGAGGAAGTTGACAATCCTCGCAAGGCTGTCGGGGCTGATGGTCGAGTCGCCGACGTCGTTTCCGATACAGTCGTTGGTACCCGAGCCGCTAGTTGCGGCTAAGACGGCGGAGGAGTTTCTTGAGGGGCTAGCGGGCTTCGATGGGGAGATGAAGAGCGTGAAGGAGGAGGCGGAGGCTGCGGGTGGGGTGACGAGGTTTGTGGGGAGCTTGGACGTCGGGACGAAGGCGGTCAGTGTGGGGCTGAAGACGTAAGTTTGTGGATATTGGAGTGGAGCTCTGGGTGGTTTTGCGGTGCTGACAGTGTGTTCGTGGATAGCTTCGATAAATCTTCGGCGATTGCGGGATTGAAGGGGAGTGATAACATCATCTCTTTCTACACCAAGAGATATGGCGAGAGAGCACTCATTGTGCAGGGTGCAGGGTAGGTTGCTCCTTGGCTCGATTATCCTCGACTCGACTGTTATTTGTACTGACACCCTGATCAGTGCTGGAGCTGAAGTCACAGCCATGGGAGTCCTTGGAGACCTCATCAAGGTTTTGCAAAGGCTAAAATAAGCTCCCCAAAACCCCCGCTGGAGCGGAAGCTCCCCGCACCCTACCACGTAGGCAATGCTAGGGGTACGTGCCCCGACTGCCCAGCGATGTAGAAATAGAAATAAATAAATAAAAAGAGAACATTTGCGCATCATAAGCTCCGTAATAATACATCATCGAAAGGGGGGGGGGGGAGCTTCCGGATGTACGGTCAATGACTGGAGCTTCGAGAAGCCCTCTCCGATCCCAAGCCCAAACCAGAAAAGGCGTGCCCCCGGTCTGGTTCCTTCTGCGGCGCTAGCGGCCGGCGGGTGTTTGCTGGCCTTGCAGGTTAGAGTATGATGCGCCTTTATTTTCCTGCCCTACATGAGTATGTATGTAGCCGCATGGGCTGGGGGAACAGAAATTCATCAATCCACCACGAGTGAGACGCCAAATATGTGAATTGTAGTCAATGGTTTTTCCTATGCTATGAGTAGCTCTTTCCTTTTTCGTAGCACATCCAACGCCTGAAATGGGGTTGGTCTGGTTCCGAATCCGCGAATGGAGCCGGTATCGTTCCATTGGAACGATGGGCCATGCCGCTGCCCGCACGCCCGAAAACTTACTTATCCATTGCGGCTCCGTCGCATAAACAACAGCAAATCATACCGCAATACCTACTTCTACTCACATTGGTTTCTTCTCACGTTTTTTTCTTTTCTTCTTTTGCTTTCTTTCTTTCCAGGAGTGTGGATCCTCCCAACGGTCCTGCTCAGCAACCAGCGAGAACGAGGATGGCCGGTGGAAAGAGAGGTGAGAGAGAAAAAGGAAAGAAGAAAAAAAGTCGCGCTCATATGTATGTAGTTCAGGGGTTTGCCCAAAAAAGAGAAAGGTCGGGCAAGGTCACCCGCTCCGAAATGAGCTTCTCCCGGAAATCCCAACGAAGCTCTGCTCTATGCCCAGATACATCAAGGAAAAACATCGTACGATGAGAGGGCTTTTTTTTTTTCATTTGTTTGGTTTGTTGGGAGAACACGGATCGACAAGAAACATGAAGGGTTCAGGATAAGGGGGGGGGTTTAAGATTGCCAAGTTCAGGGCACGAGATAAGGTCTCAGTAGGGGCTATGTATGCCGCAAGCATTGCGAATTTTGGGGGGGGGGGGGTGGTCCCTTGTGTTTTTTTGCTCGTTTCTCGGAGCGCATGCAGGGTGCTGCAAGCCCTAACCCATGGCGCAAGGAAACACAGAGTCTCAGTCTTTGCTGGAGATCGGAGGACAGTGTGTTCGTAACTTGTAGCTACTGATACAACACGTACTCTGGAGATGTAGCTACACAGAAATTGGTGGAGGTATGAAACGGGTTTACGGAGCTCTCTTGATTTACAAAAATCTGCTCTGGGGTCCTCAGCAGTGGCTAAAGCTTTTGGGAGAGATGGGTATGATGGGATGATCAAGTCGTTATTAAATTGCCTGTTGGTAGATAGAGGACATACACCACAACATGTATGTACTACTCACAATGGGCACCTTCTGGTCGGTAGGTTCTCCCAAGACTTGAGCTGCCTGCACCTGCCGTTGCTGTTGTACTGTTCCTGAATGGGGTTGGTCACCGCACGTTTGGGGGGGGGGGGGACAACAAAAAAATCGCCCATCCGCTTAGGCCCTTTAGCCTCCTCTTACTCTGCCACCCCAAGAGCTACTTTATCTGCACGAGCCCTTCCACCGTTCATTCTCTTTCCTACATTCTCCTCCATCCACTCATCCATCCCACAAGCTCCTTCTACACTACGGTTCCTTCTCAATTGCTCTTTTACATCACAACCTTAGAACTTTAGATTTCAATCTTTAATCAACATCAGCAATAATGTGTACTCGTGCTCAGAATGTCGGCATCAAGGCCATGGAAATCTATTTCCCCAGCCAGGTGAGTTGGTTTCCTGTTGTCTCGAGACCCCCGGTGATGAAAAAAAAAGGGGGGGGGGGGGGGTTCTAATGGACCCAATCGAAGTTGTAATTCTTGCTAACTGTGACAACCATCATGTAGTGCGTTGACCAAGCCGAGCTGGAAAAGTTCGACGGCGTGTCTACTGGAAAGTACACCATCGGTCTTGGGCAGACAAAAATGTCCTTCTGCGATGACCGGGAAGGTATGCTGGCCTATAATCACAACCTTTGGGGGATGTTGTATCGACGTATGGCTTACCCCGCAATGTAGACATCTACTCCCTCGCTTTGACCGCCACAAAGTCGCTCCTTGAGAAGTACTCGATCGACCCCACCTCAATTGGCCGTCTCGAGGTTGGTACCGAGACAATTATCGACAAGTCCAAGTCTGTAAAGTCCGTCTTGATGCAGCTTTTTGCACCATCCGGAAACACCAACATTGAGGGTGTCGATACCATCAATGCATGCTATGGTGGTACCAACGCCCTTTTCAACGCCATCAACTGGGTTGAGTCCTCCGCGTGGGACGGCCGCAACGCGATTGTCGTTGCTGGTGACATTGCGCTGTACAAGAAGGGCGCTGCCAGACCTACCGGTGGTGTTGGTTGTGTTGCTATGCTTATCGGCCCTGATGCCCCTCTTGTCCTCGAGCCAGGAAAACGTGGTAGTTATATGGCGCACGCATATGACTTTTACAAGCCTGACTTCACAAGCGAGTACCCGGTTGTTGATGGCCACTTCTCCATCCGTTGCTACACCGAGGCTGTTGACGCTTGCTACAAGGCGTACAACAACCGGGAAGCAACCATTGCCGCCGCTGCTGCAAAACACCAGGGTGTCGCCAATGGCAATGGCCACACTACTGTAAGTGAGGGCATCGAGCGATTCGATTACATGCTCTTCCACGCTCCTACCTGCAAGCTTGTCTCCAAGTCGTATGCCCGCTTGCTGTATAACGACTTCTTGGCCAGTCCGGAGGCTGAGCAGTTCAGCACCATCCCCGCGGACCTCCGCGAACTCGACTACGAGCAATCGCTATCTGACCGCAACATTGAGAAGACTTTCATGGGTCTCGCCAAGAAGAGGTTCCAGGAACGTGTCCAGCCTGGTTTGACTGCGCCCACAATGTGCGGTAACATGTACACTGCCAGTGTCTACTCTGGACTTTGTTCTCTTTTGTCAAACGTTTCTTCCGAGGGTCTTCAGGGCAAGAGAATCGGTCTCTTCTCCTACGGTTCAGGGTTGGCGGCTTCCCTGTTCTCCGTGAGAATAAATGGAAGCACACAGGAGATCTCTGAGAAGCTTAACTTGCTGGAGAGACTCGAGCAGAGGAGAGTTGTTGAGCCACAGGTTTACGATGATGTATGCTTTCCCTCGTTCCACCCTGGTTGATTTTGATATTTTTATGGATACTAACGCGCTTTTCTTTCTTAATAGATGTGCAACCTCCGCCACAACGTTCACGGAAAAGGCAACTTCACTCCCGCCGGTTCAGCCGACACTATCTCAAAGGGAGCCTACTACCTGAACAAGGTTGATGAGCTCTACCGCAGGGAATACATCCGCAAGGAGTAATTCTTTTTTAAACAAACACGAAAAAGAAAGAAGAAAATAGTTGTAATTCATGACCATAGAGTATTTTTTTTCTTTAACAGGGGTTTGCTAGGGCAGGGGAATAGGATAGGGATGGTGCGTGGGAAAACGATACCAGTACGACATAATAATCATTTTGGAGGACTTCATATTCTGTCTTCACTACCTAAGAGGACTTTTTACTTGAGCCATCTATTCTATCGGAGCTTGTACGGTATGGGGGAATGACTCATGCTTACGTTTGGATAACCAAACAAGGGTTTTAATGGATGCTGTTTGACGTTCTGATTATTATTATTTACGAGGGATTCATGTGATAATGATTTTCCTCGCTACACGCAACCTGTTTATCGTTGAATCATTGATTGTGAGCGGTTACTATAGAGTGCATTGTATATATCACACGATCCTACATCTGAAGAATCAACTTATCCGTATCCAATCCATCACATGCTAAGTCTAGTGAAACATTGTGACGGTCATTCCTGGCCAAGTGACGCCCCCTGTGGAAGGCAAAACCCCCAATTAAAGCTCACCCTATATTTAGGCTCCATCAATTGCAAGTCTTTAAAAAATTATGAGTATCGGAACTAGTTTCTAAGCATTGCTTGTTATTCGTGTTTGCCCGCAACGAGCTTTCAGGTTTGAGAGATGCCTTATGAACGTAGATAAGTTTCTCATACTTGGGAGATCATGTGTAAAATGGATTAAAATAAGAAAGGCCTAGCCACTCCGGCTCTTATCCGATCGTACATATATATCTCGAGCTCAACATCCGGGGCTTGGCACTTCGATCAACTCTTACCCTACGATGGCGCTACAGATCAGATTGCTATGTAGCCGATCTCAACAGCCCTGGCATGTAACTTTCGTCGTCCACACCCATAAATGCAAATGCTCGGTTTTGTTGGGGCAAGGTAGGTGGGTCATGCCGCATCACTCGCTTAGCATTGTGCGCTGAAACAATCTGTTTATAATTCCAAAGTGGTAGCATAGAAAGCATGGTTCCATGGCTCAGTTGGTTAGCGCGTGGTGCTAATATTGTAAAAAATGTTAACGCCAAGGTCGAGGGTTCGACCCCCTCTGGAACCACACACATATCTTTTTCTTTTTGTTGGCATTTGTCTACTTTTAATTATGCGTGGGGGGCGGGAGAGTGGTTCCTCATGTAGAAGACTCTTTGGTTTTGCACAGGCTGAGGCCAGGCTATCACTGTGTGCGGCGGGGTGGAACGACTTTCTATAGCTACATGTAGTCCCAAAGTGACAAGTATTCTTATAGAGGAGATAGAGTTTAGCGGACCGGGAACTATATTATTCTAAGTTGATATATATCCCTATAAGCATATGATTACAATATCAAAAAAGGGTATGGATTCGCTACGTTATTCCCCTTGATGCGCTAGTAATGCAGCAGGAATACGGCATTACTACGGCATTCTTTGTATAGTGCCGGTTTAATTCTGTATTATCCACTAAATCCCGTAGTCATACAGTACTGATTTCACCCCATTTTTTCGTACTGTATACTAGAGAAATGTTTTTGTATGATTTTTTTTTTATTCGTATACGAATATAAGCAAGCCCCCAGGAAAGCTTGCGGCCGAATCCTTCAATGACCCCGTTTGTCTCGGCATAGTACTAAAAAAAATTATACTGTACTACCAATCCATCTACACCCTAAGTTGCGCAAGGGCAGTTGTGGATACTGTACATACGGGAGTCATGGGTAATCACTCGAATGATAGCTTTTTTTTTTTTTGTTTAATTCATGGTATGATAGCTTGGATAAATTTGCTACCCTACGAGCTTGGGTATTAATCCGTCCAAGCCCAGGTGGCGGAATGGGCCGGTGACGCGCAAGTATATATATAGCGGAGGGATCCGGTGCCGGGAGAGCATACGAAGCGAAACCCCCCGAGGCACGCAATTTCCTCTCCAGACCCTTATATGGAGGGTTACGTATATGTAGCTATATCTCTTAATCCGGCTTTCTGATAGAATATTAACGAGGACTTGTGTCTATAAAGATGTGGCGGATATGGCGAGGCTGTATAAATGCTAGACGTTACATAAGATGTAAAGTTAGAGGATAATAAATATATATCACTTGGCCTGGCATCAATTCCCGTCAAACCTCTCGGTAACAATGGTCAATTAGGTGCTAAAAGGGCAATAAAAATCCATGTGCTAATATTGTGACGTAGCTATAGGGTGGATAGAAGATAAGAGAAATTATTTTGAGAAAGAAAGTAATGAATAAAATGAGTAGTGTTCACCGGCTTAAGCATACCACATGTATATATATACGAAACATCTTTCATATCCCTTACGATTTACGGCAAAGGTTTATTGGTACTACCGGTACTACCCTTAAGAAGTCGGTCAATTATCTTATCCTTGCGTTTCGCTTTCGCGGCATGGAGTGCTGTCAGCCCATTTCTATCCTTGGCCTCGATGTCCGCACCCCGATCAAGCAGCAGTCCGACGGCCCCTTTATGCCCGTGTGATGCCGCGTTGTGGAGTGCTGTCCACCCATTCTCATCCCTGGCCTCCATGTCCGCACCCCGGTCGAGCAGCAGTCCGACGACAGCCATATTCCCGTGTGATGCCGCCTTATTGAGTGCTGTCCCATTAGACCTACTCTTGGCCTCGATGTCCGCACCCCGATCAAGTAGCAGTCTAACGAGAGCTTCACGCCCCATTGATGCCCCTTTATGAAGCGCTGTCCACCCATTCCCATCCTTGGCCTCGATGTCCGCACCCCGAGCAAGCAGTAGTCTGACGACCGATTCACGCCCGCTTAAGGCCGAATTATGAAGTGCTGTCCCCTTACGCTTACTCTTGGCCTCGATGTCCGCACCCCGATCAAGCAGCAGCCCGACGATCGCTTCATGCCCGTGTGATGCCGCATTATGGAGTGCTGCCCATCCATTCTCATCCTTGGCCTCCATGTCCACGCCCCGATCAAGCAGCACTGCGATGACTGCTTCACGCCCGCGTGCTGCCGCATAATGGAGTGCTGTCCACCCATTATCGTCCCTGGCCTCAATTTTTACACCCCGATCAAGCAGCTCTGCGACGACCGCTTCATGCCCGCGTGATGCCGCTTCATGGAGTGCTGTCCACTCATTCTCATCCTTGGCATCAATGTCCGCACCCCGATCAATCAGCAGTCTGACGGCTGCTTCATGCCCGCGTGATGCCGCGTAATAGAGCGACGCCCACCCATACTGATCCTTCGCCTCGATGTCCGCACCCCGATCAAGCAGCAGTCCGACGGCCGCCTCATGCCCACCCAATGCCGCGTAATGGAGTGCCGCCAAACCATACTGATGCTTGGTCTCGATGTCTGCACCCCGATCAAGCAGCAGTCTGATGACCGCTTCATGCCCACCTGATGCCGCGTGATGGAGTGCTGTATTCCCCTTTATATTTTTAGCCTCAATGTCCGCACCCCGATCAAGTAGCATATTCACTGCCTCTGCTAGCCCTATCTTTGCTGCCAAGTGCTGCGGCAGATTGCCTTTGTGATCCGAAATATCAGAGGCGTTTACTCCATTATTGATCAGAAGCATAACAACGTCCCCGTGTCCTTCGGATGCTGCCAACCTCACCGCGATTGGAGAATTATACCCCTCCCTTACTAGTCTCTGAACTAGTAGAGCGTGGCCAATTCGAGACGCACCTTCTAGAGGGTTCCAAGATTTACTGTAGGAGCTTGAGAATGGCCAACCAGATGGTAGCTCCTCTATCCCGTCTTTGCTGGAAAAAATAGGGTAGAATTGGTAAGCTCGTTGCCTTTTTTTGAAATAATGGAGAGCCAGAACCCAAAAATTAAGGTTTCCCGGACGTTGGAGAAATTCAAGAACAACATCTTGTGTTGACTCCTCTTCGCAAGATTTAAGGTGTGAAGACATGAAGAGTGCACTATATTTTAGGAAGGGATACAATGCAAGTCGAGCTTCCCATAATTCCTCCCTATCTAAAAACTCATGCGGCATCAACTCGGCAAAAATACTAAAAGAGTTGTACGTTGTGCAAGCAATAGCGACATTGAGGATTGCGTTCTTTAGTATGACGGGATCTCTCATGAGATAATCGTGAACTGTGAGGTGGGATAGCCTGATGGTGCCGCTATTCTCATCGATGCTTGCCAGGCCAAAACACACGTCCAGAATTGTTTTGATATCGGGTAGGTCTGAATCATCTATTTCGTATCGCCCAGGCTCAATAGAGACAGCAATCTGGATCTCCTTAATGCTAAGTATCCGTTTTGTATGGACAAGCCATGAAAGGATGAGAATTGCCAACCTTGCGCAATTCTTCGGCTGATTTATAATAGCTTCCTTCACTCGGTCATAGGTAGGATCTAGTAGGTTCTCCCCAATAATATTGTCCTTCAAGGTCTCGAGTGCGATGAATATCTGCTTGACTGTGGTCTGTTGGCAAATGTAGTCAAGATGGAACCGCACTGCCAAGAACCTATACATGT
Organism: Morchella importuna; assembly: GCF_003444635.1. NCBI lineage: Eukaryota > Fungi > Ascomycota > Pezizomycetes > Pezizales > Morchellaceae > Morchella > Morchella importuna. The sequence goes on along the minus strand of NW_025763433.1, from coordinate 149,240 downwards.
AATTATGGTTTAGAATATATATGCATATATATATAACTATTGTGGGGATGGGGGGTTGGGGTTTAAGCACATACATCCCATTAGCGCATTTGGTCAACTGCGAGACTATACGATCCCCAAATTTTCCATCATGAACCAGTCGTTTCGCCCTTGTATTCTGCTCAATTCTCTCTTCTATGTAGCTTTTTATATCGTCACTTTTTGCCGAAAGTTCAATCTTGACTACATCTTTGAACGATTCTTGAATGTCCTCTGGGTGTTGACGACTAGTGATGAATAAACCGGCCCCCACGTCCGCCATCTGATGAAACAGTGGAAGGAGCTTCGCCCGCTGGGAATCTTCGTCACATTCGTCCAGGGCATCGAAAACTATAAGCACTTGACCAAACAACTTGAAAGTTGCAAGAAAGACTTCGACTAGTTGGGCTAAAGTAGGACGTTTATTTTCTTTTTCTAGCTTGTATAATTCCGAGATTCCATCGGGCAATTGTACCAATTGGCTAGCAAGTTGTTTTAAAAGACTAGCAATGACGATATTAGGACTTTGCTGCGCCTTTTCTTTATAGTTGAAATAGAAATAAGCTACTCCGTAGCCTTTTTGCTGTGCCTGAGATAGGAAATGATCTACCACGGCGTAGCTAGTAGATATCTATGTATTTAGACCTTTCTCTTTCGTTTGGGGCAGAGAAGAAAGGGGGGGGGGGGGGTAAACCTCAAGAATGTTTTGCCAGCTCCAGCTATTGGGCAACTCGTTAACATCCCTTGTATATAAAGTTCGATTGATAGTTTGTATTACTTACGAATGCCATAACCCCAAATAAGTCTAGAACCCTGTTCCCCTCTGACTAGTTTTTGAAAACTTTCATGTCTTAAGAGCCAACCGCCGGTGTCTTTTTGTCTCACGCTTCCGATCTGGGTATGTGTTTCGTCGAAGTCTCCGGGGTACAGCCAATTAAGAGCGTTTTTGCGGGTTTGTTCTGCATTTCCCCATATATATAAGCGTAATAATTCAAATATCGCTCAGAAATCCTCCGTAGATTACATCCAATGACAATACAAAACTTGCTTGCTGGGAGGAATGTGTGACATGATCGATTGGTGGCAGATATTAGAAAGGTTCACATACCTGCACGAGCAGAATCGTCGGCCTGTCTCGAAGAGCCCTGGGCTATTAAGTTTGCCCGAAGCTGCGAACTTATTCCCAGGGGCATCAGTAAGGGTTTTCAGCACGAAGAAAGTAATGTTCATACTTACATATTGTCTAAACTCAGCGCCAAAAGAAAAGAGGTTTTGTTCCTCTCTATCCTTATTATTATTTCAGTGACCTCTTTCTCTTTCAAAGGCCACATGAGTGAGGTTAACCCCATTTTCTTTCTGAACCACGATGGCTTTTTTTTAGGCTTCAGTTTTAACTCTAAGTTCTTCAGCTCTCGCATACATGTGCGAAGTGGTTCGTCTAATGCCTGTAGTGCATCAGACGTTGCTGTGCCTGCTTTGACATAACTGTCAATAAGTTCAAGGAACTTCTCAAGAGAAGCAAGCTCTTTGAGGAAACTTTCGATTTCTTGCTGCGCTTGACCAACTTTGCTAATGTAACCGTAACCCAGAGAAGAGACCTTTCCGGTAAGTTGAATAACACCGATGATGCTTGCCGCAATGCCTAGTCCTTCCATGGTGATGCTTAAACGTGATGGTGACACGGTGACAATGATGATGATAATCTACATGTAGTGATCGAATATGGGCGGATAATACCGGCTTATTAACCGCGGGGTTTCACGGTACACGTGATCATGATATGTACCCAGCCGCGCGCCTTGTTTAAAGTACACCCGCAGGAAAAAAGTGAGGAAACAGCGGGGATAAAAATGAAAAGAAGTAATATAACTAAACAATAAAATACAGAATAGATACTATGGCCTCTAAACTATATTCACCACCCCCTATGATCTCCCTAGTCCTTTACTACTGCTGCAATTCTCTTTGGCATGCTGTCAATGATTTTTATATACATTTCCCCCAATCCGGCCTTTCCTACTCTTCCCTAGCTTGGGCTTCAATAACTTTTATGTTTTCATTCGGAGTAGCCTCTATCCACTTTCCAGACTTGTCAAAAGGCATGGCCACGGAATACTCATGGGGTTGTATTGCGGGTGTGGGGATGTCAAGTTGGAGGCACCCGTTGTCACGCTACTCGCTGTTTCCTCATTTTTTTCCCTGCGGGTGTACATAGGTGATTGGCGGGGTGAAACGTGGGGTAGAAATACATACATATAATTACATGTATATTACACATGTAGTTTACTCATTTGTATTTCTGTGCGTAGTACCACGGCTGGATTATAAGTTTCTAGAGCTTGACATACATGTAGTACATACCCACAGTAGATGGGTATGAGAAACCGGGGTTAGGGTTATTTAGTTAATTTCCGGTCTAATAATGAATTGCAGAGGAAATTTGACCATAGCATTACCCTTTCTATAAGGGTACGTACCCCCACCCCCACCAAAAAAAAAAGATTTAAGCTACTAAGGGTATCCTTATATCAAGTACAGTCACTCACGGGGTGAAGGCGGATCCTGTCTGATGGCGGTCAGGGATTTGAGGCCAATAAAAGAGTTAGGTTTTGGACGCCAAGGGCAAATTACTGCAAACAGAACCATCAGACAGGATCCGCCGTCAGTAGGTGAGCGACTGTAGGTATTCGGCCGTTTACCCTTAATTTTACACAAAAGTTTGGAATAATAAATACTTGTGTATATACCCCCACAGAACAGTTACCCTTATAAATAGTGCCTTTATAGTGAGAGTCGACTGTAGAGTGGCTGATAGTATCTAATGAACAGACATTGAGATTTTAGTACTTAGCCGAGTGATGGTATATGATTCAAATTCACGTGAAGACTTCCCCATTGCAATATACGCTAGTTAATCTGGGAGAGGGAAGGGGAGTAATTCTGACTTGAATTAGGGAAATTAAGGCAAGAATTAACCAGATGGCAATCCCTAATTAGCTAAAGCACCTGGAAGTGAAATAACGCGCCCAGAAAGCCACAACGATCAATCATCATCCATCATATCCTCCCCACACGCTAGTACCGTTTTCCTCAATCTCGCATCACCAGTCCAGTCCACCCCGCTTCCCACGATGATGGCCTGCACAGCGTTCCTCATAATCTCCCACCTAACCTTCGCATTTTTCAGATCCTTCTCAGCCTCGTCATATCTCTCGTCTCTTCCCCCCGCGGCTCTCCTTCTTTCCTTCTTTCGCTTCTCAGTCAGCGCCAGTAATCTTGCCGCGAGCTGCCTATTGGTTTCCCGCGCATCCGCAATTGCTGCCTGCGTCTGCGAGATGTTGTCGAGCGTGGAAGTGAGAACTTGGGAGAGGTTCGCATGCGTGAGTGAGAGCATGTCGCGGCGTTGGATGAGGGGCAGTAAGGCCCTATGCAAACAATGTTAGGCCTGATCTGGTCTACAATAAGGTAGAAAAACAATATACGGACCGTTCCTTAGCCGTGCTCCCTGCGCCAGAATGCACCGCCTTCAAGATGGGGTGGGTGATGAGGGTCGTCTCGAGGACCTTGTCTTTCATCTGTGTCTTTGCCGTGCTTTGCAGAAGCTCGCTTTCCGCTACCGCAGTCCTCTCTTGGAGATTTTCCTCGCCCTCATCTGCAGTTGATTTGTCTAAGTCAAAATCAACATATTAGTCTCATCTCTACGCAGAGAGTGTGGGGGGAATGAACCATCACCCTCTAATTCGGCCACTAGTACTCTTCGCTCAAGGCAGACCTCTCCCAGCCGATCGTAAAGCCCCAGCAGGTACTGCTCTTGCTCGCTCAGGATATTAACATTCTCTTGGACTCCCAACCGGGCAAATCCAACCTTGTGTGCCTGTGTCGAGAATAGCAGACCTAGACATGAAGTCTGCAACTGTTGGAGCGTGGTCATTGTGTAACAGTAATACTTTGCCAAACAAAGGAGACGCGTCGTGGGGATGCTTACTCGGAAATTACGTGCTCGTTGATAACGTGCAAGACGGTGTCCCACCCAAAACCTAACTTATCGCGTCAAGCAGCCAATTGCATGTAGGGTACATATCGCTTTGCGTAACCCGCATCATCCGTGCGGGCCGCACGCAAACTACGATGCATGGCCCCTGCATCCGCGATAATTTTGATCGGGTTGCCTTTGATAGGCTAAGACAAGGCTAAGAGATGTGCTGTCGAGAAACATTTCGGTATAGTAGATCGTTCGTTCCAGCTCTGCCTACTCAAGCCGCGTCCTGGCCATGTTACGAAATATGCCACGATTACAACCTGGCAAAAATAAAAAATTAGAGCGTGTTCTGCTACGTTTTTGATCAAGCCTTCGCAAGCTATAATGGAGGTGAATAAATTTCAGAGCCTTGTAATATACAATATTTGGGTTAGTGAATTTGATGCTGAGTTTGGTGCTAGCACGGTGAGGATTGGGTGGTACGGGCTTGGGTGTTTTTGTCTGGGCGGGGTGTTTGTCGCGATGTTGAGGCTCTGATAGGATGACTACCTTCAGAGGGGGTCTCACGTGTCGTGCCAAGACGGCCGATATTCGTTGCAACAGCACGGGCCTTTTAATATGGGTCAAGTGTATGTACAGTACATGTACCTAAGTACCTACAGAGATACAAGTGTATATCACTACATGTTCTCAAATTCTCATCAACACATAGGAAATACGTGATACATAATGTATGTACATGTATGTACTTGTAACCTCATCCAAGGTACATGTATTTACCTACATGTACATACATGTACTTAACCTACGAAATCGATTACATGTATCCACAACTACATGTAGCATTCTCTAAGGCCGGTCTCTCTTGGGGCACTTTTCGGTTCACTAGATATCATGATCTATGACGGTAATAAATGGTTAGAGTCCCTTAATTTAATTCAACTTTAATTTCGGTATAGTAAATAATTGTATGTATCTGACCGCACTAACCCACAGTTCATCCGAGGTTCATATATTTACCGCTATCGATATCATATTTTTGATCCCGATCACAAGCACAATTACACATATGTAATCCCCTCCAACTCCGGGAGGACAGGCGTGAAGGAACCTTGAACATTTCCTAGTACCTAATTCTTCATCTAGCCGCGAAGGCAGATTAATTGGCCCCTGTCCGCAGAATCTTTTGCCCCCCTCACGCCGGCCCCACCTGACCTCTGATATGTGCATGTATGGTAGTTTGGTATTCGGTTGAAAGTTCTTCGTTACCTTCTTCGTCCTCGTTGTCACTCATCCTGACATACCACACAGTACACAGTCCTTTATCTGGATCAGAAAGAAAGAAATGCTCTATACATGGACAAAAGCCCATCTCCACTAAATTCACCAGAGAAAGAATCTTGGTTCTCTAAAACCTACGTATCTCATGCTCATAGCCACTATCGCGCTAGTTTAGCTATCTAGTAGGTAAGCAGTAAGGGAGACATGACTGAAATAAGGGGAAATTAAGAAGAACAAGAGTTTATGAAAGCCACCCAACTTTGAGACCTTCCGGGCTAACTAATACCCTAAATTCATTTGGTTTTGAAAACAGATAACCTCCAAACCTCTAGCCACACAGGGATACACAGAATCAATTTTTTCTATCAGCTTTTCGAAATCAAAGCTCACAAATTGGGATATTAATAGAGAAATGCAGACTCCGCAGAAGTGAATGTGGGGCGAAGAGAAAAAGAAAACCCTTTAAATTTAACACGGGCGAAAAACACAGACGAATGAGAAAAAGACCCAGGAATGAACCAATGCAGGATATATATCAACAAGCCTTTAAAACCTGACAACTGGTTCCACATGTATTGGAAGCATTGAACAATAACAAAAGAGTTTATAGGCAAACCCCTACCCTATATCAAGCGCCAGGTGATTCGTTCGAATATTTGCGATAACTACCTTGCAACCCATCACCAGGGCCCTCGCTGTCTGGCTTCCTCCAATTATTTGTGGACTTTGAACCATAAGACCTCCCCCAAGTCTTTCGTCGGCCTGGGCCTTTAGGGACGGTTCCATTATTAGATGCCGACTGTTCAGGTTGGTTTGAATGGATAGAAGACTGCAGTCCATCTCTTGGGGAAGGACGGGTATCTTCTCTCGTTATAGAACGATAATCACCATCGACGAAAGAACTAGCTCTGCCCTTTCCTTTAAACTGCCTTGAGGATGCCTCATTAGAAGGAGTAGAACCCCGGTGGGGACCCGGTTCCTGATTTTCAGTTTCAGCTTTAGGACTCTGCGGCTTAGCTGAAGGCCTAGTACGGAAGCGGCGCTTTGGCTTCTTCTCGAGACCAGAGGCCGTGGAATTAAGATCTCCTCCGATGACATTTGAGGGCCCTCCATCATTTACGGGGCGTGGAGAAACAGAAACCATTTGAGGCACATTGCTAGTATCACTGGGTAGAGTGGTAATTGGAGCGGGCTCAGGGTATCCGGTGACGATGACACCGCCGGCATCTTGATCCTCCATCGATGCGTCCACTAAGGACTTTGACTTATTACTTCTTCGACGGCTCCTTCGGCGCTTCTTTTTAAGTTCAGCGTCGGGTTGAGTCTTCATTAGAGGAGAGGTAGGCTGTTCATCTTGACCATCTTCCTCATGAATTTCGTTCTTTGAGGAGGCAATTGGTGTTTTGATGTATGTTTCCCCTCCATCCCTCCCTTCAAGTTCTTTCATCTTTTCCTCGGCAATTTTGAGTGCTTCATCGATCCTATCCTCGACACTCTGCACCATAACACCCTGGTCTTCTTCATGGGCTTCAGATTCCTGATTGGTATTCGATGTTTTTTCTGACCTTGAATCTTCATTTGTCAGAACAGATACTGACGTAGTGGTATCACCAGTAAAGTTCTTGTTATTGATGGAAAATGACTCCTTGGGAGTAAACCCAACTTGAACTTGTTGTGGAATCGAGTCGTATTCCTGGGGTATATCCCTGGGGACGGCCTCGTTCGGAATAAATTCTCTAGCATCAGGCTTAAGTGAGGACGAGAGCTTGGGAGTTACCGAACGTGATGCAAATGAAAGCTGACCCTCCGGCTGCTTTGGGACATCAATATTCTTCAGGATGCTGTGGGCTGGGGACATAGCTCGGAAAAGGTTCTGGGGACGGAACTGAGAGTCTTGTGATCTCCCGAGAGAAGGAGAACCCTGAGCAGCAAAGGAAACATTTGGATGTCCGTTTGACCTTAAAGACGCTTGAGTAGAAACGGATTCTCCAACTGCGGCCTTTTTATCTTTCTTCATAAAAATACCGGAGCTACTAGAAGTTCCATCCATCTTATTGTCTTCAAGTAGGCAGGGATCAGCAGTATGAAATTGAGCCCCTGTTTTTTGGAGAGCTGTCCTAAGTTTTTCTTCTCGAGATTTTGGAGAAAGATCATTGACCATGGCCATATCTTTTAGATCCGCACCGGATTTTGGCCCCTCGTTTTTCATTTGTTTGGACCATAGATGGTAGTACTTGCCCTTTAACTCGATGAGCTCATCATGAGTACCTTTCTCGAGGATTCCGCCATCCTGGATGACAATAATAAGGTTGGCATTCATTATCGTTGAAAGACGATGCCTGGAATTCAAGGGTTATCAATAACAATGCACTCATCCTTGAACTATCTGTGCCCGGACAAGGGAAAACCTACGCAACCACAAACATTGTACGGCCTACTGAGAGTTCCTTAAATGCAGATTGGATTTGACGCTCAGTCTCCATATCGACCATGCTGGTCGCTTCGTCTAGTAAGATGATCTTCGGGTCCTTGAGAATCGCCCTGGCTATGGCTACCTGCACAATCGCTTAGTACTAGAATGCTGAATATTTTACAGGAAGCATACTCTTTGAAGTTCGCCACCTGAAAGCTTTACACCACGCTCGCCGACCTTAGAAAGATACCCATCGGGAAAACTTTCAATCTTATCGTGAATCGATGCCGCGCGACAAGCAGCAAAAACCTCTAGTTAATTGATGAGCAAATTCTTGAAAGATCATGGAATTAGGCATGTTGCAAAACTTACGTTCATCTGTCGCATCAAAATTGGCGTATCTGATATTATTCATGATGGTGTCATTAAACAGCTCCGGATCCTAAGTAAACTGTCAGATCTTGCGCCGAAAAACCAAAGCAGTTGCTTTTAGAGATATATACTTGAGGAACAACGCCCATATTTTCTCGCAAGCTCCAGAGGGTCACATCTTTGATATCCTGTCCATCGATTTTGATAGCCCCGGATTCCACGTCAAAGAATCTAAAAAGCAACTTCAAACAAGTTGTTTTACCCCCACCCGTTTCGCCTACTAGCGCGATAGTCGACCCTCCAGGGGCTTTGAAGTTGACTCCATTTATAGCAGATTTTCGGGGATCGTATGAAAATCTTACATTTTCGAACTCAATTTCTCCGCTTATCAGCTTCAAGTCCATTGCTCCTGGATTATCGACAACGGTGGGCTTTGTTTGGAAAAGCTCCAAAAGTCTTTCTGCATCAAGCATCTGTGTCTGGATCCTACGGTAAAAATTGGCAAAGTATGCTAGGGGGCTTGAGAGCTGAGCCCAATAGGACAACAGAGTGACAAAACTTCCGACTGGCCTTTGTCCCATGGTTACCATATAGATGGCAAGGAAACTGGCAGCTAGGAGGCCAATGGTAAAGATAAGGCTCTGTGCAACATTTAAAACACGCAAACCAATATCCCACTTTCGTTCGGCACGCTGGTAATTTCGAATTGCCTCCGAGTATCGGTCCTGCTCGTAAGGGACGCGATTGAAGTACTAATACTTCGTTAGGCTTCCATCCGAAGTAAATTTTGAACGGAAATACAGGTCCTAACTTACACTTACTGTTGTCCAACTGGACATAGTTTCCCACATTATACTTGCCTCCTTTCTTGACGCCTAGAGAATATTTAGTAGTTGGCTGATAATAAGTCGATAGAACACCTACAGCATTGAAATCCCTTCGCATTTGGTTCTTCCTTGCGCCGAGTCTCGCAGTGACCCATAGATAAACCATGGAAACCACCGCCACGATCAATGCCATATACGAATTGAATGCTATGTAGAAGTACACAAAAGCAACGCACAGATCAGCAAGCATTGGCAATACTGAAAATAGAACCGATTCGATAAACCCATTAACAGATCTTCCTTGATTGACCGAGCTATATAAGTCGCCCGTTTTCTTGTTGGTATGGAAGTCATGGGACAGTGACATGACATGGTTATACGCAGCAGTTGTGATGGAACGGTATGCATATTGATCGATGGGCATCCAGAGATATCTCTGCAATGCTGAGATGCCGGATCCGGAATCCAGCCAACGATACATAACATAAAGGGAAACCTGAACCCATGGGATGGAACCTATTTTCATCAGCCATGTTACTATGTTATAGCTTAAGGAAGAGCTTACCATTCCCATGAGCCAAAGCGTTGGTAACAACGCCGAGCTGATAAGGGACCATGACATTCAAACCGCGTTCAATAAGCAGACATATGCCGACTAAGATCATCGAGATTTTAAGCCACCCATCTTTGCTGGGCCAAACATAAGGCCAAAAGATCTTGAGGGATATCATATAAGTCACTTCTATCAAAATGGAGAGTACATCCGAAACTTACAGCAAAAGACTTGGCGTATATCCACCAGTTACCGCTTTCTTCAATTTTTTTAAGCATCCTCGCCTTGGCTTCCCTCGTCTCCACGCTCTCGTCGACACACTCCGGACTAGCAGTACCATACAAGCGACTTCCACCTGAACTACTATTATTGCCTGTGAGCAACCCAGCCGACTCTTCATCATTACCAGCCTCTTTCCTGTTGTCATATATTTGAAATCCCCAGAATACGGCAGGTAACAGTATAAGAAAAGTAATCCTAATGGCTTGGATAATGGACTTTGCCCTCTTGAAAGCATTGTCCGGTGCGTTGTAATAATTGGGAAGGATGATCAAACAAATTTCCGTGACAAGGGATAGGGCCCAGCATCCGTAATAGGGATACCAGACAGTGTTTATGCTGTCGAGAAGAGCAAGTTCTATAGCACCCCATGCGAGTATTGCGGAGAGTACATAAACCTAATGATATTATAGTCTCAGCACTATTTGATTGAAGTGGAGGAGATCCAGCGGTTCGTTACTTACGACATGGTCTTCGGGACTGTACCACCCCTTCTGAACTAGAGATCTAGCAAGCAACAATACAGCTTCTGCGACCTTTAAAATGTAAGAATCCCGGTTAGAAAATAACCTTCATTACTGACTTTGGCAACCATTGAAGCTTACATATGTAACTATAACGAAAGCTTGAATCCCAAGGATCAGGTTCCTCCGTACGATCTTGTTTGGGGCCTTCAAGTTCTTCATGGTGCAAACTGTAATGCCCTGCATGACGAGAAAGCACAGAAACAACGCGGGAGGGTAGATATAGTGTATGACACTAGACGCCTTGAGCACAGCTTCTGGAGAGTGCAACATGTTTCTAACCGCGCAGAATTAATCCACCTCCGCTTCAAATGAAAAAAAAAAAAAAAAAAGAATGCAGCCAGGCCGAGATGGGAACAGAAACAGAACACAATGGTTAGGCGATAAGAACGAGGGGAATTGAAGGTGTAAGGGAGTTAAAGAACGAGAGAGTAACGCCAGCGATGTGAATTGGTGGTGGATCCAAGGGGCTGCTAACTTGAAGAGGCCAGTCAAAGGAAGGCTGAAAACAATAGATAAGAAAGATGACGCTGGCTTTGGTGAGCTGGCAGCACGCTTAACTTAACGATCGGGACGCAGACGTGTAGGCGTACAGGCAATTACCAGCTACTCAGCTAGCGGGGTGGTTTTGTGCTTCAACAGACCAAACAAACTTTCGTGGAAGATACAAAATAAGTATTTCAGTTAGTTCTCTTCCTCCGGGCTAGTACCTGAGTGTTTTTCTCTTTTCTTGTTTCAATCACAGCTTGGTTCCGCTATTCCCCCGAATTGGAATTGATGAAAAATCTCAAGAAGCGGATCGGCTATAGTGTAGGGAAACTTAATCACACAGTATTGTGTACCTTCAGATGAACTTGAAGACAAGAAGGATTACGGGAAAGAAAGCTGGTGTGGATTATGTAGGTATGTATGTATCTGCAGGAATTATGTTAAAGCTCCGATAGGCCCACGTCAGAACCTGGGGGGTTGCAGGCTAGAGCAAGTAGCTCAAGCACAAGATATCTTCAGTAAGTATATATGCGGGCCGCAATGGCCATGGTACCAGTTATTGCTTAGGCACACTTGGGCTTCATACGTACGTACATACCGGCATCCATTTCTCCCCAGTCGCAGACTCGCAGTCCATGTCGCATACTGGCCGTGCACAGACTGAATTTTTTCTTCCTTTTTTTTCGGCTGTTTTCCTGGGACCAAGCTAGTTTCAAGACATTAACCAACCACGACTGGACTTTCATTAAGCGCCATGAATTCCTAACGTCCCTATAATTGCTAAGGGAATGCTCAAAGGTTTCGGGCCACCCCTCAAAGCACATTCGAAAAACACTGCATCTGCCAGCAAGCGTGCAGCTAGCGACCTAATGACCACGCGCCTGAACAACAACCGGCCTATATCTGCATGAATTGCTTACATACCCTCTGCTGTACTCTAGATCTAGAGTTGCTAGTATATGGCGGTCGGTACTCGGGACAGGCATGAAGAACCTGAACATCGTTTTTCTGGTAGCAACCACTTTGACCCCTGCTAGTGCGTTTTTATGTTCAGGTTCTTGTTACCTGCCCCGAGTACATTGCATACCGCATGTAGAGTACTCTAGAGTATTCAGCTAAGAAATTATAACCTTCCGATAACACCTGCAGCGGTAGCAGCTCCCAAAGTAATCATCCGCATAGATGTGAACCATGGAAACTCAGTCACACTAAACAAACGCTAAAACTGAGCCTCATGCTCAACCTCCATATTGGATCCAGATCACATCCTCAATCAGATCGTCCTAGAAACCATCATTTAACAGTATCTAGATTGCAAATGTGGTTTTGTTTTAAACTTGATTTTGGACATCACCTGAGACAATTGGAGACCTTCTGAGCTGTTTGGCGTGCCAATACTGATCCCGTAATTATAATGAACGGGGTATGGAAATTATCCGGTAGATTGCCTACTAGCTGCGCCAAAGCCTACATCTCATGATGTCGCTCCATAGCTGCCGACCATGTTGGACATATCATACAATACATATTCCCAGGGGTATGTACGTGCATATGTGTAGTACTACTAGTAAGTAGATTACATGTAGGTACATACATAAAACCCACACTCTAATTCCCAGGATCCATTACAGTGGATCCGAACCTAATTGTACGTGTATTTACTGGGATACATATACGCCCTGTTAAACACTAAACGCGTGCCTTTGGTGGGATGCATGTTGGATATGGATAAGTTTATAAGCAACAGACGCAGTCTATGTACTCTCTGTAAGTACTCTGTATATACATGTACTACTCGGGGCAGGCAAGAAAAACCTGAAAATGCAAGTTGCAAGCAGGGGCTCAATTTGGATAGCTTTTTGCCAGCCGCGAATCAGAGGTCGTTACCATAAAGAGTTCTTCTTGCCTTCCCTGAGTACAGTGCCAAAAAAGTGGGCGGATTCAGTACCTTACATACATATATCTAGCAGAATGCCACGAGATTACAGCACATGCACAACTAACGGTTTTTTTTTGGTAGTACTGCAATGCACCTTGTTATATCCTGCGCTACATAGACTAGTAAAATATACCTACATAGAGATGTATTAATATAACGACCAGCCATGGCCATCTTAAATTGAGGCTTCCTTAATCTACTCATGAATGTTTATTTCTGTTGACATCGAGCGTCATATACTGCCTGTTAGTTTGAGGTACGTACGGACAGGATGACAGGGCAGGACGGGTTAGGACGAGTGAAGAGGTTCGATGTCAAGGCCGGGTGGGTGATATTACTAGTACTTACCAGAGTTGTGGTCAACGACCTCTCTTATGTCTTTACTCCCTGATCCCACTCGCTTCTGTAATCAAGCACGAGCAATCATTAAAAGCTATCATCGTTTTCAAAAACTTCTATCTTTGTCGACGATCCCTTGGGTTTTCTTTCGGCTTGACCAGTGCACCACCATAATTATTGAAAATTATGCAAATTGAGTAAGATGTTGGCAGAGTTGGTATTAATTACATGTATACGTGTAGTAGATGCCTAAATGTTTATTAATCAATCGACGGAAGAAAGCGCCGTGCTGCTGGGAAATTTAATCTTGCTACTGGAATTCCCTGGGGGCAGGAATCGATATCTGAAATGTAGGTGCATACTACATGTAGTGAGCTGGAATTATCCAATAAACTTAGTAAAATAACTATGACACGTACTTAGTTCGATCGTGGAAAATAAAATCTTATTATGTAAATTACTTATTTTAACTGTCAGAGAAATTGATTTATCATATGTTATTGACTACATGTAACTAGTTGTAGGCTAGCGCTGAAAATTGGTTTGAGACTCATGCAGTTAGCTACATGTACATACTTACGTATACATGTTTTGAATTAGCTAGCTAGCCGCTGATACCAGGCGACTAATAGGCGAGTGAGACCATATGATTTGAAAAGCCGGCGCATTTAAATATTTATTATATAATACATGTAGCCGCGCGTGAGGCCGGGTTTTAGTACTCTGCTCGTCAACATTCGATCCTTCATGATTAAATGATCAGCATAACCGGTCTATGCTCAGATCCGAGTCAGAAGTCAACAGTTAAGTCACCTTCCCAGCGGTTGGCCTATGGCTACACACGTAGTGATGAAATCCTGGAATTAACTGATCTATCGCAAAACCTGAGAATATTTGTTGCGAGACAATGGGGGTATATATAAGATCTCCACACAGTACGTCTTTGAACGTCAATCTGCGGTATCTCTCCGGCTAGCATCGATATCGATACATCATGGACTCCTATATTGGCTCATGTGTTATATTTTTTTGCGATATGGTTACATGTACATATGACGTTTGCAAGTGGTGAAATTGTCTTAATGAACTGAATTTGATTGATCTTTATATAAGGCATTGCTATATACTTTTTTCTTTTTCTTTTTTTTAATTTACAGACGTCAAAACCCCGAGACGTTTGACATGTAGTTATATTTGAACGCTATGCGCATGCTATATATAGCTATACTGAGCAATCCTGTATACAAAGCTTAAGCTGAAGGAGATATATACCGATGGAATTCGAAGGAATCTTTGACTGCTGATAGTTTACCTTTTTTTTTATATCATGTAGTTGCTGATAGTTTACCTTTGTCTATAGATAGTATATATATAAAGTGTGTCCAACAATTTACAAGTAATAGAGGTATATGCGTATATTTAATTTTGGTCATAGATTGTGTTATAATCCTGAATGTGGTTATCTCAATCCCGCTACTCTACATATATATTTACAGTGAAAGCTATATATATGTATTGATTAAAACAATGCCATATTAGAATATATTACAGTATACGTATGTCTTTCCTTATATCAGTGCAGACGTACTCCAACCATCTTGTCGCGTCGGCAATTGAGTAAGAACAAATCTATCAATTTATACGGCGGAGATAGACCAAACATGCCATTGATACCCACAGATCCCACCTATGGCCTGTGAGATTGATCAGTTGAGGGCACATTCTTTACTACCTAGCTGAAGTCACATTATATTATATCGATCTTCAACTTATACATTTCGCATATGCAGGGTCATTTTTAATCATGCGATCTCGGCTTTGATTCCAATATATGTATATGGCCATTTTTCAATAGGCGAATGTTATGCCCAGTCCACCGTGCTCCTCTGAAGATCGACGATCTTTCTCCCAGCTTGCGGAACATAGACCCGACAAGGTACTCGGAAGAGTCCCGTAGGATTTCATACCCGGTTTGGGTATTACTTTGCCGGCAAAAACCTCAAACTACCGAGGATTTAAGACCTGTGTTGTCTAGAGCTGGAGCAAGTTTAGTTTGGAATACCTAGTGATAAAGGTTGAGTGAAGCTAGAATGGTGCAACATGACTTCATATCCGGCATTATAAGAGGTATCCTTTCACCCTGCAGTCATTAATAAATCAGCACTATCCCCTCCTTCTCTCGATTCCCAGAGCTTCATTCCTATTGTTAAGTGCAAGTGGATTTTTAACACACAAGATCGTTGCATAGCTGCAAGGCGTTTCCGAACACAGCTTTGTCATGTTGGAGTAGTTCCGTGGGGTATCTGCTCTACAATCATATCTAACTCCGAGCTCCGGCTAATTCGTTGATGCGCGTTACGTTTTAATTCTGATCTATCCAGGCCGCGGGCAAATCTGACAACATGGTGAACCAACAAATATTTTCGAAAAAGAAAGCTATGTATGAGCCACAATTATATAGCTAGACGCCAGGTACCAGTCATGCTTAAGCCACGCACAGTTATCTGTTGTACTTTGTGGTGCTGAAACAAGGATCGACGCAACAACACCGAATCCTAGGTCAATGATTGGATAGACATTAAATGTTGGTGTCTCTGCAGTGCAATCCCCGCAGCAAACCAAGCACCACCGAAGAAAGGAGAGCGAGCCTGCTTCATGCTTACTGAAAAAAAAAGTTGATAACTAACGAGATAGTTCTGATTGGATTGAGTTGGTGATTTAAAGTAAAACTCTTCCGTCCCTGTCTATCGAGAAGCGAGGTCTCGATATTGTATGCAATTAATGGATTAAACGAAAGAAAAAAAGAAAAAAAGAAAAAAAGAAAAAAAAAGCGAGGTCACGATAACTAGTGCTGATCATGACAACCGATAGGGCGAAAAGGAAAGAAAGTTCCAGGGTAGTAAGCACGTTGAAGTTTTTTCTAGCCAATGGATATATGTTACGGGGGCAGTTCCGGCCGGCTCCTAGCTAAGACTGCATGCAGGTTCTGGATAGATCTATAGAGTTTAAAGCCTGGATATGTAATGGATTACTCTACTCTAAATTAGATTCGGCAACACAAGATATTCTCAACCGTTAGCGTCCTTAATTCGATTGGACGTGACGTGACAGCAACTTTGGATTTTATTTTAGTTATCCTGACAAATTCTCTTGACTTTAGATTCTATCTAGCTAGGAGGTTTGGGCGGCGTACTTCTAAGCTGTACTCTATAGTAGATCCGACCCCTTCATTGGGTATGGTACAACAACTACAAACGTCAAAAATGAGTACGAATATTTCAAATAAAGACTTCTGCTGTCTTGACCTTCCTACTTCCACCGACTCCTTCTCGCAATCGAGGAAGGTACCGTACCCCCGTGAAGGCATACGTCTACTGAGATAAGGGTAAGTGTAATGGTTTGGAAATCCTTATACGGGAAAAGAATACATCAACATGCCAAGATATGTCCATGGAACTGCACATGTCCATACCTGTGGGTGTTTGTTAATAAGTACAAGTATCCCGATGTCCAATTCTTTATGTTACTGGTTGAAAATCTAAACCGTAAATACGCCTGGATATATATGCACTCTGCCCTCAGACAACATTCTGGGGAGCGACGTGACTGCAGCTGATTATAATATGTACTTAAGTTGCACATTGTCAGTTGAATTAATGCAGAGACGGCAGACCCATCTTTTAAACTCGTGATCCTTTGAATAGACAATATATTGCTCCCACGCGTACGTAAAAGTGTCTTTTCGGGCATAAATAGAGTGTCGCTAGTAATAAACTAAGGATGATTTAGTATTCGAGTGATGGTGCATGATGAATACACCTGATATATATCCTCGACTCCCATACAAAAACCATTGTCCCGGCTTTGAGAAAGCAACATAAATCCATAATTCCCTCAACGCTTTAATTTGACCAATGAAACAAGAAACAAATTGAGAAGAGCTCGCTCACGCTATCAAAATAAACAAACAGGTAGTACGTAATGAAATTAAACTAGAAGAAAAGAAGTCACCACCCCGAGTCTTCCCCTACAATTCACCGTCAACAGAAGTCTTCGGTTCTACACCCTCAGGCTTGGCAGCTTCCGTCTCTTTGATGCTAGCACTGCTGCTGACAGCTTCAACTGGTATAACTACCTCCTCTTCGACAAGAACCGTCTTCTCAATGATTGATGGAACCCGCTTCGTGGGCCACAAACTCTCCTTAATGAGCTTTTTATATCCAGCGACAGCCTCAAAAAGGTCAGACTTAAGAACATATTCGTTGTCAGAGTGTGCAGTTAAGATGCTACCAGGTCCATAAAGGTATTTCTTATGTTCTCCGTGAAGGTTGGGGACATCAGTGCCGTATGAGCATACGATGCTTTGGAAACCTTCAACATCATAATCAAGCACCTGTGGCCCATAAGTAACGCCTAGAAGTTTTATCTCCACAGGAAGATTCTGAACGCTCTTCTGAATTACGGCAAGAGTTTCGTCGAGATCGCCAGCAACTCTGACAAGTACAGATGCTATAGCGTGAGGAGAGATCACATTAGCGGCAACACCCCCCTCAATCTTTCCAACATTCATAGTCGATTCTCCAAGGAGATTAGAGGACGGCAGCTTCGCGTTTTCGAGATTATATAGCGCCCGAATGAGATGGCTATTTGCGTTGACCCCTAACTCGGGATATCCTGAGTGGCTTGCTCGACCCTCGGCGATGATATCAAACATGATTATCCCCTTGTGCCCAACAGCAAGCTTATTTTCCGTAGGTTCGCCGAAAATAACCGTTTTCCACGCGGGGCCGAGTTCATTCGCTGCCTTCATACCATCACCAGTGGTCTCCTCACCCACCACAAATAGGAGGGAGACGTCGCCTTCGTGGATTGTAGATGATGCAATCAACTCTTCGACGGCGATTATTTGTGCGGCAACGCTTGACTTTGCATCATTTGAGCCGCGGCCGTAAATGCTCCCCGATGAGACGCGGTAGGGTATATAAGGCGGGACTGTGTCTATATGAGAGGTTACGAGGGTGTGGGTTGTACGGTTTTGACCGATATACGCGAAGATATTGAACCTTTCGCCATCTTCTGACACACTTTGTGTTTCGACTGTGAAATTCTTCGAGATGAGATAGTTTGAGAGCCATTGTCCAACCTCGCGCTCGTTGCCAGTGATAGATGGGATATCGATAAGGGATTTGTGCAAGGAGAGCAGCGGAGAAGTTGAGATCGGGTCTGCATATTTCTTGATGAATTGTGGGAGCTCAATAGATTCAAAGCGCGTCTTGATCGTCTCAAGGGTGAATGGGAGCTTGAAAGCACTCGATGCGAGAGGGAAGAGAAGAAAAGCTAGAGGGGTCGAGGAGACCTTCATTATTGCAAATAATGTAGGAGACGCAGTATAGGAGGAGGAGAGGCGATTGTGGGTGTAAGTGGGTATCTGAATCTCGATGGTGGTGAAATACAGAAATATCAAGGCACAGACCACCGGATGACGCTGCCAAGTTTCCTCCCCAACATTTCTCGTCCGGGTAATGCGTCACGTCTCCCCGCAGTTTCTCCACGCGTTCACTCCTCGGGTCCCTGCCCCCACGCGCAGCTACTTCAAAATGGATATCGATGACCTCCTCCAAGAGTTCGAAGATAAGAGTGTTCCTGCCGGAACCCGTGATATTAATGATCTCACGCAGGCATGGATTGCAGAACGGACGGCCCCTGAGATTCTGCCCTACCAGAATGACCTCCTCGAGAGGCTGATGGAGCGGATACGGGCGCAGGTACGGTAGTTCTAAGAATATATTAGGGCTTAGGGGCATGGAGGAAAAGCTAACTTACTCCACGTCTTACTTTTCTCGTTGAGAACAGATTGAACTAGTTGAAACTCAAACGGGAGACCTGGACCCAAAGACGAATTTCAGCTTAATCCTGATCCAGACAGAGCTCGAAAGGGTCAAATTCCTCGTTCGCAGCTACCTGCGCGCGCGTATTCATAAGGTATTCGTACTTCTCTACTGCGATCATCCTTTCAAGCCTTACTAATTACCCCACTAGATTGACAAGCACGCAATTCACATCCTCACCACGCCTACTACTCGTGGTAATCTCAGCGCCCCTGAACTCTCATATCTGAAGTCCCACCTCGCAATACTCAACTCCCATTACCTGTCATCCTTCCTCCGCAATTTCCCCGAGCAGCTGCGCCGCCTCGACGACAAAGCTGGAGGTATATCTATGGTTGAGGAGCCTGACCTTGACGGCGCAGTATTCTGCAAGGTTGTACGGGATGTCGAAGATCGTACAGTCAAGATTCTAGGGACAGATGCTGAGTTTGAGCTCAAAAAGGGGGACATCTATGTCGTTAGATACTCGGCAGTTAGGGAGTTTGTATTGAACGGGGAGGTGGAGCTTATTTAATTCTGGGCACTGGCGTTATGGATTTCTTTTTCTGACATCTTCTAGTAAATATTTATCAATTGGTCATAGCTTTTTACACAAATATCTTTTTCGTTGATGGGCCAAAATCTGCAGGTATGAGATCAGCGTTTTTAAGCTTGGATCATGTAATATCACTCGCTCAGTATCAGGGTTTTCTGAAGAAATTTTTTTTTTTTTTCGTTTAATTCATTAATTACATATTTTCTGAAGTTAATTAATAACCCATTCGTGTACCTGAAGTTGTTAATTTATTGGTTGAAGTCCGCCTTGTAGTTGCCCTGGACGAAGTGAAGGGCTAAGAGCTTATATCGCCAACCTCTGATTGGCTACCCCGCTGGACTAATATTCCTAACCTAAAATAGTAATATTTAGGCCCTACTTTACGAAATTAAGTATCGCGAGGTTTCGATTGCGACTGATTGATAATTTATTAATTGTATGATTTCGACTACGAGCTAGGAGGCACTTGTTTAGAAATTATTTTAAAGTCTTCGTTCAGGGCATACGACTGCCCCTAGAATAAAGTCAGAAACTGGGGCATCATGCCTAGTATACATGTTTTAGGGAGATCAAAACTGAGGGTCCTTGGCCACAAGAAGAGACAGAACTAGATGTGATATCAATTATATCAACTATCATAATGGGGTGTAAACTCACTACGCCTTAAATCGAATAATTGAGGCAATTATCCTGGAGAAGATGTTCTTGAGCTCTCATAAAGTCTTCATTCTCAAACCACAATTATCAGTATACTAATATAATACATACCGTCTCAGGATCCCCAACCCATTTTGATGCCACTGCAGGCCGCCACATGACCCTCATTGTCCCCATTTTAAACCCTTCGAGAAACAAGATACAATGCCCGACATAGCAAACCCGAAGAAAAAAGAGAGAGAAAAAAAACTAAACCGCTTCCGACTCCTCCCCACGTGAACATGCCGCTTATGGTGTTACACCCTTGAATATGAAAACGAAAATGTCGATGCAGAGCAGACATATATCCATCATAATGTGGAATGGGCAGAGTGGCGACGAAAGAGACCCCAGAACACAAATGACAACTCCATGACAAAAAAAAAAAAAAAAAAGCAGTAGAAAACAAACCATAAGATACATTGAAAAGATAGATGAGGGCCTTCCATCTTCCCCGGCCCCACTCAAACCTGCCTACCTTACTAGTGGAAAGACTTCCGTATCCATCTAATTACACAAACATACTTTTTGGGGGGAATTCACGCCAGATTGAGACCAATTATCAAGGGGTAAAATAAAATAATAGAAAGAAGTTTCGTAATGTAATTGAACCGATGACGTATGATTTACTGACGGGGAGGTGACGAAGAGTTGTTGATGTGTTGGAACAAAGCTCCAAATAGCCTTTCAATCTGTTTTTGGGGTCAGCACAAGTACATGAAAGGAAGAAAAGAAAGAAAAAGGAGGGGGGAGGGAGGAAAAGGAGAATTCGGTCGGTACCTCTGGTGCTGATTTGATGAATGGTAGGTTCCAGAAATCATAAGTTGGATTCTTGAGTAACTCAAGCAAAGTAATGATCAATCCCCATGGATGTGGTCGATGAACAATCAACCTTTCCAACAAAACACGCGTAATTTGCTGACGAACGTCTGATTCGGTAGACTTGTTCTGAACAGGCCCGAATAAAAACAAGAGCAGATAACTGAAGTAATGGGTGTGGCTGTTCGGATAGCGAAGATGGTTCGCAATTGCACTTAAGAAGAAATAACGTGCTTGGGGACTCAGATCTGCAGCTAGTCTTGCGAATAGAGCAGCATGGGGACTTGCCGTCTGAAAAGATAAGCCCTTCGCGTTCATATCTTTAATTGCCTCCATACCAACATACAGAACAAGACTGTTGAGGATGCTCGAGTTGATAGTGACAGTGTTAAAGCCTAGCCCTGCTTCTTTCCTTGGTTCGGTTTCTAGCCTGTCCAAGATCCCACGAATTGCGGTGTTACTGGGCCCATCGGTAGAAGCTAAACAAGAATCCACCAACTCCTTAACTCCACTCTTGACGAGAGGTTTGAGAACATCCCCACAAATCTTCGGGGCGATCCGAATTTCAGGAAGGCGGTCCACTTTCAAACCCGCAGTAAACGGATCTGGGAGGTCTGAAAGCGTGGAGGGGTATGCGCTTAAGATGAGATTGCGCAGCTGGGTGCAATGTACTGGAATGACCTCGCAAATCGAAAAATGCCACTCAGCAAGGAACTCCGGGAAATCGTGATGCAAGACCAAAAGAATCCTGAGAACACCCCTGTAAAGAAGTTTGATGACCGGAGGAATGGGCAATTCCTTTAATAGAGTGCCGATGTATATCAACATCGTCTCTAATATTTTCGCAAATGTAGAGCAGCCTTTATCACCCTCCAGCGTCAGGAGCTTTGGCATAAAATACCGATGGCAAACTAGGGTCATCCAATGGAAGCTGAACATTGGGAAGAAAGCTGGTTGAATTGTCAAAAAACACTCCGAGAAGACCATTAATATCCTTTCTTGATATGCTCCCAATTGGCTTTCGATGCAATGATATTCGTATAGCATACTTGAAAAAAATCTGAAAAAGACCTTCTGAGAAAAATGTTCCCCGCGAGTCTCATGGTGGAAATTAAACACGAAGACGACCAGAGCTAGGATGCTGTTGAGATAATCCGCCTTGTCCAAGAATTGGCCCTTTGAATCGTCCTCCACCTGATATTTAACCAGTAATATGACTAGCTTCGCTAGTGCATCAATAGGAATATAGCAGTTGGTTTGGATGCTTCCACCATTGACGGTAGTCTGCTCGTACTCGCCGATACAGAATTCAATACAGGTTCGGAAAAACTCGCACGAAGATGCCATGTCTGCAAGGACCTTGCCCTGATGTAGTTGCATGATGAACGCTGAATAATTCTTTTCCGTCGTAGAGAGATGTTGACAAAGCTGCATCCATTCAGTGAAAATGTACTCCATCTGATCTCTCTTCTCGCGGTCCTCCAGATCGAGCTGATCTTGTTCGTCCTTTTCTTCCGGCCCTTGAATTTCTCTGACCAGATCTAGAGCAACCTTATTTGTTGGCTCCTGTTTCAGCCAATGGCCCAAAGCATCAAGAGATGCCGCGAAATCGGATCTCAGGACCAAAGGGTTTGGGCCCAAAACAGTTTCTTTCATCACCCTTGACAAGAACTCTAGCGTACGCGGCCTTCTGGTGTTGAGAGATTTGGCAATGGTGGTGTCTAGATGTGTAACCGAAATCAAATCCGTCTTCAGGAGCATGACCGTAACAGGGGCGTTAAAGAGTCGCTTTACATTATTAGTCAATATCATCTTAAGACTGATTAAAACTCATACCTCGTCTTCTCGTGGCTGAGCAAGCCATAGCACAACATCCTGCCTGGTACTCGCCGATAGCTCACACACTTTCCGCAGGAGATAAACTAACGCTTCCACTTCTAGCTGAGTCTGATCCTGCCCATCAGTGAATAGGATTTGACAAATTTGAGAAGCCACTGCTGAACATAGACCATCTTTCACAGGGCGCGTGAGAAGCGGGTGGTTGGCAGAGATACTCTGCAGAATTGCATTGCAGAAATGGAAGATAAGGTGTTCTGTGCTAATGTCTTCAAGGTGCTCTTCATCACTACTTCGAGCAGCTCTTCGCATTTCGCTTAAAAGAGACTGTGATTATTAGTATTTCCCAAACATTGTAAGCAAAGGCTTAAAATGTTGCTTACCCCAATTTTAATATTTAGCTCTTTCGGATCAATTTGAAGTTGCTGATGAACACTGGCAGATTGTTCCTGGGCCCGTTGTATATCAACGATCCCGGTTGATTGAGCCCCACCTGACATATACTCTGACGGGAAAGGGTCTGTGAAGGAATTCCTTGCTGCTGCCTCATGAGTTGCTATCCTCGAACCCCGGCCAAAATCATCGTAGACACTCATTTGCTGTGGTGTAATTCCCCCAGGCTTTAACCTGAACTGATCCGGGAGGTGGAAGGCGATTCGAGGAATATTTGCCGCCATGAACGGGTGCTGAAGCCTTCTTTCCCGATGCTGCTTGCGCGTTTGATAGGCTTGAGCTAAGCTATCATCAATTTCAGGGATCGCTCGATCTTGCGCTGTTTTTTCAATAATATTACAAGCGAGATCAATATTGTCGTTAACGCACATGGTGACTGTTTGATCTGAAACTGATGCCTCGTTATATCCGTTCTGAGCAAGTAATGAACGGATATTGTTCGTCATACTCATGCGTAGTGGGTCTTTGCAAGTTACGTGCGCAAGACTACCAGCGAGATGTCGGACCAAATTATGCGCGGCACCCCTCATCTTACTTTCATCGCCTTCCGTAGCATAGTCCTTCTGAATAAGCTCGGAAGTTGAGATACTGGCAATTGTAACAGATCTCTCAACGACTGGCCCGATGATTTCCCTAATTGCGCGATCAATCGCAGTCTGCAATATCCTTTTTAAAGCAGGATGCTGGATTAGAGAGTTTATTATAACTTCGTCTGCATATCCAGAAGGAACTGGGTCGGTAATCGGTGCGAAACCTTGAGGCGGCTGTAAAGAAAGATCTTCTATTGGCGGCAATGCCTCCTCTTCTTTCACAACAGGCCTATCTCTAGTCTCTCTAATATCGGTTGCAGGCTCAATTGTTTTGATGTCTAACCCCAAGTTTTTGCAGAGAACTTCAATCTCAAACCTTGAGTTAAGTTTGAGCTCAACATGCTGATAAAGTTCTGCTAGGAGACGAATAATAGCCATCAACCAAGGGTTCGGAGGTTTAAACACTGTGGATTTTGTCGATTGCTCAAGAACCTTGCGTGTGAATGGCAGAACGACACTCAGTCTCTCAGTGATGTACCCCTCAATAATGAGGTCCTTGAAAGACACATTCTTGAACTTTATGGGTTTATCTTTCGCAATTGTCAATCCTCCCAACCAACTCGCAAGTTGTTTCAAGTATGTCCTCTCGCTGGCATTTTGCATTGTGGCTTCTGCGTTGAGCATTCCAATGATATTGATGTACGTCTCCCGTAGAACCTCTGCCATCAACCCCTTGTGACCGAATTTGTCCAATAAATCCAGGTACAAAGGGTGGTAGTTAGGTTCCATCTTTGCGCGCTTGACAACTAAGTAGTCGGCGAACCATTGGTGATGTTCCTCCTGTAGAGCGTCTTTGAGATCCTTGAGTTTACTATCTAGGTTTGTATGTGAAAGGTTGTTAACAATAAACAATACCTTATCCTGCACCTCGATATCTGGGTCCTTGTACAGTGACTGATCGCGAAGTGGTGGGTCTGCATTTACAGACTGGAAGTGCGGGTGGGATGGCTGGACGGGAGACGGGGGTTGAACAGAGGAATTGCCGTTTGTCAAGGGAGGAGCAAGGTCATCAGAGTCTGAACTTCCGTTAACAGGTTGTGGGTCAACCTGTCTATCAGCTGTACCCGCGATGACGTCTTGCACAATACTCCAGATATCTGTCCCCTGAAGACCGGGAACTTGTGCCAACAATTTGCAGTACTCCTTCCATTCTTTCAACCGGTCCTTGAAGTGCAAGAGTGCTTGGAGTCCAAATTTGTACATTGTAGACGATGGCTCGTGATCGCGTACAGCTTGCCATACCATTGCCAAAGCAACGCGCAATGGAATACCGTCGATCAGCTTGTATAGAATAATACTCCCAAATAAAACAGAGGTTGTAGCAAGGGCTTGAAGGGGGTACGAAGGGTAACAATGGTATTCGTCAAATAGACCATGAATCATACAAGCAAAGAGGTCCTGTTCTTGAGGGACAACGGAGATCTTGAGCTTTTGAAGATATTGGACCACCTCATTGAGCTCGGTCTCTTGACTATACATCATTTTGTAGTTCTGTTGCATATCCTTATCAACGTGAGGCGGAAATCCATTGCTTTCGGCGTTATTTTGCAGGATAATGGCGTCCAGTCCAGAGCCGAGGTTTATTAGACGGGGATAAGCTTGTATACAAAGGCGTTGACATTCTGTGACCCGCTCCTGATGCTCTTGGGTCATCGGTGGTTGACTAGCAAAACATTAGTATAGTTGATATGGGGGGTGCCAATCTGTGAAGGGGCTTACTTTTTGTCAAGTAATGTAAGAAATGTATGCACAGGTCCTACACGGAGACTAACCATGGTTGGTTTGCCACCTTCTCTTGCTTGAGTATATTCTGCATCCGCCTTTATGTGTAAAAATCTATAACACTGCATCACGAATTCCCCCTCATATTTGTTGATCATTTCCTGAAGCCACTTTTCCAAATTAAGGTATTCCCTCCTAGCCGCCAATGACGCAACATCCAATACAAATATGGCATTCTGAGCTTCTAAAAGGTCGCTTAGGCATCGCAGATCTTGTGAAATATCGAGAATCCGGGTGATATTTAAGTTGTTGGCAGCATGATATTCAAGGAATCGATTAGTGACAAATGGTTTATCGACTTGCCACAATCTCCAAAAGACTAGCTGGTGACTCGTGTGCCCTTCAAAGAAAATGTCAAGCAACTTTGAAACTATGCGGTCAAGCGTTTGAGGCCAAGGCTTTGGGATCATCAAGGCTCCACAAAGCAGAAGCTCTGGCGTGAATTTTGCAGCTTTCTCCATTTCTGCTTGTGCTGCTTGTTGTATATCCCGGGGAATAGTTTCATTTAGAGCCAAATAAAACAGAACATCAACAGCATCAAAGGAGATGAACTTGTGAGTTTCGAAGGTAGCAACCATGAGTTTGAGGGCACTACTAGCCGTGGCGAAATCCGCAGAGGAGAAGACTTTCCTAATCCCAGGAATCCTCATAACATCCAAAGTGTCCGCCTTGATATAACCTCTTAATACCGACCACTGCGCTCGCGGATGCTGCCACCGTCCGCCCCAGAGCTTATAAATTGGAAATTCGACACTGCTAGTTCCATGCTGCAGAGCGCTCAGTATGACATGCAGCCCCTCTGGGCCTTCCAAGATGAAGTCCTCCCGATCCAGACCTTCAATAACTCTCTCCCAATCAAACGATTGAGCCAGGTTCTCCTGCTGTAAAGCCTGCACAAAAATATCGGCATGCCAGGCAATTGCATTTCGGCTTGTGGCCATGAGGACCAAAACGTCTGTGACTTCGCTCTCAGAAATTTGAACCCTCCATTTCCGCTTTAACACCTCCCGGCACTTTTCTAGCGAGGCTGTACTCTCAGGTCCTATTTGCTGGAATATCTGAACTAGGGATTCTTGCTGACGAAGCTTTTCGATAGGTTCTGTGATGTTGAAAACCTCTTGAGGCAATGCGGTGTTCTTGTACCGCGATCTTGAGGCGTATGAAAGATTGAGTTTTTCAACATTATCAAAGAACTGATAGGCGGGTTCCGAGAGCATTTGCTCCACAAATAGGGCAACCGCTTCAGGTGTCATCTCGGGATGCTTAGAGGGATTTGCAAGGATCTCAAGCATTGACCGAAATGATTTGCTCACGATATCGTGACCTGTAGCACCAAAATTAAGAAAGAATAAAGATAATAAAGAGACAAAGTCCTAACCTTTATTCCGCAAATCAGCTCGGGGACTAGATTTCAAACCAACAGCCAATACACATTTCTGTAAGGAGTCCAGGCCGAAATGGCTGAAAAACATAGATACGTCGAAATCTCTAAAGACCTCTCCATCTGGGGTCACCGGCGTGATCACATCAACGAATTTGTCCTTAACCTCGTGTGGTAAGCTAGCCAACTCCTTAATTCCCTCTGCAAGAATTCGATGACTGCTGCTAGGCGAGTTTTCGAAAGACCGACTACTCGACGATGACATAATGTAAGTGTAATTATTCGTAATGATTTTCCGCATGACTTTCTGATTGATCTCCATGCTTTCGTCTAGGAGCTATCATGTCAATTCTTGGTTAGCAAACGAGTGGCTGCAGGTCAATGGGTACATGACAGCAGGATAAACACTGAGGTCTAAAGCAGAAAAATAGTGTCAGTAATACACACCTTCCGTATCTCCTTAATATTCACGTCGTAATTCTTTTCGTTCGTAGCAGATATCAAAAAATTGACCTGCGCAATAGCTAGATTATTCAAGTGCGATGACCCCGCACTCCCACTTCCCGCACCGCCTCCAGCGGGCTTCGCAACCGAACCCGGAAAAATATTTGATTGTGGCGTCGTGAAGGACGAGATGGGCAGCAGCTGAGATGATAGATGCTGCTGATGGATGGGGTGACTAGAAGTGGATGAGCTAGTAGAATGGTGCCGTGATGTTGGCTCAGCAGATGAAAATAGCGAGAAGGCAGAGGAGGAGGATGGATTAGCAGAGGAATATGATTGATGGAGGTCAGAGTTACTCCGGTGACTGGCGTTCCTGTATTGCTGGGACAAAAGATGGGAAGATCCGCCGGAGGTGTGGTCGGATATTGTCTGCGGTTGTGGTAGTTGTGCTATGTTCTGATGAGGGTAATTGTGGGTATTAGAAGTGGTATTATTACTTGGAGGCGTGGAACTATTCTGCGCTGTCATTCTATTGGCGACAGAGAGGTCCGATGCTCATTATTCGCAAGAGCGGGCAGTAAATGCAGGATGGGGAGTATGCAAAGGGATGAGACGAGGACAATGTGGGTATGGAAGGAGGGGGTTTAGAGGAAGTGGGAGAGTAGAGGGCGGGACGAGTGAGGTAGGCTTCTAGGAAGGGGAGGGGGGGGGGGGGAGGGGGGCGCCTGTAGGTAGGTTCGTACGTCTTTAGAATTCGGAATCGTTTTCTTTCTCTTCCTCTCTTTTCGTTCTACTACTGGATCTTGTCACGATGTGATGTGAAGGTCAACAGGGATTTCCGTATTGGTGGGAAGACAAGACAGATGTGAAGAGATAAAGGTGAGTGTAGACAGAGGCAGGATGTGATCGAAATGACAAAAGAGAATAAATAAGGAAGCGAAGCGATGATACAGTGCTGAGCCTTCTTCACCTTCTCTCCCAGCTAGTTTGCAGCAGGGCTTACTGTGTAGCCTTTCTTTCTCTTCTTTCTTACACTGAAGTTTGATTGGGATTGGAACTGGCATTTGCTCTTTACAATCTTTGCATTGTGGTGGATAGTGAGGTGTGGCTTTTTGTGGCTAGTGAGTTATTCTGGTTTCTACTCATGTAAACAGGATAACGCATACTGTGTGCGTTTTTGAAGCTGAAGGAAGGAAGGGCTGAAGACATCCCCTACTCGTAGTAGCTCGACGTTTCCACGGCAACATCACCAACCTGTGTGGCCCAGGCTGCAATCATAGGCGACAGGCAGTAAACATCTCAACCACGAACCACAACTTAGCTCTTGGGCCTCACTCATCTCCCTTCAGCCCTGTTATCCCTCTTCCCCTCAGTGCGATCGTGTCCATTAAACTAAGAGCTCTGCTACAAACACTTCTTATACCTCGGGCATTTCTTTCTAGTTCTCGTGCTTGGGGTTTTTCTACGATATCGTACTCCTTACTTCCCTTATTACCATTACGACTGTCACGATTTAACGTTTAAACGCCATCAGTACTAACCCACAGACATCCTGCACAAGTCTTGCGCTATGTCTATTGCCCCAACAGAATCAACCACCCTATCTTGTGCGCTTCCCATACCTCCCCCGAGCACATTGCTGCCCATCAAGATCTAACAATTTCTCATAGTTGCGAATAACTTCTGGGGTAAAGATGACGCTGGCGTCGGCCCTCTCTTCCAGCGCATGCATGATGCCAAAACTACCTGCGACGAATTGAAGACTTTCTACACAGGTAACCGTTGACTCCAGCATTTTCGCCTGTATGGAAAATTACCTCTGACAGATTAAAGCCCGTGCTGCCATTGAGGAGGAATTCGCCAAAAAACTATTGGCTCTTGCTAAGAAGCCTTTAGGTTCTAGTGAAACTGGAACCTTGAAGGCATCCATGGATATTTTGAGGTTGGAGGTGGAAGGCATGGGTAAAGCGCACCAAAGTATCGCGAGCCAGATGAAAACGGAACTAGAAGAGCCATTGACGGCATTTTCCAGTACGATGCGAGAAAGGCGGAAAATTGTGCAAGGAGGTTGTGAGAAGATTCTAAAGCTTAAGATGCAGCAAACCCAGCAAGTAAATAAGGTCATTCGTCCCATCGCCTCTCGACAGCAGACAGCAGCACTAATATTATAATAGACAAGAGATCGTTATGAGCAAGATTGTTTGAAGATCAAAGGATACCTTGCCCAAGGGCACATGGTTATGGGCCAAGAAGAGCGGAAGAATAAAGCTAGACTTGAGAAGACCCAAGCTGCACTGGCTGGCTCAAATGCAGAATACGAAGCCGCTATCAAGGCGTTAGAGGAGACTACCACGCGATGGAACAGGGACTGGAAGGCTGCTTGCGATGTGGGTTCAGCATTATCAAGTGTTGGACTTTATTACTAATATTTATATGGACAGAAATTTCAAGATCTTGAAGAGGAGAGGATTGATTTCCTCAAAGTTAGCCTGTGGAGTTTTGCGAATATATCATCAACTGTTTGTGTGCATGATGATGAGGTAAGTGTCGAAATAATCCTTTAGTTTGGACTTGTAACAAGATTACGCTGACCGCAAACAGTCTTGTGAGAAAGTCCGAATGTCCCTGGAAGATTGTGAGGTTGAAAAAGACATCACTTCCTTTATCTTGGATAGGGGAACCGGACAAGATATTCCTGGTAAGATAGGCTTGCTTAACTCAAAGCCGAATACTAACAGAACTAAGATGCCCCCAAGTATATCAACTTCAGCCGTGGCGATGTCTCGGACGATGATAATTCGGAAGCTGGGGGGGAAAATTATAGCGTAGCTCAATTCCCTCGAGTAGGAAATCCAGCATATAGATCCTCTTCCCCCAACCCTTCAATGACGTCCTCTTCTCAGTCTGGATCTACACCACCATCCGAGGTAATGTCCCGTATCCAGAGCAAATCTACCCCCGAGCTACAAGCCCAGTCTCAAAGCGCTAGATCTCGAGATAGACAGCGTCGTGAACATGACCGTCGAGAATCTGAACGGCAAGAGCTAGAAAGGAAAGATCTTGAGCGACGTGAACTTGAACATCGGGAACACAGCCGTCGTAATAGCCGTGATCAACGTCTCCGATCTGCTGAACCGCTCACTCCGCCTGCCAACCGAGAGATACTTCAGAACGCAACACCTACTTCAAGGTCTCGCCGTGATACGCAATATGCTCTGAGTTCATCCACTGCGTCAAGAACTCAGCAATACGAAAGAGAAAATTCACAACGTCAGTCAACACCCCATAATAAGTATCCTCTGGACGGAATGACCATGTATTGTCGCCCAGGTGCCCTTGTTTCTGACGCTGCCAGCTCGAGTGGAAGTCCAGTTGCCCGACCGCCTAGTAGTCATGCTTCAGGAAGCGACTATTCGAACCCGACGTCCGTTTCGAGCCTCGGCGACGTTGTACCTCCTCCTAGCATCGGCGGCGACCGAAGAGGGTCTCCGACAAAACAACAACAAATCACCAAAGATGACCCTACACAAAAACGCAGGAGCGGGTTCTTCAGTAGCGGTGGCCCATTTAGAAGGAAGAGTAAAAGTGAAAAGGAATCGAATCGCCAGATGCAGTTGCAGCAGCAGCAGGTTCAACAGCAACAGGTTCAGCAGCAGCAGGCTCAGCAGCAACAGCAACAGGCTCAGCAACAGCAACAGGCTCAGCAACAGCAGGCTCAGCAGCAGCAGCAGCAGCAGGTAACTCAACAGCGCCGTATTGAGGCTCAAAGACAACAAGAACAGGCTCAGGGCAGGCCCACAGGCTCTTCAAGCGCGAGGAGCAATCGTAATACTTGGGCACCAGGGACAATTACTAAGAACACGATCGCCTCACAGGGTGGTCAAAATAGGGGTGGATATGAAAGTGGCTCTTCTAATAGACGCCAGCAGGAACTTTTGATCGGTAATGATCGTCATGAGAGCCCTGAACCTATTGACCCTAGGGCCAGTTTAGCGTTGAATGTTGGGGGTAATGTTTTTGATGTGTCAACGCCCGCAATTAAAGATAGGAGTTTGCAAAAGCCACAGGAGGAGGAGGAGGAGGTCCCAGACCTCGACCCTATTGCACAAGCGTTGGCAGAGTTGAAAGGTGTGACGAAAGGTTCAACTGGCAGTAGAAACACTGCAGATAGATATTTTGGGTTGGCCACTCCTACCCCAGGCACGATTCCCACGCCAAATTCAAATCCTGGAACGGCTAGCTCTCAGCGCGGAACACCTCTCCCAGGATATGCTCCACCAAAATCAAGCGCTCTTGGTCTTCCACCACCAGCTTTCACTTCTGCTCAGATGATTGAGTCAACTAAAAGATATGTCAATCAAAGAGACCAAATGCTTGATGGGCCCCCGCAAATGCCTGCCGCAGCAGCAGAGAATTCATTGCGAGGGAATTCTGGGCGACAAAGAGCAAATACCATGGATTATGCTGGCAATCGTGCACAATCCCGTCAAAGTTCCCATGATATACCTAGAAATCGACAGGAAAATAACAGATCGGTCAGCCCTGTTCCGACAAACCGAAGCGTTAGCCCACGTCCACAATTATATGGAGACCATAGATATCGCAATACCTCACCTCAGCCTCAACCAATGAACAGTTACTCCCGTGGAAATTCTCCAAACCCTTACACACAATCTCGCCCAGGCACAGCAAACTCCAAGGGCCAGTACACTGCCTATTCACATCGTTCTATGTCACCAATGCCATCTGGACAGGAGGTTGCTCTTAATGGTTTTAGAAATCACTCACCTGCTCCAAGTCATCACAGCAGAAATGACAGTTACGGATCAAGAGGGAGGCATCCGGAGAGTGTTAGAGGTGGTTATGAAGGGAATACCTCAAGGCAAAGCTACTATGAAGGTAGCCAAGGTGGAAGTCAGATAGGGGCTGTTTCGGCATATCAAGGACAGGTCGCTCGGCCTAGGAGTAAGAGCGTTGTCGATACTAGCAGAAAGTATACCAGAGAAGGAAGGCTTGTCTTACATTATGGTGAGTTATTTGGATTCTCTGGGTCAAGATCTTGTTACTAATTCCTTACTACAGCGAGAGCAATATACCCCTACCAAGCTACTATTGATGTGGAATTATCTTTTGCGAAGGGCGATATATTGGCCATTTTGAACGAACAGGAAGACGGGTGGTGGGAGTCGGAGATTGTTGGTGTTCAGGGTAGAACTGGTTTGGTGCCAAGCAATTATCTCCAAAATTGCTAGGTGGTTTAGCGTGAGAACCCGAACACACCATTTTGGGATACAGGAGAATGAAGGTATTCTCGTTGAATACAATTCCATATCTTTTGATGTGAGGTTAGGTTTTCCTTGTTCGGTGTGCAGTGGGCGGCGGATGGGTTTATCGAATACAAGCGCAACCAGTTTATACATACATGTACTCACAAAGATACATGTATCTACCTGTAGTAGGGCACTACGTTTCGGTCCTTTTTCTTTCTTCCTTTTGAACATGATTGTTAGCGTGTTTTCTATTCTTTACTTCTTATATATTCTTTATATTCCTTAGTCTTACGCGGTTTACATTCACTCGGCGTGTACTCTTTTTCTTCTATCTCCGTTGCCTCTGTTCAATCAAACCACATGTACTCGACGCGGAATGTCTTCCTCGCTTGATGATTAGCGGGTCAATGATCAAACCCCCCTATCTTTTTAGCATGCGTATTCTCTATCTTTCTCATCAACGAAGCCTAGAGGAAACAAATAAGTAAATATCGATTTCTGATGATCATGACCTAGGTAATATAAAGCCCTCTTTTTGCTATAACAAGAGGCGGGCCATTTGATTTAATCTTCACTCGAGATTGGAGTTTGTATTTTTTTATGTACTAGCTCGAACCAAAGTCAAAATATTTTTGTTGAAATTACCCTAAAATTCATATAAATCCTTAGGGTTAGGCATCTCATAACTATACCGGGCAATATATTTTAAGACAAGCGCTAAATACCAGTGATACTACTACCCATAGTAACCCTTACACTAAAGGTGGTCTATCAGATAGCGACACACCGTATGTGGGAAAATAGTGAGATGTGAATAATTGGATACATGAGAAAGAAAAATCTAGTCAATATACATACATGCAGGTATTCTTGTAGGTTTAATTTAATAATATCTACATGTTTATTAATTTAGATGGAAAATAAAATCACGTCATGGTACATACAAGTAGACACTGGCTACCACATAGATTACAGCTGCTGTGCATGACAAGAATGGAGTTTAAATTGTTCAAGGTACCTGAGTTAATCAGCAGCTGAGTGGGAAAATAGCCCCCACCGACATGCTCTCTCCGTACCTGAACCCCGCAATATGAAGCGGGTAAGACATGCATCTGAGCCCATCGAGACAGCTAACCCCGCATGCAAGCTGGGTGCCTTTCGATGAACGGTACTAAAGGATTATTTTCTCCAACGGGCAGCTCTTTTTCCTTTGGGGTACCTACTCGACACGATCAGGCTTTAGCGCCCGTTCTAGGTCCCGGAAGATTATAGAATGGCTGAAGCTATAGGACTTGCATCGGGCATCGTTGGCCTAGCTACAGCTGCTGTGCAGGTTACCGAAATAAGCTACAGATATTATACAGGAGTGAAGGGAGCGCCAACGGAGATTAAGGAGCTTTTAGATGAGCTGAACTCGCTTAGCCAGGTGCTTAACGCTCTGAAAGATGTGGCCAAAAAGAACCCGCACTCGACGGCGCTGCAGAAGCTCAGTGAAAGCATCAATGGTGTCGATGGGCCGCTCCCACAATGTCTCGATATGTTAAATGATCTCAAGACTAAGTTGGAGCGTTCGAAGTCTGAACAGGGACGATGGAGAAGATTCTTGCATCGTCTCAAATGGCCACTTGTACAAGGGGATACTCAGCAATATATAAGTCGAATTCAAAGACAGAGGAGTCTTTTCACTACAGCTTTGAATATTGATCATCTGTGAGTTAGGGTGATAAAGGTCGGGAGAGCAAACTTATACTAATGATAATACCGTTAATCTAAGGTCGTTATCGACTGAAATCAGAGAATCTGTAGGCAAAACGGAGATAGCTATCCGAGATCTTCAAACCCAGGCGGAGGAAGAGAAAAAAGACCGCTTGGGTAAGAGCCTGTATCTTAGTATATTTACTATTAGAATCTCCCTAGTACTAACACCAGTACTTACGCATCAGCGGAAAAACAGACCAAAAAACATCAGAAGACTCTCCACTGGTTGCACCCTTATGATACGGTCACAAAACAAATTCACATTACTAGCAGGCGGCATCCGAACACTGGGGGATGGATCTTTGAAACGCCTGGGTTTAAAGCATTTGAGAAGGCGTCTAGTCTAGGATCTGGATCCCAACTACTCTGGGGCTATGGCATTCGTATGTTTGACCGACTCGGGCGTGTTTTGGAGACGGCTATTGACTTGAACCACAATCGTTACAGCTGGAGCTGGTAAATCATTTTTAAGGTATGTAATAACAGTTCTTCTTGAGTTTCTTACTACTAAAACAATCGCCATAGCTCCTTCATAATCGACTATTTCCTGGGTAAAGCAGCGGCACAGGATTATGGAGTAGCCTACGTATATTTTGACTTTAAAGAGAAAGATACGCAAACACCGCTGCACACCCTGGCTAGCTTGGTCAAACAACTTGCATCTCAAACCAAGACTCTCCCAGCAGAGCTCGACAAGCTCTATGATAGATGCATGGATAACGCGGTTGGGGGCAGGCCAACGTTCGAGGAACTCTACAATATCCTAAACATTCTCTTTAAATCATTTAACCAGGCTTTCCTGATCTTTGACGCGTTGGACGAGTGTGACCAAAGGGAGCAGCGGGCAGAACTTCTTAAATTGTTTCATCGCATGAGAGACGATGGAGCCAACGTGTTTGTGACGAGCCGCCAGCACCCAGGTGATATCCAAGAATCCTTTCGTGAAGCTCAGAAGATTGAACTGTCAGCACACGGTGAAGATATTGCCACATATATTCGCCAGACCATCAACAACGATCTGCAAGCAAAGCGTCTTATCAAACAGGCAAAATGCGAGAAACGGATTGTGTCCGAGCTTACTGAGAGTGCACATGGGATGTAAGTAGTTTTGTGTGGATGTTTGGAATTCTACTAGGCATTCTCATGCTTCGTCTTAGGTTCTTGATGGTCCATTTCCATGTTGAGTACTTGTGCCAGCAAACGACTGGGAGGCAAATACTGTCCGCGCTTGAGAAGCTAAAAACATCTTCGGCCGACGGAAGACCTTTGGATAACACATACAGAAGAGCTATGGAGACAATTCGCGGGCAGACTCTTGTACGAGCAAAGCTCGGGATGGACGTGCTCTCATGGCTAGTCAACTCGAGGCGCCCACTTACGCTAGAAGAACTTCGAGTAGCAATATCAGTAGAACCAGGACGGTATGAGCTCGACGATCTAAACTTGCTGGTAGAAATGGCAATGATTCTCGATGTCTGTGCCGGCCTGGCCATGTTTGACAAAAACGGAAACACTATCCGTCTAGTCCACTACACCGTGGAGGAGTACATCTTGG
Organism: Morchella importuna; assembly: GCF_003444635.1. Lineage (NCBI taxonomy): Eukaryota > Fungi > Ascomycota > Pezizomycetes > Pezizales > Morchellaceae > Morchella > Morchella importuna. The sequence continues at coordinate 113,220 of NW_025763433.1, read as the reverse complement.
AGAACTCAGTGCTCCAGGGTGCAGAGTTCACCCTTGCCATGGCCTGCACTACTTTTCTGTCTTTTGATATTCTTGCAAAAGGGCCCTGCGCGGACAAAGTCTCATTTATGGCCCGGGTCAAGTCGCACCCTTTTCTCCTCTATGCAGTGCGATACCTACGCCATCATCTTGTGCAATGTGACGAGACCTTGTCGGTCGATATGGTCCTCAAGCTGTGTGAAAGCCCCGGCAACGTTTCTTCCTATTACCAGGTGGAGGGCTGCTATGACGAGATTGAAAACTTCTACCTCAATTTTTATCTCAACTGTCAGAACTATACAAAGGATGTTCCACCTCTTCATTTGGCATCCTCACTAGGGCACTACCAAGCAGTGCAAACTCTTCTCAACAAAGGAGCGGATGTAGCATTGCGAGATAGCAGAGGCTACACAGCACTGCATGCAGCAGCTCGCGATGGCCCAGCTTCAGTAGTACAACTACTCATTGATAGCGGGGCCGACATATTAGCCCAAGAAGAAGAGGGATGGACTGCACTACACATTGCTTCCTTGTGGGGCAATTATGATGTAGTGAAACTGCTTCTTGATAACGGGGCCAAAATCTCGACCCAAACCAACGAAGGCCACACAGCGCTCCACCAAGCTGCTAGGGTCCAAAGCTATGAAGTGGTGGAGCTACTCATTGAAAAGGGTGTTGATATATCTGCCCAGGATGATACTGGATTCACTGCATTACACCTAGCAGCCAACGAAGGCTACGACGAGATAGTAAGACTGCTCATTGAAAAAGGAGCGGATGTCTCTATCCAAGCCAGAGAGGGAGAGACACCTCTAAACCTAGCCTCCAGGTATGGCCATGAGGCAATTGCAAAGCAGCTAATTCAACAAGGCGCCGATATAACAGTCAAGGACAAGGACAGCCGCACGCCGCTGCACAGGGCCGCCCTCCACGGCCACACTGCCATCGCACAACTCCTCCTCGACAGCGGCGCCGACATCACAACCCGAAACAAGAACGAATGGACGGCGCTCCACCTCGCCGCAGACGACGGCCACACGGCCGCCGTCCGCCTCCTCATCGACCGCGGCGCTGACATCTCCGCCCGCGCCGAGTTCGGCCACACAGCGCTCGAGCTCGCCACCACCAACGGCCACACCGAGGTGCAGCGCGTGATCGTCCAGAAGTTTGCAGAAGAATCACTCACGACCGACGGTGGCAGCAGCGGGCTGATCGAGGCCGCAATTCACGGCTGCGACGCGGTCGTAAAAATGCTCATCGCCAGCGGCGCCGACACTACTGCGCGCGACTGGGACGGCTCCACTGCGCTGCACGGCGCGGCAAGAAACGGCCATATCGACATCCTGCAACACCTCCTCCAGTGCGAGGCTGACATCTCCGCTGTCGACACGGACAACCAGACGGCGCTGCACTCCGCCATCTTCGCCGGCCAGCGCGCCGCTGCAGAGCTCCTCATCGACAGCGGCATCGACATAGCTGTCCAGAGCATCCTTGCCGAGGCCATGGCGCTCCACCTCGCGGTCGAGGACAGCTGCGACACTCTCGTCGCCCTCCTCCTCGATAAGGGCGCGGCCATCGACGCGCAGAACACCTTCCAAGAAACCGCCCTCCACCTCGCCTGCGAAGGCGGGCGCGACCCAGTGGCCGCAATCCTGATCGACCGCGGCGCAGACATGGCGCTCCGCGACAACCAGGGCCGCAGTGCGCTGCACCGCGCTGCGCAGAATGGCTGCGAGGCTGTCGTGAAGGCGCTGCTGGATAAGGGTGCTGATGTCGGGGCGAAGGATAAAGGCGGCGAGACGCCGCTGCATTTGGTGGGCCATGTGGCGGTGGCGAGGTTGCTGGTGGATAGAGGGGCGGATGGGAAGGTGAGGGATGGGAAGGGGAGGACGCCGGCGGAGGCGGCGGTGGAGAGGGGCTGGCGAGGGTGGCGGCGGTGATTGATCCGACGCTTGTGGTGCCGGTTGTGGGTCGGGGTGGTGGTGGTGGTGGCGGGAGGGGGAAGGGGAAGGGGAAGGGGAAGAAGAGAGGCGGGAAATAGATGGGCGAGTGAGAGTTTGTGATTCGGGCTTGGTTAAGTGTATTTGCAACGGGTGTACTTGGAGTTTATTTTAGATGTTCTTTCGGTATGAACTGCATAGACTAAAGAAATATACACACACACATACCTGAAATAGAACCAAACCAAGCTAGTACTCAGCCCACGAATGGCATCACAGACAATCACTCGGCAACACCGCACCACACCCGCATGTTTTTGTTTAATTCATTGATTGCATGCAACCTTACAGTTATGGCAATTCCACACCCGCATGGACATACACACAACTTACATGTATTAGCTAGCGGATACACTGGAGCGGATCAAAACAACAAGAACAAACCCGCCCATCGTAAAATAGAGCCCTATCTAGCTAGATCACTAGCGAGAGTTTACATAATACCAACACCGCAGTAACTAGATCAACAACTGTTGACAATAGATACATTTATTGCAATTGATAGAACGCCGTGACCAAAGCTGTCGATGACAAGGAGAAGCGAGAGGCGAAGGGTAGGCCCAACTACATGCAACCCACAGGACCGATCCCCACGAGGTCCCCTTCCAACCCAACACCCCAACCAAGCACCACAATATCTACATCTTAAAGCTCGCGCCCACCATCTCAACCCCAACCCCGCCACCCTCTCCGCCAGCCCCATCTTCAACCCCCTCGACGCATCACTACACAGCTCATACACCGTCGCCAGATTAAACACCCCGCCTGCCGCGACCTTCCCCTCATCCACCAGCCCCTCCAGCACCGCCCGCGCCTCCTCCAAGCGGCCCGTATACAGCAGACACACGGCCTCATTACACTTCCTACACTCCTCGCCCACCCCCACCGCCTCCTTCCCCTCCAGACTGCGCCACGACTCAACAGCCTCCCCCCACCGCCCATCCGCCATCACAAGCAGCGCATCCAACACCCCCCTCGCCCCCGCCCCCGCCCCCTCCCCCTCCCCCTCGGACCCCAACTCACCAAGACACCCCCGCGCAGCGTCAACATTGCCAACCCGCACCCACAGCAGCGCCCGAGCAACCACAACCCCCTCGCCCCCGCCCCGTAACCCAGCGAGATGTCGCGCCGCACCGCCAACATCACCCATCTCCACCAGCGCGCTGCCAACCCGGACACCCAGCTCCACCAGCCTTTCCCTCCACACACCCCTCCTTTCCTCCTCCCCCGCCGCGAGCGCGGCGCTCCGCGCTTCCCGCCCAAGCTCGTAGTACATTGCCACCGCGCGCCGCCAGTCGCCGTAGGCCACGGCCTGCAGGCGCACGGCGAGGACGCGGAGCTCCCAGGGAAGAAGACACGTGCCCGTGGTGGGGTCCTTGTAGAATGATGAGTTGAGGTCGGAGAGGGCGCGGACCTCCTGTGCGGCGGTGGGCGTGAGGGAGAGGAGGGTTAGGGTGGCGAGGCGGATGTACCAGAGGTTGTAGATCTCGGCGGGGGTGAGGGGGATTGTGTGGTCGGCGAGGGTGGTGGCGGCGGAGATGGCTGCGGAGCGGAGGTGGCCGGATGTGAGGAGGGTGCTGAGGGGGTGGAGGGGGGCGGGGGCGGGAGGGTGTGGTAGGGGGTTGGGAGGAGGGTCGAGGGGAGGGGGTGGAAGAGGGGGGGGTGGCGGAGGAAGGTGTGGTCTTTGGCGGGGGTGGCGGGGATGGGGATTGGGGAGGGGGACGGGGAGATGGGGGTGGGGGAGGGGGAGAGTGGTCTGGCTGTGGGGGTGGAGGTCGGGGAGGTGGGGGAGAGCAGGTCGGAGAGCTTCGGGGGCGGGCTGCAGTAGAGCGGTGTTAGAACAGGTCACAGATCAGGTAGTAGTAGTAGGTGAGGGGCGGGCTACTTCTCCTCAAAGTCCAACGGCCCCTTTGTTCTCCTCCGCGGCACCGCAACTGCTCGGTACAGCTCCGTTAGCTCACAGCTAATTCCTACTATGAGCTTATAGCTCCCACCACAGCTCGAACTCACCTCTGCGCTCGTCGATTGAAGACGTATTCCGCACGTGACCCTTCTTTCCCGCCGTATCTAGCGGCGGCGGTGGTGTGGCGCTCATAGGTGAGATTTCTATCCTTCTTCTGTTTCGGTTGTGGGTAGAGTTGGTTGTGGATATTGGGTGTGTCGAGCCTCGCTAGTGATCATTGACGTGTGGGGGTTTCGACAGGGAAGAGCAGTGTGGAGGGAAGGGAAGGGAAGGGAGGGCAGGGCAGGGTAACTGGGCCGGGAGGGTTTAAAGCAACAGGGAGCATTTCAAGTTCATTTCCCCTTCTTTTACTACAGAACGACAAACAGCCACAGCCACAAATAACAACAATGGACACCAAACCGCACTCCCACGCCCGCACCCACGCCCCCTCCCACGCCCGCTCCCATCACCGAGACCGCTCCCGCGACAGAGGACACACCCGCTCTCGCTCCAAGTCCCCTTCCTCCCATCACCACCACCACCACCACCACCGCCGCTCCCACCGCCACCCCCGTTCCCGCTCCCGTTCCCGCTCACCCACCACGCACCACGCCCACCGCCGCCACCACCGCAAGCACACACGCACGCCCTCCCCCGCCGCACCCGCAGCACAAGCGCTGCTCCCGTTCAACGCGCCTCCGCTGACAAAGCACGATCTGGGCACGGCGCACGTGCGCGCAATCTTCAGCGACTACCTGGACATCCAGAAGGGGCTCTACCTGGACACGCTGTCGACGCGCGAGCTCAAGGGACGGTATAAACGCTTTGTGAGCCACTAGTATGTGTTCCGCTCCTTCTCCGAGGGGGGAGTAGTAGTAGTAGTAGTGTTGTAGTGTACCGCAGCGACTAATTGGCAGTAATCGTGGAGAGCTCGCGCGGGGGTGGTATGAGCGCGTCGTGAAGGAGTCTTCTTCTAGCACCACCACCAATCCCCCCTCCTCCTCCACAAACCCCACCAGCACCAGCACCGGCACAGCCACCGGGGACGCAAAGCGTAAACCCCAACCCGAACCTACAGAGGAAGACGACACCAGCGAAGACGAGATCGTCGGCCCCTTCCTACCCGGCCAGGAGCCGCACAAGCGCCGTAAACTCGGTGCTACACGGCCAACGTTTGAGGACTTGGAGTTGCAGAAAGGTAACCCCCCCCCCCCCTTTGCCCCACTGCCCCCCAGTACTAGCTAACACGCCTCAGAACAAACCACCTCCGCCACCGCACTCGCCCGCGCCGACATCCGCTTCGAGCGCAAAGCCGAGCGGCGCGCCCAATCCGCGCTGCTTGACGAACTCGCGCCCCGCGCCGACGCAGGCACGCACGCGCGGCGGCTCGAGAAGAAGGCCGACATCACGGCCAAGCTGGCGGCGTACAAGGAGCAGTCGCCGGGGCTGGAGGCGGTGGACGACGCGACGCTGATGGGCGGCGGCGGCGAGGACGGCGGCGGGACCGAGGGCTTCAAGCAGAAGAAGGCGGCGCTGGAGCGCAAGAAGAATGATCGCGAGCTGCGCAAGGAGCAGCTGCTGCAGGCGCGGATTGCGGAGAGGGAGGAGAGGATGGCAATGCATCGGGTCAAGGAGGAGAGGACGATGGCGATGTTGAGGACGTTGGCGGGGAGGTTTCAGTAGCTGTAGGGGGGGTGTGTGTGGGGGGGGGGTTGTGCTTTTTTTTATGATGTGCTTTTTGATTGTTTGCTGTTTTTGTGTTTGTGGTGGCTGCTAGGCTGCTGGGTTGTAGGTTGCTGCGTAATGGTATATCTATCTATATGTACCGCTCATTCTAGCTGCTTCTTTGGAACACCCTCCATTTTTATCCATAACCCCACCGACCGTCCCCCCCCCCCCCCATTCCACCCATCTCACTCACCCCCATCTATCCACCTCCACCTCCTCCCATTCTGAGAGAACCAGAACTCGCACGAGAAAACAACCAGCGGAATGGTGTGCGCGTACACCCGTGTCTAGATAGTTCCCAGAGTCCCCCACCATGGCAACGGGACTCTCGCGACTGAATTTATCACAATCAGAGTAAACTTCTATACAAGATTGAGTAGGATAGCTAGAGAGTGTGTGTGCAGATTAAGGATATGCCAAAATTCTTTGTGAAGAAACACTACTTTTACCCCCCGTTGCTATTTGTGGGGGGGGGCTCCGGGAATTACTTAGACACGGGTGTACATGTAGCTACATCATACGCCCGTCCATCGTCATGGGCTGTCACTCGGCGGTAATGACTGTTGTGTAGGTTTTTTCTTTTTTTTTTTTTTTCGCTCCCTTGTCTGGTCTGGTTTATATTTAGCCGGTAGCTATAGGCTTGTGGGTGTGCATGGGTGGGTGGTGGCGGAATATATTATTATACTGCACCCTGCACCCCCCCCCCCCGGGGCTCCATGGGTTGGACTATATATATATATTAGTTATTAGTTATGTAGTAGTAGCAACCGGGTTTTGTTGGGCTGGGTTGGGTTGTGGTGCCGGTAGAAATGGGGTTCGAAGTAATTTCTTTTGGTGGCTGTAATATTTGGGGGGTTTTTTTTTTTGCGAGGGAGAAAAAAAAAGCTCAATAGTGGCTAAGTGCTTCTAGAGTGAGTGTCCGTCCAGTTGGGGACCTTAAGCCTTAAGCTTAAATTGCTGTTATTCTTGATCCCTCGTTTTTTTCTTATCGCTGGAAATATTGTACACCTTTAATTGGGAAACTAAGAAGTTAAGAAAAGGAAGAAAGGTGGAAAAATTGACACAATATGTCGCTCACTTCCTGTATATGATTAGCCACGCCGAGCATCACGAGGGAAAATACACCGTTCTCAACAGCAAGAAAGAAAAAGAAAAGAAAAAAGCCAACATAAAACAGAAAAACTCAAACGCCAGATATCACTCCCCCCCCTCCCCCTCCCCCCACTTTCCCTCCCTCCCTTCCAACCTCTCACTACCTCCCCGCCGCCGCCGTCGCCGCCTGTCTCTCCGCCCTCTCCCTCTCCGTCCTCTCCACCACATCCCTCCACCTCCTCGCAAACTCCCACACCGCCTCCTCGCCCTCCAGCCCCACCTCCACCACATCCCTCGGCAACTTACTCGCGCTGTACTGCTGCGACGCAAACTGGTACGCCTCCGGATCATCCCTCCCCACCAGCCGCATCTCCACCTCCCTCTCCTGCCCCTCATCCCCATTCCGCAGCCGCAGCAGCTCAACCCACGAAAACAGGATTGCGTCCGTGCGCGGCGCAAACGGGTTGATGTCGATGAGCCAGACTCGCAGAGGTGTGGCGTGCGGCAGGTACACGTCGAAGACGAAGTCGGGGTCGGGGAACGTCGGGGCGAGGTGCTCGGTGAAGAAGGCGGTGATGGCGGCGATGAAGGAGGGGCGGAGGGCCGGGAGGAAGTCGTAGTGGTTGAGGTCCCGCTGGGTGATGGCGAGGATGCGGCGCGAGGAGACGAAGACGCGGAATTCGAGGGAGGGGTTGATGGCGAACCATTTGCGCAGGATGAGGTGGTAGGGGATGGTTTCTTGGGTTAGTTTTGCGGGGCGTGGGAGTCTGTTGTTGTGGCGGTGGTGGTGGTGGTGGTGGTAGTAGTGGTAGTGGTGATGCTTTGGTCGGCGCTGGCGGCGGTAATGGAGTCCTCGTCGGCATCGTCGGAGTACGGGTCGTCGGTGCAGTCGCGGAAGGCGTGCTCCAGGTCGTGCGTCACAAAATCGGAGCTCTTGAGCAGCAGGTACACCTCCCCGGGCGTACGACACTCAAGCGTGTTCGTCGCCGTCATGAACGCCGCATCCTTCGGCGCGCTCCAGTTCAGCTTCGGCGCCACGCTCCCGCCCAGCTCGCGCATCGTCGTCTTGATCTTCTGGTGCAGCTCGGGGAACCTCTCCGTTGGGTTCAGTACTCTCTGTGGTGGCGTCTCCCCATCCCCTTCGTCGTCTTCGGTCTCGTCATCGGACTCGGTGTCCGAGTCGGACAGCGTGGTGATCTGATCTTCGCCGTCTGGCAGCACAATTCCGTCTTCGCGGAGGTAGGACATGAATTCGGGGGTCAGTGGGATTGTGCGGGCTTTGGGGGTGATGGGGCGGTAGATGGGGTGCCAGGTGGCGAAAGCGCAGTTCATGATGTGGGATTTGCGCACGGGGGGGAAGATGTCGAGGAGGGACTTGGGCGCCTCGAGGGTGTCTGTGGTTGTGGAGTGGACCATTGTGTCTTATGGGAGATTGATGGATTGATAAGTTTGTGGATTGGTGGGTTGAGGGTGTATGTAGAGTGGAGTAGGTTGTGGAATTGGTGGGAGAAATGAGCTGTGTATAGAATTGTATTTTTATGCCTGTGTGCCTTTCTTTGGTGGGGTGTTTGGCGGGGTGAAGAGGCCGGGTAAGCGGAATGACTCAGGGAGTCACGGAATATCACTCGCTATATCAGTGCCGCGCAGATCTAAAGGCCCAAGGTGAATAGAACGGACAAGTGTAGTTCAACTATAGTATTACTTCCTATTTTTCTTGGTGTATACGGTGTGCAGCTAGAAGTACATGTATTTCTATCTACACGACAAAGCTTAAAACTCACTTCATGTCTTGAAGCAAACTGGCCCCTTGAGCTTAATGGTATTCCAATGTTTGTTTTCATTTTATTCTTGTCTTTTATACGGTGGGTCCAGATTAAAAATTATTTCAATACACTAAAGAAAGCAATATAAATTGATAATTAAAGCTTTAGTCTGTAGCTGTCACCTAAGACATTGTACATGTTGACGGCGACAACTAATTGAGCGATTAACCTAGTATTAATTATGATGTGTACAAACATACTCCAACGCAAGTGTAGTGTGTATTAGAAATACGTTTCACGCGCCCTCATTCTAACCCTGCAGATCCGAATAGACGCCATAAGCGAATCATCCATTTCCACAATCACGTGGACATGATGTACATCTCCAAGCACTAATCCCACAGTACTATTGCCCCCGAAAGCCCGGTGTTGGTAATACTGGTGTTGGCCCTAGTTTGGTGGTGGCCATCTTCCAGTCACACTCCTAGTAACTCTCAGAGCCTGTCATGCGTCAAGCGATGATACTTTCTCACCAACAAGTGCGCCTAGTGTTATGTCCATACCAGAGTCATACCCAGAACTTCAATTGACCCAGATAAAAAATGTCGCTTGGCCAATATCCAGTTTTGCAGGTTCATAGCGAAAATGTTTCATCGTTAGTGAAATGCTTGGTTATCTTTGAACACGAGGGTGAGTTGTAGTGCAGCATGTTTTGAAACTCAAGTTGCAGTGCTGGGATTTAATTCTGTGGATAATATTAAGTAATTCGCAGTTTGTCTTTTTGTTGGTGTTTTTGATTGTTGGCCTGAGCCGAAGAGAGAAAATTGTTTTGCTCCTGTTGGAATTAGAAGTTTTAGGGAGATGGGAGAAATGGGAGAAATGAGAACAGTTGAAGGTCTCGACTACTACTACACCACGCATGAGGGGAGAAGAAGGGGTTGGATGACAGAAAGAAGAGGATGAGTTTCACCGTTTGGCTTGGGGATTAGCCATTGGTTAATCCTAAAATCTCAAATAAGAGCCCAGATCCAATTCAAAGGTCTAGAGTAGATAGGGGGTCTGTTTAAGCTTCATGTAGTGTGATAGAGGGCGGTAAGACCCAAATAATATTATCGCAGGGCCGTTGATAATAATAAACGCTAGTTTCTGCAAATGCTCTCGGGGTTGTATCGTTAAAACGCTCTCCAAAAAATTCTAGTGTCTAGTATCCATTATTCTAGGGTGGAGACGTTAGACAACAAACCCGTAAAAGGCTATCCGCCATCCTGCTAGAGTCACTATTACTCTTCTGTGGAGACAACCAGCCGTTTTTCGATATATATATGTCCATTTCGGGCCTTGTTAAACTACCTTGAAATAAGGGCCAATATGGTGCATGACTTTTGCCACCGAGATCGTCGAGTGATAGCGTATGATTTCATTGTAATGGCCCATAAATCCACTTGTACGGTGATCGGCTGGCATCAAGTCCTGGGGGGTGAAATCTTAGTGGGAATTTCAATCTCTAAAACCCGCGCGTAGCTGCAATAGACGCTGGAATGAAGATGCAGCGCTTGTTCTGCGGATAGTAGGGATTCATGGCCTCTGGCGGCGGTAACGATAGGTCGAATATGATATGTCCATTTCATCGATGTCATAATGTCCAAAGACCCAGGGAAGGATATCCATGGATGACCATTGAGTTTAACTTGCGGGTGAGGTTGACGACGGGACTTGACGTTGAAAAGAAGCACCTCCCCTAACCCTCAGATCCGAGCCTCATCCCTTGGCGCACCCGTAGATCTTCCTCTCTGATTGATCCTCTGTAAGCTCAGGGCCCCGGGCCAATAACTTCACTAAAACCTTTTTCCATTCTCAGTACGCTCACGTTATACGAGGTTATAACATTTTTACATAAAAGGCTGAGTTCTGTTTCTTCCACCCGGAAATTTCTGCTTGGGGTACCTATATGTAAGACCTGCTACTTCAACGACACCACGACCTAACATCTACCTTGAGACCAATTGAAGGAATTTTTCCAAAGGACCATGAGCACCACTACTCGCTCTAAAAAGAAAGCTTCTAAAGCTGGAGTGCGGGCAACTATACCCCCTCCCGTACCTGCTCCCCTTCGATCATATCTTGCAGCTCAAAAAACTGTGCCAGGGGGTTCTTCGCCAGCTGTAGGGCTGCCGATGTCAAGGTAAATTTCTTACTTTTTGAAATTTCTTCCCTCTTCGAAAAATCCATATTCCATTTGATTCTTCGATTTTCTACACCTCGAGAGGTCCACACGGTGCTCCCATAATGGCAGTCACAGTTTTCATCGACTCTAGCAATGTACCTCTCACATTTGAATTTGTCTTCTTCTATGCAATAATCCTCATTAAGACATATTACTAACCGCATTGTTGATAGAACCGGCCAAAATACCCCACCAAAGCTCCCTACCCCTCCAAAGCCAAGAAACAAAGCACCGTTTATACTGGCAGGGATAGCAGCCTACACACTGACTGCCTACGGAACCTACGTTTATTTTTCGCTCAAGAACGTTCCTGAGTACGTTCCACAGGAGCACGATCAAACTGATAAGTCACATGTCTTTGAGGGCATTGCTAAGGATTATGATCGCGAAATATGGACGAGCGAGTTTTTCATGGGCATGCCATTGCTGAGGAGGGCTTTGGGCAAGAGGGCTCAGGTGAATATTCTTTGCTTTCCTTTACGATATGCCTAAGCATTGTCATTTCATTATTGATTATGAGGTATATATATTGGGGGCTCTTGCTAACATGATCTCCCTCCACGATTGGGATTTCAAGGGCGATGTTCTGGAGGTCTCGGCGGGGACCGGAAGGAATATTGATTATTATCCGGTAAAAAAATGCAGTTCGGTCACTATGGTGGATACCAGTGCGAGTATGCTTAATGAGGCAAGGAAAAAATTCCACAGTAAGTTCGTTTTCTATCTATAAAATTTTCCGGTAACATATCACTGACGCATATACCGTATAGAGAAGTATCCCAAGTATAAGAAAGCTTCATTTATCGTCCAGGATGCTGCTGAGCCCATCCCTCCGCCCCCGACAGGAAAGGGCTATGACACAGTCATTCAATCAATGGGCTTGTGTTCCCATCATTCCCCGGTGGACCTATTAAGAAATCTTGGGAAGATATGCAAAGACGACGGTAGAATTATATTGTTGGAGCATGGAAGATCACACTACGACTTGCTCAACAATGTCCTTGACTCTTTGGCCCCCAAACATGCCGAAACATGGGGGTGCTGGTGGAATAGAGACGTTGAAGGTATATTAAAGGAAAGTGGCCTAGTGATTGATAAGGTTTCAAGGTATCACTTTGGGACAACGTACTGGATTGAGGCAAGGCCAGCTAAACCGTCGCCCCCGTAAGCTCATAACTGAAGGCAACAATTGTTGACTCATAGGTTTTGGTAACGTCTCCCGAGTATGTATAATAACTTAAGGTAAGTTTTACACCAAGTGGAAATGACAGTTTGGTCAGGTGATCGGTTGACGGATGTTAATGCGATTCGCTAACATGTTTAGAAATAAAACGCATTCTCAAAATCATTGACACGTGAAGAGGGCAGAAAATAGACTTTCTTCCTTACAAGGAAGCTGACAATGGGTCATTATGATATATTTCTGCCTATCAGGCAAAAGCACCAACATGACGGTGTTGTTCTGACGTCGGACTTTACCTGGAACAAGCCCCCAGAGGATCTGTGGTGGCGATCTATACTTTGCCTCGGTAGGGAAGTGATGGTCGTGGCTATCCTCTCCCCCCGCGATTTTAGGGGCGCTTTCATACTTTACACAAATACACGCGCCGATACGATACAGCTTGAATCCGATTTATTTGGAGATACGAAAATAACTTTTTGGACCTTCTATTCCATGCTCCCCCAGGTGTGTTTGATAAACATAACCGATGAGGCAGGCTTATCGCATACCAAAACAAGGGGCACCACAGCATGGAAGAATCAACAAACGAATAACTCTGACCCAACGGCAGGTTTGTTCTAGGGTTGAACCTTCGGCACGGGGCAGTTTGCGACGCATGCAGCACTTTAACGACACAACAACCGCCTGGAATGCGCGATATCGGGCCATCCCATATCGAGGTAAGGCTGTGGGGTGACAAGCTAGGCAAGAGGGTAACTTATTTTCCGATATGAGCGGAGAAGTATAGTTTCGGCCTTTCCGCATTTAGAAGGGTGTAAGTTCTTTGAACCATGCATGACTCCTCACCGACAGGGGCCACGTCACCTCTGATTGGCTACTTGTTTCACGGTTGCCTTCTCGCAACTGGCGGCCAGAAAAGGCAAACGGCGGTCAGTCTCAAGGTTGCCGGGGGCGGCGGTCGCCTGGCGGAGCTTCTCCAGAGCTTTGAGGTTTTGGGTATGTGGTGGGTTCTGGCGTGGGTTCTACGACTGGGGGTGGTTGCTGGGATGACTGAACTGGGTTGTGCCTGTGGAAAATTCGGTTTACCGTTGGTCAAGAAAAAAAACACGGTCAGAGGGGGAAAAGGGCCAAGCGGCGTGACACCACGAAACAGAACGACGGGAAAAAGAAAGTGGGAAGGAAAAAAAAAAGGAAAAAAACCTCAGACAACCACCCCTCACTGGTAACCAAATCGATAATCCTAGCGATATCACTTGCTGCACGCACCCTGTTTTCCTCTGCGCCTCAAATCTCCAACCTTAGTAACGGCTCCAAAAAAATCCAAGATGATGTACTCCACCATCCGTCATCCTCAAATCCTCCTGATCGAGGAATTTACAGCAGCTCGTTCATTTCTCTCCCCCTCCGTTCCTTCCTACACTTCTCCACTTCTACGATACACACAATCAAATTCTCTACTGTCGGTTGGTTATCTCTGCAAAGACTCGGATTATTGCTCGTATTGTCAGGCGGATTAAAAATTCAACAAGCACCTGCACAACATCTTCTTTCAACGATACTAGTATTTTCATATCGCACCAATTTGTCAACTGCCGGTTTCTCGCCGCTGTTGTCGCCAGTATTTCCTAGCGACGCCATTTTTTTTTCTTTGGGTCTCTTTTCCCTTTCCCGCGCCTAACAGGTGTTGCTGTTTACCTACAACATATTATTATTCTTTGTACCACCACCACACCGCATTTTTATCCGACTTACCTAGTCGGTGTCGACAAGCGTAATTGGCTGCTTTCCCCGATAGATTGTCTTCGTCAAAAAAAAAATAGCAAATCGCCATCTTTTCGATTGATTTCTTTACACTCATATTTCTTACAAGTGACCGGTGATTCTTCGACTGTAAAAGGCTACATTCGACACTCGGGCTCTACCACATTAATTTCATCCCTCTCCCACCAAAAGTACAATGGGTTACAATACTCGCAGAAAGTCGTTATCTCTACCCTCTCTTGGAATACAACTCCCCCAAACTACAGCAGCCCGACGACTCTCCGCCTCTCCAGCGAAAAGCGATTCACCTCTCCAGAAAAAAGTCAAAAGAGAATATTCTCCTCCAGCCGCTCTATCTCGTCAAGACCGCTATGGCAGTAACCTTCCCCCTTCGCCGCCACCAGAAAATAGAATCAGTCGTGAGGGTATCAATGATGATATTGTTTCTGGAGTTGTAGATGTCCTTGAGCGGACAGGAAATCGGCCTCATACAGTTAAAGAATTGGCTGCCGAACTTGCGGGTGTTGTTAACATTGTTGAGAAGTAAGTTCTGCTGAGTGTTCTGAGTTTTGGTGTTCATGCATTGCTGACGTTCCCCACAGTTCGGCTAATCCCCACGCGATCATTTCCTCGCGATTAAATTCGTTTCTCAAACGCGACAAAACACCCTCAACGCCTTGTATCATCGCTAAACAACTAATCACTACCCACCCGAGGCGCATCTACTTCTACCTTACTACTTGCCCACATCAACCAATCCCAAAACATGAAAACGACAATATTCCCACAAGACGCAGTGTTGTCTCGCCCGCACTATCCGACGATGAAGACAACAGAAGAACTGAGATGTCGCCTAGTCCGGAAATTGACTTGGGTCTACATGATGAATCCGATAACGAGTCTTCTGAGGAAGCAAGCGGCAGTCTGAGCACTTCTAGGGCTAGTATCATCGAGCGCGAGAGAACCACCTCCCCCGCTTCATTAGATAACAAAAGTGCTCTTTCTACGCCAGTGCTCGAAGGCGATGAACGGGAGTTCAGCCAGTCAGCCATATTCATTGTGCGCCGCTCCGCCTCTAGGGAAATTGACCAGAACAAGGAGTCTGACAAAAAGAGATCACGGGGAGAATATGAAGCAGACGTGAACGAAGACCGCCACATTGAATCTTCTACCAACGATGCAGCAGCGATGCTTTTGGGCTATGGAACTTCCGCACCAGCTGTTCCTGTTCCCACTAGCCCTATGGTGGTGCCTACACAAATTACAACAATAACTCCTAATATAAAGGTGGAGGGTGCCACTGGAGTAGATGCTGCCCAAAACCACAACCGGGATCAAGAGAAACCTAATAGCGCCACCGATTCCGTCCTCGGTCTCGGGTTAGGCAACTGGGGAGGCGAGCTCGAGAGACATCTCGGTAGCCCAGAAAGCGTCGAACTTGACGAACTGGATGATCTCCTAGACTTTTGAAATCAATCTCTTATCCAAATTCAATCTATTTTTCCTATTTTAAATCTTTGGGTGGTTCTATTATGCTATTATGCGTTGCGACTTGAATTTTGTATATTTTGATGTCTGTCTTGTCTTTTTCCCCTTGATCATGCATAGATCATGCTCTTCTCTCACTCCATTTGTTCCACATGTATGAGTTTGGATCAGGCCAGTTATGATTGGCGGGTAATGATTCTTCGAGCGAACGACATAGCCTAGCTAGGGTCTCGCGCAGTGTATTATTTACATCTACTTCTTTTTGTCCCCCTTGCCCTACTCTTAGTCGAGTAGTTGGGAATGATTGCTGGTGCCCCTTACTGTTCTGTTGTCATTTTTCTAGATTGGGATCGCGATTGTACTACCAGAAAGAGGAGAAAAAGAAAACCGGCACGGGTAGAGCCCCGTATCGTGGTGTTCAAGAATGCTTTTTTATTATTATCATTAGTATTCATTACTTTAGTTTATGGAGCTAGGAATGAAGGGGATAAAAAATTACCAAGAATTTGTCAGATCGCTCTGATGCTGCTACGTTGTTACTTATGTCTTACACTATTGCACTTGAACTTTTTTACTTCCTTTTTCATGGGATAACTCTGCTGTACTCAATTTTAGTATTCTTTGCAGGTGGGGTGGTTTTTTTTTCTTTTGTCTGTATGGGAACGTTCTTTTTTTTTTTTTTTTCTTTTTTTCTTGTGGAAGGAGGGGAACCCAATTTGATGGGGTCGGCATATTATGTACGGCGTCTCAGATCTGTACTAGGCAGGGTAGAACTGCATGCACAGACTTCATTGACATGTACACGCGAACGCAAAGTAAACTATGTGAGGGGCAGATAGATAGATAAATAGATGATGGGGTGCATCACCAGAAATCACCCCTCACAATCAACTTCGCTGGCATTTTTTTTTTTATTTTTATTTTCTCCCATTTTTTTTTTTTATTTTCTCCGTCAAGCGTCACAACCTTCTACTTCTTGTTTTTATATTTGGGGACTAAACTGAGAACTCCCTGATCCCGGGGCATTTTTCTCCGCACAGCACGGGTGGGTTTGCTTTCTTTGCTTTTCCGTCCTTGGAATTAAATAAGGGGCGCTGTAATCATTTCCATGTTTGCTTTACTCGGTGATATCATTTTGGGGGAATTCGAATGGGAGTGACATGTCTCGGATCTGGGCCGAGGGGAACTGTTTCACAGAAACGGCAACAACAGCGCTCCCGCAAACGGCATTTCACTGGTTGAGCCCTTGAATTTGGACCCTGGTTTCTTAACCGGTGGTCAACCGGCCCCTCTGTAATTGGCCAACAGGCGTCATGAACTTGTTCAATTGAAGAGGTTAGGTTAACCAACCCCTTGGTGGTGTTAAGCACAGCACCTCCTGTTTATTTTCTAGTGCTTGTCTGCTTGGTCGGAAGGGTGCGCGTTCTCCCGTAGTATATAGCGGTACATGTAGTTTAGGAAAATAATTTGCAGGTTAGCATGTGTGGAGTAACTTTAGTTTGCATTTTTATGTGCGTACAGCACACGCCCGATAGATGCCTGCTCGTTCATCGTGCTTCTAGATGTTCCAGGGGAGGACCCATCAACCATCGCTAATTAAATAAAGCGCCCCTTGGAGTGGTCCAGACACCCCTATCAGTCCAAATTAAAACATCTCTTATCAGATCCCATCTATTATGCAGCCAAGGAGGACCTTCACAATATATCACTCGATATGATGTACGCTGCATGTTGTTGTACACCGTGTTAATTCCGCCACATCGCGGAAATAACAACGACGAGGTCCTTTTAAGACCTCGGGTAAGCAACCCTTGACACCAGTTGAAGCGATGTGCCGTCCCGTTGCTGTGTCCCTGTAGTCGAACCTCCCAGCCCATTACTTACCTTAGTTACCTGGGCTACGTTATAAGTGCTGTTTGTACTACCCACGAGTATGCACCAAGAACTGTTGTTGTCTTTGAGGATCGACCCTGTGTTGACCGACGGCGATAACAGATGTTTCGGGCACTGTACTTTGTGGGAGGCACGGACATATCTTAGGTGTGTTAGTGGAAGAGTGTGATGTAGTCTTGATCTTCTACCCGGCTAAGTGCATCTTTTTTTTGAAACATAGGACAAAGAGAGGGAGCAGTCATCGATTTGACCGTGCGGGCGATCAGATAACCGTGTCAGTTATATTATAAACGGTGACAGCCATATTGAAAAGGTATTGGGTGATAACATGCCCGTAACCGGGAGAATACTGTGAAAGGCTATATTGGGCCGATGGCACGATACTGAAAGACCTCGGCATTGATTTTCGAGAAAGAAATAGGACGGTTTGTTAGTGATGATGGTATGTAGTGGTGGTGGAGGATAAAGCGGTGAAGCTAGAGGGAGCATGTGGAAGTTGTGGTAGACTAGACGCAACCACCCGCCGTGACTGTTGATGTCATCTCTCGTTTCTCTGGTAGAACCAAACCATGTATTATCACTCGTGCAATTTTTGCTCATCACTAACCTCATATCTCCCTTTGCATTCGATATCCCTCGGCGACGCTCAGGTGAATGAGTAATCCCTTTCAGATATTTGAGAGATAAAGATCGACAAACCACATTTCGGCTTAGATATTGGTCATGTGGGTGTCACATAAAGCATAAAAATGGCACAACCAGAGACATTGCCACCTAGGTCTTCCCTTTTGATTTACTATACTATTGCAATAGCGATGCGGGCGATGCCTTACGCGAAATGCTAATAGTAAAGCTGGAAGTCAGGGGCCCTTTATTAAATCATAGACTATCACTCATTACAGGCTACATAACACAAAATAGCTCAGCATTATTGTTATATAGCATGATATCGCTAGCTGGAGTCTCACTAGAGAGGTGGTGTTTGTTTGTGAGATAAGGGGAGAACGTGTCCTGTAGGTACAAACGGCTATATATACATATGTTTGGTTTTGGCTCGCTTCTTTCGCTATATAGTTGTTTCTTTCGGCCCTGCACAATTAGTTGGTCTTATTTTAGAGAGGCTATAATACTATATCAGTCATGCAGCTGAAACCAGTCAGCAGTTCGGTGTATTCATGACCGAGTATATAGTACCGAGTGACAGATGGTGAATATAGTAGATTTTCGGGAACGACTTTATCCCGAGATGGTATGGTATGATACGAGGTAGAGATACCCTCATCATAATCGTTGAGAATGATAGCCTATCTTCGTTTGAGAGGGTGGGTTTGAGAGGGTGGGTTTGAGAGGAGAATTTGGCCTGAACGACTTGGGGGTTGTTTACAAAGCCCAGGGTTAGGTTTTGTAGGAGCCCCATGACGCATTTAAGTGTGATAAGGGGATCCTGGGAGAAAGAGTTTCGAGCACTTGTTACCTAGCTATTTTGCTGCTTCTCGGTCTTTTAAATACCCATCTCTACCTAGGTACGTGGAGGAGATAGGTACACAGATCTATTTTCTTCAAGTACTCTCACACGCCGTGTTACAATATCTCTATCCTCATTGGCCAATCTTGAATGGTAATGGTGTCAGATGTGGGGATCTCGGAGAAGGGAGTGGGGATGATTCAAGGTTAAGTGTGGCTATCCCCGGCTCTCACATGTGCCCTGACGTGCGCGATGAGGAAGAAAAAAAAACAACCCAACCCAACAAAAACCCGTGAACCAAAACACCGAGCGAGGGATTGTGACTCAGTCTTTACCGAGGGACAGGACATACAAAACCAATTGATACCCGCCCCCCCCTGTGAATTGTGTATTCTAGTGTTGTTTCGTTCAATTCACACTATTCCACAAAATGGCTGCATCACGAAGAGTTTCTTCACTACTCATTCGACGAGTCGCTACTTCACCAGCGCACTCATTACTGTCGATACCCCGCCAAATCCCCCGACTACGCTCCTCGCTCCCTACTGCTGCCGCTTCACGACTTCCAGCGCTACGCTCATTCCACGTCTCCTCATTACGCTTTAACGATGCGCTCCACTTCGAGCGTGAGTCTGACGAAGTTGATGTCTGCATTGTCGGTGGTGGCCCTGCCGGCCTCTCAGCTGCAATTCGTTTGAAACAACAAGCCAATGCCGCTGGCAACGAAGATTTCCGTGTTCTTCTGCTTGAAAAAGCTGGTGACATGGGAGCGCACATTCTCTCTGGCGCCGTGATTGAACCCAGCGCCCTCAATGAGCTCCTCCCGGACTGGAATAGCCCGGACAACGAGAACAGATTCAAGAACGTCACGGCGGTTACGTCGGATCGCATGCGCTTTCTTACCAAGAACAAGGCTATACCCATGCCTGGGCCTCCGCAGATGAACAACCACGGCAACTACATCGTTTCTCTCAATGAATTGACAAAGTGGCTGGCTGAACGTGCTGAGGAAATTGGTGTGGAAGTGTACCCTGGGTTTGCGGCGAGCGAGGTCCTGTACGCCCCCGATGGGAGTGTGAAGGGTGTGGCGACCAACGACCTCGGTATCGGGCGTGATGGGAAGCCGAAGCCGAGCTTTGAGCGGGGTATGGAGTTCCATGCAAGGTGTACATTGTTTGCAGAGGGGTGCCACGGGAGCTTAACAAAGAAGGTTATTAAGAAGTTTGACCTGAGGAAGAACTCTCAACCGCAGACATACGGTATTGGATTGAAGGAGGTGTGGGAGGTTAAGCCCGAGAACTTTGTTAAGGGCCAAGTCAGCCATACCTTGGGGTGGCCACTTCCGACAAACACATATGGTGGCAGCTGGATGTACCATTTTGGGGAGAACAAGGTGTCGCTTGGCCTCGTCGTCGGTCTTGTATGTTTCCTTGAAACTGACGACAACCCCAGCAATATGCTAATGTGACACAGGATTACCCTAACCCATACCTATCACCATATGGCGAATTCCAACGTATGAAGCACCACCCATTCTTCGCTTCTGTCCTTGAAGGTGGCCGCTGTATCTCATATGGTGCCCGGGCTCTCAACGAGGGTGGGTTTCAATCCATTCCCCAGGTTACCTTTCCCGGTGGAGCTCTCATCGGTGACACCGCCGGGTTCCTTAACGTCCCTAAGATCAAGGGAACCCACACTGCCATGAAGTCCGGAATGTTGGCTGCAGAGGCCTGCTTTGATGCATTGGAAACCAACAAGACTGGCGGAACAGTCATGCTATACAACTACGAAGACGCATTGCGCAAGAGCAGTATCTGGAAGGAGCTCAAGCAGGTTCGCAATATGCGACCCAGTTTCCACTCCCCTCTGAAAATCTTCGGCGGGATTTTGTACTCTGGTCTTGAAGCCTATGTCCTGAAGGGTCGCGTTCCATGGACTCTCAAGCACCCGGGCCCCGACTACGCCGCCACCAAGACCGCAGACAAGTCAACTCCCATCACATACCCCAAGCCTGATGGAGTGTTATCGTTTGATATCCTCACTTCTGTCTCGCGGACTGGCACGAACCATGAAGAGGATCAGCCAGTGCATCTGCAGGTTGCGGACTGGGACAAGCATGCGGAAAAGGAATGGCCGCTATTCAAGGGCGTAGAGAACAGGTTTTGCCCGGCTGGGGTGTATGAATATGTAGAAGATGCGACGAAGAAGGATGGCGTGAGATTCCAGATCAACGCGCAGAACTGTATCCACTGCAAAACGTGTGATATTAAAGCACCAAGCCAGGATATCAACTGGACGACGCCCCAGGGAGGAGAAGGACCGAAGTATTATATGACTTGAGCTCAGAGAGCGCGAGTAAATTCTTAGATGAGAAGAGGAGTGGGATGTAGGACACGAAATGCGCTGAGTTTGGGCTTATGGGTGTTTTCAGATAAAATACTCATTGAGACTTAGGTTTAGCTGTCTTCTCGAGGTTGTATAGGCATGCATGTTGTATGGGCGCTTAGTATAGATTTATTTTTTATTTCCTTTGTGTTTCTTTTGTTGGTTTTATTTTATAGTGTGTGGTTTGCGAGAACATAGGTGTTGAGAGCGGCGGGCTATGAGGCTAAGCTATTGAGGACGATTAAATTCATAATATCTCAAGCTTAAGCTTCTACAAGACATGGGGGAAGAAGGGGTGCTGTTGCGGATATACATTTCCAACTGTATACAGCTGAATCGGGTTATATCTGGTGTATTTTTGAGTTGTGCTTTTTAACCTCACTCTTTGACGTGACCCATCGTGTTTGAAATCAGCCTGTCAAGCGTTGCCAAGAATCGGGCACAAACTTCATAACTTGCTGAACTAGAGGGCTTGGTGATAGTCACAGTTTTAGCGGCGCGGGTCAAGTACTTTGGCCGATTACTTTGGTATAGTGAGCCACTGATAGTCACAGACCCTGAAAACAGAAGAAAAGATCATTGGCCCATGACAGGGACCGTCCATTATTACTACTACTTTACCACTAAGTCAACCCTACTGAAATCGGCACTAACTACATGTAATCAATTAACTGCTGGGTACCAGCCCAACTAATAGAAAAATAATAAAATAAAATAAAATGAAGTGAAAAGAATGAAATAATTGAAATGGGCAAAATAAAATCCCTTCAAGAGTCGTCCCTACTGCAGTATACTTTAGGCCTTGATAGCCTTCGACTTTCTCGCAATTCTCGCCTTCGCCTTCGCATCATGCTCCATCAGCTCCCACTGGCCCGCATGTGGATTACTCTCCACCAAAGCCTTCGCCACAGCCCTCACCTTATTTCTCCACCCTTTCCCGCACGCCAACCGCCAATACTCCACCCCGCCCCTAAAACCTACTTGTACCGGCGGCCTCTCATCATAAAACTTGCCATCCAGCTTTCCCACTAGCCTGCGCTTCTGCAGGAACTTAACAACCTCTGCATCCTCCCTATACAGGGCTAGCTCTAGCGCAGTATCCCCACTATATCTCCTAATTGTCACCGATGCTTTACGATCCAGTAATATAGCCAACATGTCGAGATTTCGCCGCAGCACAGCATCGTGGAGTGCTGTGGTCCCCAACTCGCCGTAGCGGCTATTGATATGAGCGCCATGGTTAATAAGTAGCTCAAATACCCGTGGATTCCAGTGCGTGTTTGCTAGCCGTGAGCTCGATGCTAGTAACGGAGGGAACGACCGCCCGTCAAGTCCGTTTACGTCTGCGCCCCTCTCAATCAGGAAACGCGCGGCATCCTCATGGCCGCCGAGAACGGCAAAGTGTAATGGCCTGCATCCATCTGCGCTATCCTCGCGCTTGTTGAGCTCGTCGGCGAAGTCAGGGTGGTCGAGGAAGTATGTGAGGATGCCGACGTTACCGCCGAAGGCGGCAAGATGCAGGAGCGGGGTTGTAGCTTCATGACGGCGGCAAGGTGGGCAATAGTCTACAATGAGAAGCTTGAAGAGGCCGAGGTGGCCACGGAGGACAGACCAGTGGAGGGTGCAGGAGATTGTTGCCCCAGCGTGGGTAAAGGTGCGGTCTGGGGGGATGAACCTTTTGAGAGATGGGGTGAAGAGGGCGCAGAAGCGGCGAGAGGTGCGGGCTAGGGCGCAGACGGAGGCGCCGGGGAGGTAAGTGGGGATTTGGAGTAGGAGTTCGATGGGTAGGGCGAGGAGGGACATGGACCTTTTTGTAGGGTTCGTGGGGGGGATGCGTTTCCTTGCTTTTCTGCCGGTCTAACTATGTAGGTACTTCACAGCTGAAGTAAAGGTCTGAGAATGCGTTGTTTTGGGATGGATAGGCGGAATGTGTCGTGGGGAATCGGGTAGCCAATGATTTGGAATAACCAATCATGACGTGGCTGGGCATTGAACATGGGTTGTCGAATTGATGGTATTTTGTTTTTAGAGTTGTGTTAACTTTTGTAAGGTCAGTCTTAAATACTTGCGTTTAGTGTGGTCCGGATCCATAAGCCGGCTCGAGTCAAACCGGTATATAAGCTCGAGTTGGCTCGGCTCGTGGGAGGCAGAGGCTCGCAAGACTCGAGCTTTGCTGACAGGCCCGTAAACTGGCTCGAGCCGGTGGTCAATGATACAAAAACAGGTTATCCTTACACCAAGTGTAGTAAAATGGCGGATATAAGCTTCATTTCATGGAGTAATACCGTGACAAAGGATTAATTATTTAAGTGAACATTCTAGTGGGTAGAAATCCCCCTTTGCTAATTCCTTTATGGCTTCTAGAGCCTAGTTCAGAGCGAGTAAACTGAGCTCGAGCCGGGTCGGCTCATGGACCACGCTGCTTCATGTGTTTATACTACATGTAGCTTCTCGCGGCCAGTGAGACGGCATAGTTGGAATTGAAGTCAGTGTTAATTGGGCAGTACAGTTCGTTAGGACCTCCTGATATCAACGCAACACAAAAGCTTCAATCCGAATACATCAAGACTTAAACCACAAACCAGGATTACTGAAATTATAACAGACCTTGTCGGGTTCGTTAGGTTTCGAATTGTATGTGAGGCCGAGATTTGATAACATCTGGTTACATATAACGATTTCACGAGGTCTTAATCAGTGTCTAAATAACATGCGTCTTTCAAAGACCATATGACGAGGAGGGGAATGTGATGTTTATCATTGACAGTTCTCGGCTGGTGAGTGGCTACATGTACGCAGTTGAATACCACAATAGGGACTATCCCGGAAGTCGTAAGGCTTTGGTGTAGAGGTCAATGATCCGGAAGTCACTTTTTGAGTAGACTCGACAGATTTGGACAATCCCACGGTTTAATTAGTGGTAGTCTGGTATTGCAGTACCGAATTTTTGATGCTAGAGTGCTAGAGTGATAGACTTTTGCACTTGCATGCATGCAGTATATGATCATACTCTATGCCACTAATGAACTTAATCCTTTGGATTATTCAATCAAAGCACAAACTTCTGGCTAGCTTTAATTTAGACATATGCATAAAATTCTCATGGTTTTATAATAATTATAGCTTGCTAGCTTACCCCTACACCGTAACGGCCCTCTAAATGTTTCTTAACTCTCCTCCCAATGAAATTTTTAAGTTTTCTTTTCCTCCTGCGATCAAGCCTATTGCCATGTGCGCTAAAAAAGAGCTTATTGAAAGCGTCCTGCATCTCTTCATCGTCAGTTTCGTCGCTCGAACTTTTATCGACGACGGGGTAATCCGAATCCCACTGCCAATCGTTCGAGTCCAGTTTGTCTTTTTTTTTTATTCTATCCCCCAATTTATCGATCTCCCAAGGGTCGTTGCCGTTATCATTACCACTACTCTCTCCACTCTCGCTTGAGCTGTCAACACTATCACTGCCAGGACTACCACTTTCCCCCTCGGTCCCGCTTCCACTCTCGTCCTCGTCCTCATTTTCGCTTTCACTATTGTTTCTACTGGCTATCACCCTTCTCCTCTTTCTCTTTCCCTTTCTCCTCCGCTCGTCTACTTCAGTAGTGTCAATCCCACACTCCTTGTTATTATCCTCGTCGTTATCTGCTCTAGTGATAATGTCTTTTATGTAATTCCCGATATGGTTTGCTACCGTGCGATAATCCACATCTGCCACAGAGCTGAATTTGACCATTTCCGTATGGTTCCGTGGAATTCCTACCTGAAGCTCATTCCTCAAATGCAACAGAGCCGACATCTTCTTTACCATCTTTATAAATTCCCCAAATCTATTCCACTCGCCCGTAGTAAGCTAGAGAGAAAACGTCAGCTCTGAGTATACAAGGGAATATTTCCAGTATATTTATCTCTTTTTGGACGGTTGGCGTCTTCCAAAGTTCATAGAAGCTGAACACTTTCAAATTGTCCCAGATATCAGTCAGACTATCTCGCAGAGCTTCCAAAAATTCGGAATCCCCGGTGAGGAGATTGATGAGCTTTATTCTGCTCGATTGAGTTCCATGCTCTGACATGTCTCGAACCATGTCTATCAGTCCATTGACTCCATTGAGGCCCGCGTGCGGGGTCCCAAAGAATAGTATGGCTTTGGTAGAGCCTAGGATGTGCCCGTGGAATCTCGGCCTATTCTTGGCTTGGCTTAATGCCTGATAATATTTAATTTTTATCAGCCACAGACGGGATCCAATTCATAATGCTTAGCAATCGGGCTCACCTGTAATATCACAATTCCACCAAGACTGTGCCCTATGGATATGATAGGCCTTTTACTCTCCTAATTTCGTATGAGACCGTTAGCATCACTCAACTGTTGACAATATTCGTTTGCTAATAACCTTTCCGAGTTTCGAGCATTCTCAAGTTGCTGGATAAAATTTCTCCTATAGTTCGAGAGTGTGTAGACTACCGTATCTTTCCCGATGAGTTTGGTATTATACCCATACGAAAGAATCCTGACATTTTCGCAGGAGGCCTCTCTGGGTAGAAAATCTTTGAGCCACATTGCGTGAGTTTCTCTATGCCTCCAGGACCCGAATGCATGGCCGGCAAGGCCGGTCACTGCGACAACACTTGTTCACACACAAGGATGTTAACTTCTTTGCTAACCATATTACTTCAGGATTATAACTAGAGCAAAAATATGGAACTAACTCGGCCACAATTTCTTCTCCCCCAGTTGGTGTGTACAGTGGCGTCAGATCATAGAAATTCGAGTCAATTTCGAGGTAAACTTTTTTTCCTTTCTGAATCATTGGATACTTGTAGTCTCATCGAGTCTTGGTCTTCAGGCCATTGAAGGATTGCGGGTGTCTCCTCCGGACAGAGTAATGCCGTCTGTGTCGGGCCAGAACATGCAGGAAAGAACGAGAGACCACTCTCATCTAAGCTTTGTAGAGAGTCATTAGCTCCCTGAAGGAGACCGAGTAAAATATCTTTGCTCCATGCTGGTGGCACGTTTTGGATTCTGAAGCACCGCCCGGCTGTCTTGGTGGTTCTAACGATACTCATACCGCTGCTTACTGGCAGCGGTTCCGGTACATCTTCCAGGCGCGCTGATACGTCTTTTGGGAGTCCTAACTCCACGCCGGCAGACTCTAATGGGGCCTTGGCTTCCTCCGAGCTCTTCTGCCCCTTTGCGCTTCTTCGTCCCAAATGTATATCGTTCACCTTGGTGGGAACCCCAGGTCGGATCCAGCGCCCGAGCGTTTTGAGCGCTCTCCCAAAGACTCCTCCTCTTTCTTCGTCTGGAAGCTTTCCGTTCCGGCTTCGGCGCTTCATTTGAGAATTTTCCCTGTCGTAGCGGTTTTTGTTCATCCATGGACGTATATACTAAGGAGCGGCGGTCTGTGAGAGCCGGAATGCGACGGTATTTGATTGAGAAAGGGTAAAGTTCTGCGTCTACGATCGAGGGAAGGCTGTGAATTTATGTAAGTGAGAAGCCAATCATTTCCTCCAGATACTCATAGCGAATTAACATATCCCTGTCTTGTCTTAGAGTATCCAATTGGATACTCTTGTCTCAACTAGTTTTGGATCCAGAGGAGCAGTCAAATCCTCAAATTAGACCTACACTCGGGATCTTTCTCACAACTCAACAAATTTTTTCCCGATTTAAAAGATTTTTGGTTTTTATGATAGTCAGGAAGTATATCTATCACTGCCATATTTTAAAAATGTTTAAGTTGTTGTTATTTGTGCAGCTCATCTTGAGTGTGAGGGAAATTTTGGCGAGGAGCTCTTGGCAACTGGGCAGTTGCCTAACAGCTGCACTCACAGCGCAAAGTGAAATGGAGATCCGGCTCCAACGCAAAGTCTCTAATGTGTCCGTTCTACTTGCTTACCAGCAAGTAAGGGCGGAACAATACTACCAGTATTACGTGCAGTCTCTATAATTTCCCTGGGAACTATTAGAGAATCTCGATCCTATGATCGGGAATGTGTGAAAATTGACATTCGATGGGTGGCTGGGATTTCCGAGGCTACTTTGGTGAAGGCTGTCTTTAATTATAACAAAAACGTCAGTGATCTGCTTTAGCTGGTGTGTGTAGTGCAGCCTTTTCCTGGAGTGCTTAGAGGGCTTAGGGTGCATGGTAGCTCTAGATTCAATTGATCCCTACTCGATAGCAATCATAGTGAATCACTCGGTAAGATTCATGCACCGCCACATAATAGTATGCGCCACAAAAGACCCTGCCTCGGCAAGCTCACCAATAACTTTACCCGTTCCACCGTTACCTGACAAGTGCAACCAACCAACCAACCGTACCTACCAGGAATCCAAGCCAACCGCGCAGCACCTCCCCACCAGACTAGTAGTCGTCACCAACTCACCTCCACCTCCTCCAGCCAGAAAAATAAAAAAATAAAAAACCGCCATTTCCTTCCCCCTCCTCCTCCAGCTAGCTAGATAGCTAGCCAACTTCAAAATGGATTTCGCGCCCTACCAATCCGAGTCCCCCGAAGCTTCCCGCTCCTACAATCGTCCGCTATCACCACCTGTCAGAGCATCGACGTATTCACCGCTGCCAGCTTCGTCGCAGCTGCCGCCGCCGATATTACCACCAGGAGGGGGCTACAGACCGAGTGGATGGGGCTCCGGGGATAGGGAGACAGTTAATCAGTTTGAGACCAGCTTGCCGATACGGTAGATACCCCTTTGTGTGGAAGTGTGCGTTCTGATTGATGGAGTGGAGTGCTGACTTGGGGCGAATAGACTCGACTGGGAGGCTGTCATGGCATACGTTTTGTTACCGCCTGCAGGAGGCGTGTTGTTATTGATCATGGAGCACAAGAGCGACTATGTCAGGTGTGTCATTGTCTCCTTTCTAACAGCCAGCTTAACACCATGATCTGTGCTGAACCAAAGATTTCAATAGATTCCACGCATGGCAGTCATCACTACTCTTCGCGGCCCTTGTGGTAGGTTCCCCTAGTGTCGGTTATAGCATGGATGAGAAGCTTATTGAATAGATTCTGCACGCCTTCCTCATGTTCTCGGCGTTCCTGTCGTATACGCTGCTGCTCGTCGACTTGGGCCTCATTGCGTGGTTGAGTTTGCACGCGTACAGAGACGCGGACACACTGGATAGGTTTCTACACCCCTTTATCCTCTCTCCCTCCCTCGCATCCATTGACTGAATGGCTGGCTAACGAGAGGACTTAATTGCTTGTTTGTTTGTAACAGATGCGAAGTGCCTTTCTTCGGACCGCTCGCGAGCTCGATTCTGGACGATGAGTGAGAGATGACGCATTTCCTTTTCTCTCTCTCTCTCTCTTCTCTCTCTCCTTCGTTCCGTTTTTTTTTATTCTTGTCTTTGCAAATCAATCTCTACCTCTCCTATGTCGTTTCATTTTCACTTTTTTTCTGCAAGGGAAAAAAATAATTCATAATACCATGCGCGCGAATAATCTAATGGTACGTACGGGAAAAAACTAGACCGTGAAGGTGGTCAGTCAGTCAATGGAATGGAAAAGAAATCGAAGCGGACCTCTACCGGAGCAGGGAGGTAGTGAAGGGGGAGGGAGGAAGTGGGGGGGAAGTTTCCAGTAAGTAGAATGCGGGGGAGAGGGAAGCGGGGGCAGAGGCAGAGGCAGAGGCAGAGGGGGGTTCATGGACACTTGTTTCTTGGGTGGGGTATAGTTAGGTCTTCTTGCTGGTTTGGTTCTGGTTTCTCTTTTGTTGTTGCGGCTCTTTTTTCTGTTCTGTCAATCTGTCCGGGGCTGGGGCCGGGGGGGGAATCTAAACGGCGTACCTATGTGATTAATCTCTCTTGCTTTCTTTTTTTGCTGCTTAATCCTGACGGTATATAACATTATACATGGAGCGGGTGAAAAAACTGGGAAGGTAATGTTTGCTCTTTTGGTTTTTGTTTGCGCTTGCTTGCTTGTTTGTTTCTTTTGTCAGGTTCTATATTAGCTATCCATCTCATCTCTGTAATTTGCGCCACACTACCACCCACCACTACAATACTCTCCATAAGTAGAATATACATACATCATACCTACTATAAATTCCCCCCTCACCGCAGCTCCCACACCGCCGTTTTGGGCCGTTATACGCGGGCCATGATCAGATGAGATGTCGATGCAATGCATGGCGATTGATGATGTGATGGGTGCAGCAGCAGGGCAGCAGGGCAGCTACTCTGGCGGGGGAATGGGGGCATGGTGTTAGTTTTAAAACGGAAGGTCAAGTGACTACACGTGATGTGCAGTGTGGGGTGTGGCTGCGCTGCCTGATCATGAGCGCGATAAGAGATAAGGAGCTTTGTGTGGACTCTGCGTGTGTCAATGATTGCGGAGTCTGCTTTTTAGGGTGGTGGTGGGGTCACATGATGCGGTGCTAGCTTGGGGTGGCCGGGGTCGGTGGGAGACGGGTTGAGAGGCGTTCCGGGGATAGGCCGCCTTGGCCGTCCGGGCTCTTTGACTTCCGGGGATTCGGTCTGTTCGGAGGCCGGGTTCTGGGCCGTTGTTGGTACGGTGTTCAGGTGTTTAGCCGTGTGGTTCGGTGTGGATGGCAGCTCACTCAGAAGCACTCGAACCCCCCGACGAGTCATCAGTTTAGAAACGGCTTGGGATTCCAGATATGCCTATCATGAGAACCTCAGTTACTAATAGTGTAAGACCGTCAATTGACCGGGTTCACTCAAGTTTGAGATGCAATTCCTTAGGCCTAGGCCTTAAGGACAGGTTACGAGACTACCGGTAGCGTTAGTCCATAGTTTGTAACACTGTACTCATAACTAGAAGAGAACACTCAGTACTGCAAAGTACAAGTAGAACAGATATACCACACTAGCTGGTCTCTTCCTCTTTTCATTTACACTACATTTCGCGTGACTTTCACAGGCCATATCTACATGTAGCCAGGGATTATCGAGGGTGTTCACATGTAAGACGATTCATGTTCACCGAAACTGGATCCGGAAACAGTGGCATGTTAACAGCTTTCTTTCTTTCTTTCTGGAAGAGAAAGTCAGATAAATACAAGGCTATGAAACTGGAGAATTAGAAAAAGGGCTTCTTTTCTATATATTCTGGCCGAATTGAAGCCGTCTTATCCACTCACTAGCTGAGAGAAATAGAGCTTCTGGGTTTCGAGCTGCCATTGATACCCAGAGCTCCCTCCCGTCCTGTCAATTTAGCCGTTTTTCCCTCTTTTCACATGCTTACTTTAGGACCAAATAAACCCTAACCCACCCAATTCGGCATCACGTGCAAGGCAATCACCCTAGCTTCGACGTCACCCATTCATGCCGCATCACTCACTCACCCGCCCCTCACTAGATATCACCCGGGTCCACCAACGCCAAACATCAAAACCAACAAACACCATACCAACAAAAGTCGACACAGCTATGGTAAAGCCTACTATTCCCAATTGAATTTTCTGATTGAATACTAGCTAACTGGATGAACAGGACACACTGTTGGCTCCGCTGAGAGCGGCGAGCTCTAAGCCGGCGAGGAGGGCGTATATCACGACGTTCTTGCTGACGACGTCGGCGACGTTTTTACTCCTGATTGCTGCCGCGACTTATATAGCGTTTTACATGAACTATATACCGGACCTGAGCCATCGGCATACGCTGCATTTGCAGTATTCGTTTGTGCCCCCCTCTATAGCCTTCTCCCCTTTCATATCTCCACCCCCGCTTAAGCTACCTCCAAAGCTGCACTGCAACCAAAAACTAACAACCCCCCCCCCCCGCCAATAGCCCCAACAAGCACCCCACAGCCCAGCTAAAGCTCCCCCCCGCCGCCACAAAGCCCAACCAACACTACACCATCACCCTCCACCTGCACCTCCCCACCACCCCCTCCAACCTCGCCCTCGGCAACTTCATGACCTCCATCACCCTCCTCAGCCCCACCAACAACGCCATCACAACCTCCCGCCGCCCCGCCACGCTCACGCACCGCACGCCGCTGCTCGAAACACTCGACACGCTGCTGCGCGCGCCGCTGTACCTCACGGGCCTACAATCGCAGTCGGAGCGCCTCGACGTCGCGCTCGTCGACGCCAGCTTCCCGCAGCAGATCGCGGCCGTCAAGGTCGTGCTCGAGGCCGAGGCCGTCGGCGTGTATGGCGCTGAAATCGAGTTCACGGCGCGCCTGCAGGGGCTGCGGTGGTGGATGTGGAATCGGCGCGTGCTGACGTTCCTGGTGGCCACGGCGCTGTTTTGGGGGTTTGAGGTGGGGGCGATGGCGGTGGTGTGGTGGGCTGTGTGGTCGTATTTTGGCGGCGGTGGGAAGGCGGGAGAGGAGGAGAAGGAGGGGAGGGAGAGGGTGGGTGGTGGGGAGGCGGAGGGTGAGGGCGAGGAGCTGTATGCGGATGATGAGGAGACGGGGACGGAGGGGGAGATTAAGGTGAAGGAGGAGGAGGGGAGGGAGATTGCGGTGGATTCAGGGCTCGGGAGTATGAGTGAGAGTGCGAGCTCGTCGAGGGCGAGGGTTGCGGAGGCGGGGCAGAGGAGGAGGAGGAGTCGGGGGAAGGATTAGGGTAGTGAGTGGTAGGCAGTTAGGTAGTTAGGTAGTTAGGTAATTGATAGTTAGCTAGTTATGTCAGGTAAGCAGGTAGGCTAGGTAGTTAGATTTCCATATGTAGAACCTGTAGGAATTGAAGCCTTTCGGAATCGCGAGTCAGTATCAATTAGCTTATCAATGTGGCAGGACTAGTAATCAGAACTCCACAGCACAGTGCACATCACTACAGAACATAAAAAGCGTGCATAAGTTCTATATTCGTCTATGATAATGATAATTCCGGTGCTTCATTGCGGCAAAAAAAAAAAAAAAACATAAGTACCACATTTGCTACATGTCCGCTCTCCCGCCTTGCTTGCTTAATTGCTCAGATATATATGCTATGATATGATGTGATATGCCGTGTCATTTTATTCCCCCCACCTCCCCTCCCTACGTCTCCATAATGCGAAAAAAAAAAAAAAAAAAGAGAAAAAAAAGGCCAACAAAAAAGCAGAGAGGAAAAAAAAACCGCACATATGGATTATAATAATGTCAATGATCAAAAAAAACAAAAAACAAAAACGTCCTCAAACCACACAAAAACATTCATTCTACCCTCCTCATCCTCTACCCACTACTCGCCCCCTCCCCCCCCTCCGGCGCCGGACTCGCCACCGCCGCCGCAGCAGCCTTATTCGCGGCCGCCATCTGCCACGCCGGAATCGCCGGACGACTACCCACCCCGCCAAACGGCAGCGGCGCACCAGTCTTCGCGGCCCCCAACCCACCAAGCGCATTCGCCCCCGTCCCGGACCCCAGCGGCTGCCCCTGCCCACCACCAGCCCCACTACCATTCACCACTCCGCCCACCGCACTCGGATCCAGCGGCGGCGTCCCGCCCACCACTCCTCCTCCGGGCGGCGCAAACTGCGGCCTTCCCGCGCCGGTCCTGTTCATGACGAGCTGCTTGAGGCTCTTGAGCTCGCTGCCGAGGTCCTCGAGCGCCTTCTTCTGGCTCTCCTTCTGGCCCTCGAGGGCCTTTGGGATGAGGTCGCGGAGGCCGCGGACCTCGTCGCCGACGCGCTTGCTCTCGTCCTCGCGGCGCTTTCCGGCGTCTTTGAGCGACTGGATGACGGATTCGACTTCGGCGAGGGCGGCGTCGACGCGCGTTTTGCGCTCCTCTTCGGCGGTCTTGAGGGCGCTGGTGTCGGTGCGGAGGGTGTCGAGGAGGGTGAAGGCTTTGGCGAATTCGGCGTCGATGGCGGCTTTGTCGGTTGCGAGTTGGGGGGGCGTGGGGGGCGCGATTAGGGGGGTGATGTAGCGACGGGCGAGGTGGTAGAGGGTTAGGGAGGCGGTGGTGGTGACGGTGGCGAGGATGAAGTAGTCGCGCCAGTCGCGGGCGCGGGGGGGGAGTCTGTGGGGGGGAGGGTTAGTTGGGTGTGGCTAGGGGTTGGGATTGGGGAGGGGGACGTACTCTTGTGGGGCATAGCGGTAGGGGTTGGCTTGTGGGGCAAAGTAGCCGCCGGGGGGGTAGAGGCCGCCGACGGGCGGTGGGAGTTGTGCGGCGGCGCCGGCGGGGACGAGGGCTGACTGTGCGCGGAGGAGGGAGGCGTCGACTTCTTCCTGCGTCAGATTCTTGGACTGCAGGAAGGCGATGCGTTTCTCGAGGGGTGAGGCTGCGACGGCGGGGTCCGACAGGACTGTAAATTGTTAGTTATTGGGATTGGGGTTGAATTGGGGAGGATTGGGGGGATTGGGTGTTGTGGGGGGTCGGGGGTTGGTGAAAGGGAGCTTGATATTGATCTGCACTTACAGTTGACCTGTGATTGGCTGGCGGGTTAGCGTGTGTGTGGTAGGTAAGCTGGGGGCAAGGGATGGGAGTGAAGAGACGACTTACGGCGGAGGCAATGAGGTCTTCTCGCATGGTGATAGTTTTGGGATGTGTGTACTAGGGGGCTCTAGAAGCTCTGGAAGGTGTCTTTGAGGAGTGTGGACAGAAGGGGGGAGTCCAGGGGGTCAGGCAGGAGTAGCAGAGGAAGGTAGCAGGACGACGGGTTCTCCTTGTATTAATAGAGAGCTTAGCAATGCAGTGAGTGGGTGGGTGGTCCTCGGTCCGGGGGAGGGAAGGGAAGGGAAGGGAAGGAAGGAAGGAAGGAAGAAAAAGAAGATTGATGGTGATAAAGAAAGAACAACAGAGGAAGGAACCCCAGCAAGAGCAAGCAATTAAAACCCCCGTGCTGTCTGTGTCTGTCCCGAGAGAGTGAACGCAGGCAGGCAGACAGCCACCAACACGAGGCCGAGCCGAGGTTGCTGCAAAAACACCTGGTCGACGGTGAGAGGGTCAGGGTGAATATGCACACAAAGCGGTTGTGAGGGTCTGGCTGTGCGGGAGATGAGATGTGCAGGCGATCTAGGGCTTATCCAGGGTGTTTTGTGTATATTCGGTGGTTGTGGTGGTTCTGTCAGGGTGAGTAGTGTGTTTGTGATGTTTGTTTTGGTTGCTGCAATCTCTTATCTGATGGAGATGGAGAGCGAGACACAGAAGAGACAGAGACAGAGACAGACAGAGACAGAGACAGAGACAGACACAGACAGAGACAGACACAGACACAGACAGACAGAGACAGACAGACACACAGCCACAGCCACAGCCACACAGCCACAGACACACAGCCACAGACACACAGCCACAGACACACAGCCACAGACACACAGCCAAACATCATCACCCACAACAGAATTCAGAACATCACGACACCACAGACAGAGAACTACAGCATAGCAAGAGAGTAATATTTACTACAGCAGGCAGACGCTACACACACTACACAGACACTACACTCACCGTACAGACACCACAATGTCTCAAGACCCAAACCTCTTCAGCGCCTTCAAGCGGCCCAGAGAAGTGAGAATCCCCTTCCCTTCTTCCTCTTCCACCACCCCCCCACCCCCCCACCCCCAATGGCCCACCTACTAACTCCCCTCCCTCCGCACCCCCCCCGACAGACCCTCTCCGGAATCCCCACCGCCTCCCAGAGCTCAAACTTCTCCTCAATCCCGCAACCCGCCTCCGCCCTCCGCCGCTCAAACTCCAAATCGCGGCCCCCAGCCTCCAGCAGCCGCATGTCCCTCGCCCCGCCCACAACCTACTCGCGCCCCTCCGACGCAGACCTCATGGCCACAGCCCGCCGCGACCCCCGCTCCGCCCGCCAATCCTACGCCCCCTCCTCCTCGCAACCACCCCCCTCCACCGCCCGCCGCTCCTCTGTCATGCGTCGCTCGTCCGTCGGCGGCGCGGCCCTCGGCGCCCTCAACAGCTTCTTCACCTCCTCCACCAGCGCAATCCCCCAGCGCGACCCCCGCCCGCTCAAGGACCGCAGCTTCCAGGCCAAGATCGGCCAAGAGATCCACGAATACCTCCTCACCAACGGCTTCGAGCTCGAAGCCGGCCACTCCCTCACCCCGACGGCCCTCAAGAGCCCGACACAGAAGGACTTCACAATGATCTTCCAGTGGCTCTACCACCGCCTCGACCCCAACTACCGCTTCCAGAAGCCCATCGAGCAAGAAGCACCCCCCATCCTCAAGGCACTCCGCTACCCCTTCGCGCAGTCAATCACAAAGAGCCAGCTCACCGCCGTCGGCAGCGCAAACAGCTGGCCCAGCTTCCTGGCCATGCTGCACTGGCTGCTCGAGCTCATCGTGACCGTGGAGCGCTACCAGAGCGGCGCATACGACGACGCTGCCGCAGCAGAGGGCATCGACGTCGGCGCGGACCGCATCATCTTCCGCTACCTCGTCCGCTGCTACCGCGCGTGGCTCGCCGGCGACGACGACCACGACGAGTTCCTCGACGAGATGTCGACAGCCTTCGATGAGCGTGCAGAGACCTACACGTCGGAGCTCTCCCGCCTCGACGCCGAGAACGCGGCGCTGCGCGAGCAGCTCGCCGAACTCCATGATGGCGAGGAGCCGCTGAAGAAGGTTGAAGACTCGCGGACGCTGATTGAGACGGATACGAAGAAGTTCCTTGACTACTGCAGCCGCATCGAGGCGCGCATCACAAAGATCACGGCCACGAACGCGAAGCTGCGCGATGAGATTTCGGCATCGGACGCGGAGCTGCGCGCGGCGGAGGAGGAGAAGGGAGCGCTGCAGGCGGCGGTCGATCGGCAGGGGCTCACGCCGGCGGATATAGACCGCATGACGACGGAGCGCGACAAGCTATCCAAGGGTCTTTCGGCCATCTCTGCGCGCGTAGCCGAGACACGTGTGAAGCTCTCCGAGCGCGAGGCCGCAGCAACGAGTGCGCTGGAAGCGCTCGAGCGCGCCGTCGCACGCTACAACACCCTCGCGTACCAGATTGGGCTTGTGCCTGCGTCGGCTCCCAACGCCGGGGGGCGGGAGTTTGAGATTGTTGTTGCGCCGTCTGCGGGCGGGGAGGAGGCGCGGCTGCTGGTTGATGCGGCGGCGGGGTGGCAGGCGGGGGCCGTTGTGGCAGGCGGGAGGGATTTGCGGCATGAGGTGCGGCCGGCGCTGATGGAGCTGCGCAGGGAGATTGCGGGGCGGATACATGAGGCGCAGGACGAGGGGATACGCACGCAGGAGGCGATTGACCGTGTGACGGAGGCGCTGGCGGAGAGGGCGGATGAGGTGGATACGCTGCATGCGAGGGTGCAGAGCGCGGTGGGCGAGTATCAGGAGATTAAGGATAATATTGCGGTGGAGGGGAATGCGAGTAATGCCGAGATTGAGAAGTTGGAGAAGGAGCTGGCGGGGATGAGGGTGGGGATGAGGGAGGGGGTGTTGGCGGTCGAGCAGAGGGTGCAGGGGGTCATGATTGAGTATGTGTTTTCCTTTCTTCTTGTTTTGCTTGGGTTTTGGAATTTGTGGTTTGGGGGATTGGATTGGATTGGGGATTGCATGTGGGGAATGAAATCACTGACAAAGCCATGGCAGACGCGACCAACTCGCCCACGCCGCCCAAGCCCTCCGCGAACGCTTCCACGGCGAGGTCGACCGCATCCTCAACGAGATCATCAAGTTCAAAGTGCACATCCAGGACACGCTGCAGGGCTACGAGCAGCTTGTGGAGGGAGAGCTTAGGGGCAACGATGCCCTCATGGAGGGCTAGATTCGAAGAACAATCAATGGGAGACTCTTTTTTTGTGTGTCTTCTGGTTTTTTTCTTTTTTTATATTTTATTATATAACACCCGCTTTTTCTCTCTGGCTCTTTTTTTTTACTTTTTATGTGGGCTTCTTCTTGTTGTTGTGGGTTGGGGGGGGGCTTTGGTGGTAATTACTACTATACTAGGGATGGGTGTTACGGTTTCTCTTCTTCTGCTTTGGCTTTTGCTCTTTTGTTCTTTTTCTGTGCTGTGCTGTGCTGTGTTTTGTGGTGGCGGCCGTGCTGTAATGTCAGGCAGGATGTGTTAAACTTTCCTTACCACGGCGGGTTCACTTTTTTTTGCGAAAAGGTTAATTGGATATACCCCGTGTACTGTAGGCAGCCAGACAGGCAGGGATGGAGGGGCTCTTAGCGTAACTACCTGTTGGTTGTAGCAGTACATGTAGGCAGATACTGGATGTCCCTCGGCGGTTAGCTGCAGATAGATACATGTAGCTTGAGCACATACCTGTCTGTCTTGTCTTGTCTTGTCGGCATACCTATGCAACCCAGAGCCACATCCCCGGGACCATTGTAATCCCGGCCCTGCCTAGAGGGTGGGGTATGGCCATATATAGACTCCCCCCTCCCTCCCCCACCCCCTCCAGAACACAACCCCCAATGGCACCATCCTCAATCATCATCATCGGCTCCGGCGTCTTCGGACGTAAGCACCCCCCCGCGCACCCCCCAAAAACTCTAAAGATACCCCCCCACTGACGAACCCCACCCCCGCAGTCTCCACCGCCCACGAACTCTCCCACCGCCCCGCCTTCACCACAACCACAATAACCCTCCTCGACGCCCACCCCTTCCCCACGCCGCACGCCTCCTCAATCGACTCATCGCGCATCATCCGCGCCGACTACTCGGACCCGCTGTACGCCGCGCTCGCCGCCGAGGCCCAGCACCACTGGCGCTGCGCTGACATCGGCGTCGGGGGCGTATACACCGAGAGCGGGCTCGTCCTGGTAGGGGATGACTGCGAGTATGTCGCGAAGAGCATGCGCAATGTCGTGGCGCTGTTTGGCGCGGAGAAGATACAGCCGCTGAGTGACGCCGCGGCGATTCGCAGGGCGTGTGGGACGGGGGGAGTGACGGGTGCGAGCGGGTATGTGAACCGGGTGTCGGGGTGGGCGGATGCAGAGGCGGGGATGCGGCGTCTGCGGGAAAGGGTTGAGGAAAGTGGGAGGGTGCGGTTTGTGGTTGGGGAGGTTGTGGGGCTGCTTGGTGGCGGGGACGGGGACGGGGACGGGGACGGGGACGGGGACGGGGACGGGGGCGTGGTGGAGGGGGTGGTGCTGAAGGATGGGACGGAGATGCGCGCGGAGCTGACGGTGTTGGCGGCGGGTGCGTGGTCGCCGGGGTTGGTGGATCTGGGGGGGAGGGCCGTGCCGACGGGGCAGGTCGTCGGGTATGTAGACCTCACCGAGGAGGAGCAGAGGAGGTACGAGGGCATGCCCGTGATCCTCAACTTCACCACGGGCCTGTTTGTGCTGCCCCCGCGCGGGAGGGTGTTGAAGGTTGCGCGCCACGCCCTCGGGTATACGAGTGCCTGCGGGCCCGTGACGGGGCGCGGCATCCCGCAGGAGGGCGAGGAGGCGCTGCGGGCGGCGGTGGCGGAGATGGTGCCGGCGTTGGCGGGGAGGGGGTTGGATAGGACGCGGTTGTGCTGGTATACGGATACGCCGACGGGGGACTTTTTGGTGTGCCATCATCCGCAGAGGAGGGGGCTGTTTGTGTGTACGGGGGGCAGTGGGCATGCGTATAAGTTTTTGCCGGTGCTGGGGAGGGAGGTGGTGGATGTGTTGGAGGGGGTGGAGGGGGCGAGGTTTGGGGAGAGGTGGAGGTGGAGGGAGAGGGTGCGGGAGGTGGTGACGGGGGATGGGAGTAGGGGGGGCGTGGGGCAGGTGGTGCTGGAGGAGGCGTGGGGGGCGGCGAGTGATGGTGTGTGATTGGGGGGGGTGTGGTGGCGTGGGTGGGTTCTTGGGTTCTTGCCTTGTGTATTTAGAGGTGAATTAGACGTGCGTAGTGCGGTGCCCAGATAGCAATTGAAGCAGTGCAAAGAGGGATATCTAGGCGCAGAGGTTGGTTGGATGAATAGAATGGTTTGGCGCACGGAATTCGATACAGCCATGACTGTCACGTGACTGTCTCCAACTGAGCAGCTGCTCAGATCCGATTTTCTGTTTGTTGTGCTGTTACCCGCCTGTCTCTCTTCTTCTCGTCCCTCCCATCTTCCCATCTTCCCTTCTTCTATCTCCCTATCCTTCACTTCCCGTCTTCTCGCCCCCCACTTCTCTCTTTCCGGTCCTCTCGTCCTCCACTTCTCATTCTTTTTTCTCACTTCCCTGTATCCCGACGAAACACAACACACTGTCGCTCTTCTAGCTAGTACCCCCGCGGGAAAGTCTCGACTGAAGATGTTTTGGTAGTGTAGTGGTGGCAGTGTGCAACTGACTTGACAACATGTCACTATGGTCACCAAGAGGATCTTTATGGCACATGCAGAGACATGCCATACCAAATTGATTAATACGATCCTGTTACCCGGTACTTGCAGTTGATATCGAGGCTATATACTAATATATTAAGGCCGCCTTTAAATTATACCAGCAGCAACCAACCACAGAGACCATTATGTCTCTATCGCAGCGATAAAAAGGAGTTAACAATTGCGTATTACTAACTGAGGAGGAAATTGGTGTTTGGGAAACCATGCTGTGTAAAGCCAGTGACACATTAATCGCTTATAAAAGAAATACTTTCAGCGGCACATGGCGCCTTGATTGCGAGGGTTAAACTGCAGAGGCTTTCCTTGGCGGTACTGACGAGATCAAGGCCTAGAGTAGTCTCGTACCCAGCCTGTTACTTGCAGCAAGCTGCCTCAGTAGCATGGAAGTAGACGGGTTGGGGACGAGCCTAGGCCTAGAGGCTATTCTAGGAGTAACAGTGGTTGTTGGCTGGTACTACAACAAGCTGGGCTCTGAGGTTCTAGAGCTCGCGAGAACCACCGTGAACAGCGACAGTGGTATGGAGATCAACAACAGCATACTAACTAAGAATAAGTACCAAGGTTTCGACCTCATTCAACACGGAAAATACAAGGATCGATGAACATGCTGTTCTCCGTAGTCGCTACCGAGATTAATATTTATAACGAAAAAGGGTTCTAGCTCTGGCTTAGATGTCACCCAGATTTCGATAAGGAGATGTAGCGGACACATAATCTTGGATGTATATGCTATGGGAAGCTGGGTCCGGGTCAATGATCACTGGAGCGGTCTAAGAGTCAACGATAAGGAACTTTAGATTCTAGTTCCTGGATTACAACACAGGCAGAGCTACGGCTAAGAAATAGAGCTACAAGATGAAAATCAGTACTACTCTGGGTATCAAGAGTACTCCACAGTCAATAGTGCAAGACTCGCTGGAAGGATACAGCTCAGAGTAAACACAGTTCTGGTCTTATCACTGAACATGTGAGTTATTTGGTGTTCGTTGGGCTTCCCTGAGATCACCGAAACCTGGCAAATATCTAAGTTGGGGGAACTTAAACCCATCCAGCTCAAATTTATAAACAGGAAACTTTTATAACATCGCGGTTGCTTGTGTCCTGGTTTCACAAGACCTACTAGTTGGACCATAAAAAGGGCCTAGTCAGGACTCAGGAATAAGTGCAGTTTATATCGACCAAGTTTATTACCGTATCTGATCTACACATTGCTACGTGAGCGACAGATACTACCGATCACTGTGATAATCCTGGCGAAGTAGTGATTCAACTGCTAAGGTGGGACGGCGGGAAGTTGGCATCGTTATTAGTAAGCAGTACACGAGCTACCGAGTGACAGTTTATGACGAAAGGCCAGACCCCGGACTAAACAAGGCCTGAATCAACCATACATGGAACAGATGCTAGGACACCTCCACAACTATGTATTCAGCTCACCCCTTACACGCGATCATCTACCACAACATACGCCGACTCTAGGTCTCTCTAGGGACCTATCTTTCCACCTGATCTGAGCTATCTTTGTTGAAATATACATCCCAACATCCTCACTCGCCACAGTCTATTTCTATTGCCAAAGTTACTATGATCTTTCAGCTAAAGCTTACGTATGGACACGACTCTTGGTGAGCCTGTTTCCAGCGGTTGGCCTTATAAATGCGCCCGAAAACCTCGCAGTGGCAAGTCGAGGGTTTAAAGTTCTGTTCCAACTCTGTGGATCTGGTCAAGAGGTGGGGCGAGGACTAACCGCAGCTCTATCTTGGTATGAGGGAATATCGGGCTGCGAGCTTGGAAACCCGTGGTCTCTCTATGTTGAGGATGTTTCTGTTGCCGCCAACCACCATGTTTTAACAACTTTGGAGAAGTTCCTTGCAGTTGGATAGTTTATTCACATTTAGATCAACGTGCTCAAGCAATATGGCCTCATGACCCGTGAGGGCGGGATAAAACAACTTAGTTGGTCTGTTCAAGTGACGTACGTCGCTGGATATGGATATAAATAGCCATTATGCCTTCGAGACAAAGTTAACAATTTTACTCTCTTCATCGGTTGGTGTCTGTTCTTGGGATCACCGAGGCTCGGATGCAAGGGATGTATGTCAACCACAGACTCATACCTAATTCCCACGGACCTTTGGAGTCTTGGGGGTTTGTAGTAACCCTGGTAGGCTTAAAATGTATCACGCTAACAGTAAAACAAGTTATGAAAACTACATTTACCGAGCAATTTGCCTTTAACATTTCTGTGGGAGCCCAGGGGACACCTTGCCAAGCCTAAATGCTATCATGGGGGATCACTCGCTCGTTTACCTTGAACTGCAATCCCCAACAGAAGAGAATGACAATCAAAGTAAGTAGGTTCCAAAACTATCGTTCCCAACTGAAGTGAGACATTGCTGATCAATATTTCACATCTCTTCTCCCAAGCCTCCCGATTGATAACAACCGAACG
This sequence comes from Morchella importuna, assembly GCF_003444635.1. NCBI lineage: Eukaryota > Fungi > Ascomycota > Pezizomycetes > Pezizales > Morchellaceae > Morchella > Morchella importuna. Next base: position 71,615 of record NW_025763433.1, on the reverse strand, counting down.
CTCCAAGCTCAACACCGGCAACCCAAAGCGCAGCCAGCGCTCCAGAACATCCACAGAAGAGCTGCTTCAAACTCCGAGTGATTCGAAAAGACCCATTGACACACGCGCTAGCGCTAGTCAGACGCTATAACTGGGGAGAGAGAAGAGAAAGATTCAAACAAGTAACATAATGCCGCAATTCCACATTGACAGCGCTGCTTACCGATTCCGAGCAGGCTTTTCTTTCCTCACTAACAAGGCTATTCTTCCCTCAATCCCCATCTCTGGCACTCCCAAACGTCAGTCTCGGAATCCGGAATCTCGTAGCAGACGCGGATATGGGATGCCGGAGACGCACTGGGTTTCAGTGATCCCTGCGCCTGGGCGGCGGTCGCGACAAGCTTTCCCCGTTGTCTCGGCTAGCTTCCGAAATTGCTTGTTTCCTTCTGTTTCTAGAGGAGGTGACACAGCGTCTAACTATTCGAAACACCCCTCGCAGCCTACATATGGCTTTCGCCAATAGTTGTGGGGCGGCCGTGGAGGGCGTTGCCAAGGAGGTGGTATAGTTGCGACTCGTGCAGTACCAAGAGTTCAGACGGCATCGAAACACAGGACCCTACTACTACTGCTACTGACTACCTACCGCCTGTGACCTTCTTTGTCTACAGTACTTAGCGAGGCTAGATACATTGTTGCAGTTAGCTCGATGGTTGGAAGTGGGTTTAGGCTACATCTAACTAACAGAATTTGATAGAAGAACCGTGCTCATGTAGGGATATGTTAACCAAAACGCTTACGGGGTTGGATGGAGGGGGAAGGGGAGTTTGACTCTTTTTGTTACGAGGGTAAGTATTCTGAAAAAAAGAGAGCATCTACTAACATGTGGTAGTACAGTACTGTAGTAACTGCCTCTACTACTATTAACCAGCTCTCTATAATTATAAGTAGAGGGTTTTTCCTTCCAATAGTTATTCTCTCCAGCAGTTCTCCAGTTCTCTTTCTCATCACATCCTATTCCTTTCTTCCCAAGAGGTTTGTTTCCCCCCCCCCGCTCTTTATTGATTGATATACAATTCTAGGCAATTGATCACTAACCTTTTTCTAGCTGTGCTCATTTTATTCTCTTCTCCACCCATTCTTTTTTAAAACCCAAAGTCTTTGATAGGCATTTACTTTTATTTTTTCCTTTCGAAAATATCCACCATGAAGCTCACGCTCGCCCTTTCCGCCCTCATGGCCTCAGCGGCCATGGTCTCCGCCGTCCCCATGCCGCACGTCCACACCCACAACAACGCCGCCCAAGTCAAGCGCGCCCCCGAAGCCCACGTCCACACCCACAATAACGCAAACGCCAAACGTGCACCCGAAGCCCATGTGCATACGCACAACAATGCCCAAGTCAAGCGTGCCCCCGAAATGGAGAGGAGGGTCCCGGAACCACATCGTAGGCGCAAGTCGGCGTCGGCGTCGGCGACGGATGTGGCAGCTACAACGACTGCAGTAGCAGATACGACGGCGGTGGCGGATACTACTGCTGTTGCGGATACTACTGCTGTTGCGGATACTACTGCGGCAGCAACAGATACGGCGAGTGTGGTGGTTAAGCGTGCTCCGGAACCTCACAAAAAACATAGCACCGCAGCGGCGGCAGCAGCTACGACAACCGCAGTAGTTAAACGTGCCCCGGAACCTCACCGAAAGCATAGTACGGCGGCAGCAGCAGCGGCTACAACCGCAGTGGTTAAGCGTGCTCCAGAACCCCACCGGAAGCATAGTACAGCGGCGGCGGCGGCGGCTACAACTGCCGTAGTTAAACGTGCCCCAGAACCTCACCGCAAGCACAAGTCCGCCTCAGCAGCAGCAGATACCACTGCAGTCGCTGCAACCACCACGGCAGTAGCAGACACAACCGCCGCCGCAGATACAGCAACAGCAAGTGCCGTAGCCAAGCGCGCCCCAGTAGCTCATGTCCATACACACAATAATAAGCGTCAAGCTCTAGATTTTGGCTCCTGCTCCGACCCAACCATCATCTTCGCCACCGGACTCGACGGCCGTAAAGAGGCGTCGTTTGGGCCCGCTTCGAGCGACTTCAACCACGGCTCGGCCTTGAAGATTGGCGTCATTGCGGACTTTATCTGTAGCCAGCTGGCAAGCTCCTGCAAAGCCTCAGATGCTGCAGTCGCAGCCTGCAAGTCGGGTGCAACTGCTGCTTCAGCGCTCACTGGACAGGCTGCTGCGGATGCGTTTAATGCTGCTGTAGGCGGTGCTGGTGTTTCCACTGCTTCGGTTGATACCGCGGCCGATCCTTGCGATGATGCTTCTGAGACTGTTGCTGCGGCCGCGGCCACTACTACTGATCCTTGTGATGAAGCTACTGCCACTGTCGCCGCACGAGCTGTAACTGATCCTTGTGATGAAGCAACCCCAACTGTAGCTGCTAGGGCTGTAACAGATCCTTGTGACGAAGCCACTGCCACTGCCACTATCGCCGCCCGAGCAGTCACCGAGCCTTGTGACGACGCTACTGTGGCCGCCGCCGCAGCCACCACTGACCCTTGTGATGAAGCTACAGCTACTGTCGCTGCCCGAGCAGTCACCGAACCATGCGATGATGCCACTGTCGCAGCTGCTGCAGCCACTACTGACCCTTGTGACGAGGCCACCGCCACTGTCGCCGCCAGAGCCATGAGCGAGCCATGCGATGACAGCACCGTAGCTGCTGCCGCTGCCACCACCGACCCCTGCGATGAAGCTACCGCAACCGTCGCCGTAGCCGCCGCAACCCCCACCCCGCCCTGCGACGAGGACACCACCGTCGCCGCCGCCGCAGCCACTAGCGAGCCCTGTGCCGATGACGTCGCCGCAGCAGCCGTCGCTGGGAGCAAGAACCTCGACTTTGGCATCTGCACGGACCCCACGATGAAGTTTGGCGGCGGCTTTGACGGCCGCCCGGCCACCGAGAACTCGTTCCTGCCTACAAACAGCGACGGCAAGTTTAGCGGTCAGTCTAGCGCGCTGAACCCGAATATCATTGCGAACTTTATCTGCGATAATCTGGTCAACACTTGTAAGGCGGGCGCGGACGCGCTGGCGGCGTGTCAGGCGGCGAAGGCGGTGGTTGCGGGGTTGAATGTGAGGGATGCGAGTGTGGTGGTGAAATTTAATGCTGCGCTTGGGTTTTAAGTTCCGGTTTTTTAGGGGAGTGTTTTTTGTAGTGTAGTGTAGTGTTGAGGATGGGACGGGGAATGATATGGGTGGGTGGGATGGGATGGAGGCTGATCCTTTATTTTGGTTTAATGTTTATGTTTATGTATACGAGCCTTTAAGTATTTGGAATTGAACGTTAGTTAGGAGTAAAGAGTTCGAGTTCTATGGGGATATAGTTTTAAGCATCATGCTCGCTCAACTGTCCTTTCATAAAAGGCTTGGCTACCGAGTGATTATCCATGACCCAGATGTTGGATACGTGAAACTCAAGTCGCCTCTATCAGCGCTCCAGACACAATTCACACAAATAAGGTTTCTTGGCACGCGAGTGATGATTCATGACTAGCGTTCGCCACTACCACCGCCGCCGCCGCGAAGTTCAATGCCGCAACCAACCAATAAAGCCCTACATACATAGTAGCAGCGGCCGATCTCGCGAGCGCGAGTTTTACTCCAATTAGCTGTGCCTTTCGTGGGGCCTTCCACCTCGACCGCGCCACCCCCCAAGTCCTCCTCCCCCGCCAGTTGATGATTCCGCTGCAAATACCTTATTTGAGGTATCTCTCAATACCATCCAGTTAATTCAATTTAATGATAATATACCTCCCCGTACCCATCTTTTGATACCCCGTTGATGGTAGCTCTCTCTATACATTCATGAAATCTCAATACCCCCCAGAATATTTGAAATCCGGCCTGTTGACGGATTTGAAATTTTGAGTGGCATTTTGGGTGGACTGGTTGCTATGTAGGGTCAGGGTCCCCGCTCTCGACCAATCAGAGGGCTTCGGCGCACGCAAGAATTAAGGGTAGTACATATTAGACATACAATGTGCTCGGATCCTCGTCGCGGGGCAAAGCCCTGATCACCTCTAACCGCCTCGTCGACGGCCCCCCCAGCCCGACCTACCTCAACACCTTGCTATCTACACCAAAACCCATCCACACACTCGCCGCCAGGGATTGGCTCGCCCCGCAGCATGTATATAAGACCCTCCCCGCCCCTTCACCCCCCCACCGCTTGCGCCGCGCCACACCGCCCCCACCTCCACACCCACCTCCGCCTCCGCCCCCACCCTACCCTTTCTCCCTTCTTTGTCTTCAATCAAGAGTCTCAACAACTCTAGGAGGGGCCATTCGGACAGATGGTTTACTAAGGAGGTCGTCAACCAAAGAGGGAGGGTCCGGCGGGAGATCTTGTGTGGGCAAGGTGAATGGCTGTTCGCCACACGACTCTTTTTTTTTCTTTTCTCGGGCTCCGGGCTCTGGATGGATGACGAGGGGTTGGTGGGGTTTTGGGGGAATGAGGGGTTTGGGGGGGGTTTCGGGAGCTTGGGCGCTTACGGGCGGTGGTTTGGCCCTTTTTTTCCCCCCATCTCCTCTTCTTGCTACTTTTCGCAGCCGAGAGAGGGAGGGGGTGGGGTAAAGAAACAGTGCTCCTCAACCTCTCCCCTCTTGCCCTTTCAACGGGAGGATGGGGACACAAGAAACAGAACTGCGTGTGGGCTTCGCGGGGCGAGGGTTTTCCTCGTGCTAGGGGCGAGTGTGGGGCTTCTTTGGGTTTTTTTTTCCATCGTTCTCTGGCTGCATAGTGAAGGGAAGGTTTGGGGGGGAGGATGAATTACTTTGGGCCAGCGTTTGCCTTTCTGAGGCCGCAGGCCTTTTTGGGGGGGTATGGCTATTGGTCTTCCTGGGAGGGGGCGAGGCCCAGGGAAACTTGGTGGGGGAGACTTTTGCCCTCCTGTTGAGGGGGGGAGGCGGAAGGGGTTGCGGCGGGTACACTAGCTCTCACTTCTTGTTGTCCCTGGAGGGTCGGAGGGGGTGGGGTTGCGGGCTTTGGTTTTTATTCTGTGGGTTTCTCTCGTTGTCCTCTCTCTGGTTCCAGAGCGGTCGAGGGGACGACGAAAGAAATGGTGAGGAACGAGGTTCAGTGGCCTGCTTGCGGAATTCTCTCTTGCTCTTTCCCTGGCTTCATCGCACAGGACGGAGGGCAAAAAACTGTGGGTTTTAGTTTCTTCCTTTCTGTGGGCTTCCTGCCCCCAAATCCCTCCCCTCCTATTTCTCAACAGTTCAGGGAAAAGAGGTAAAGGTAAGTAAGCTTCTTGGTCTGTTTCCTCGTCTTCCTCTGGCTTCTCAGCGAGGAGACGGCGAAAAGAAACGCCGTGGTCTTACCTGTTTCCCTTCCAGTCGTGCTCTCCCTCCGGGCTAGCAAGAACAACGAACTTATGGGTTACGTTCATTGTTATGATCGTACATATAACCCTGCTTCATAGACGGATAAGACGACAGTAGTGGTGGGAAACAGAGCTATAATACCGAAGTCTGCTCGTATCGTAGATGTTGGACGGGAGTAACGAGGGTCTTGACAGCCATACTACGGGGGGGTGCTGTTTGTGGGTTTGGGGCTCGGGCTTATAACTGTTATTTTACAGGGCCGGATAATGGAAGACGGGAAAGAGAACCAAAATTATGTCAGAATAGTTAACGTTACAGTTGTTCATTTCCTTTCATTTGAGGGCATTGATGCCGGCTATATGGGTGTTCCAAGGATGAAATATTACAGTTATCGCCACGCACAGCCTTCGGTCAATACTACAACAAATCCCTTCAGAGTAACAAGTACCGAGTGATAGTCCATGATTGCGCACTGTGCCTCCCCGATGTAATCCCAGCTGCTTTTATCGCAGTCGCTACCTATGAGCGAGACAGAGGCCTCGCTTGATTAGGCTCGCAACCCGATGATAGTGTAAAATAGACGATGTTTTAGCACTAATTACTATATACATTGATCTCCTTGGGAGTGGCCGGTCTGATCGTGCTAGAGTGGATTCTCTTGGCGTAAGACTGTTTAATTCGTAAGATTCTAATGCGGACATTATATGTACATACATACAGTCTAGTTGGTGGAATGCTCAATGTATGAATAATTGGTTTAATCTTCACTTATGCGTAACGGAAGTTTTCTCCAACTTGTAAGATAGGAATATTCCCACTTCCGATGTTTGCAATTCCAAATTATCAGTCAGATGGGATAAACTCGGATTTCGAGTATACGAAAATCAAGGCGTCTCATGTCTAAAATGATCTAGCAAGTAGATAAAATAAATGTAATATATGGCTACATACATGTACACTCCATCTATCCATGGCCATAATCCCTCTAAAACGGAACAAAAAGGTAGAGAATACTCTTCTAAGATCTAATTTAAAGATTTCAGGGGCGGTTTGATTCACTTCCTTACAGTTGAAAAGACAACAGGTACTATTGTCCACCACACTAATTCTGTCAATTGAACCTAATAAAAACATATAACAACGCATTCATATCTTTATGGAATAGCCACCCACTCATTTCGGGTCAAGAATCACCCCCTCAAACTCCCTCGATGCAATATAGTCCAAAGTTCTTTCAAAGTGTTTCCTCGGCGTCTCGGTTGTGGAACTGTCGTTCGCACTAAGATTGCTCTGGATCAACTCAATGAGACCATTGAGGTATTTCACCGTGACCTATAAAATCCGCCCTGAATTAGTATTTACCCCTCAAATTCCTAAAGGAGATTTCTTTGCTTACGGCCTCATTCTGTCTGTCAAAGTAGTACACATAACGATTAAGAATCTCTACAAATAACTCCACACTAACTGCTGTATCCATGCACGCATCTGCAACCCTGAGCGCACGCTGGAGGCACTCAAGCACTCTCTTTCCATCCCGGTATAGTGGCGTCTTCTCATCTTCATTTCTGGCCGCAATTTCGACAGCCCACCAGAGATGACTAGCAAGGTACACTGCACGGCACTGGTCTGGTTTCTTCAAAAGTTTACTGCCATATTGAGCACATTTTGTGATGAGTGTATCGTAGTTCTCTTTTGAAAAGTTTCTTGTCGAGTGTAGAGCATTCGCGATGACGCATACCGCTTGGAACTGAGCGCGGGAATCGCTGATAGCTTCCTCATAAACAGTGAACGCTTGCGCAAAAAACTCATATGAAACTTCCTCAAACTCAGTTTGGTCTGCTACCTGCCCGCAGAGGAGGAACAAGCGGAGGCACAGATCCGGAACACCAACTCGGGAGTAAAGTGCAGATACGCTCTGGTGGAGAAACTTATAGAGTGCAGCCGACATTGTCTGCCATTCATCGTCGTAATGCTCGCGGGTCTTATAGCGACGGGCGAGCTTGATACCAGCGGTGATGAGAGCAGGGGTTGTGTAGCGCACTCTTTCACCACCTTCAGCGAAGGCCTTTTTAGCGGCTTGGAGGAGCTGAAATTGATTAGCACAACTTTAGGTACATTATAAGAATAGTACACACCTTAAACTGAGTGTCATTGTTCTCGTTGTATAGCAGATGAACAATTCTTGCTAGTCGTCCTTGCTCTTCTACCGTCTCATCGGTCTCGGCCTCTCTCTTTCGAGGAGCTTGAACTCCGGGGTATCCTTGAGCTTGTTGGGCACCTTCACGGATCAAAACGCGCAAAAGTTCGAACACTCCTTCAGCATGCTCAGGGGTAGAAATCTGGGTTTGATTTTTGAGTATGTTTTGAGCGACTGTGCCAGCGACTGAGCGGCGAGTGGGGTAAGACTGTGCGTGTAAGAGGGGGACATAGCTTGGTAAGGCAAGCACGGTAAAAAGAGATGCATATGATTTGACTGGGGCAAGCATAATGCTAAGAATATTCTGTTGGCATGGCGCAGAGTGTAGATCTGCACTGTTGGCCATTTCAGACACCTTTTGATGGGTGTATCTATGAATAATTAATATTATGTCCTGAAATATTTGGGATTGGACTTACGCTAAGATCTGGTCGACATATTCTGCGTGAAGTGTTCGGTTAGCATAATTAAAACGAGATAGAAATGCAATTTATATACCTAGTTTGTCGGGATAGACATTCAATGCTAAATTCGATAATGACACTAGAAGCGCTGTAATATCTTGAATTGGTAGGTTTTGGGCCTTCGAAGAAACGTGGAAATCAGCCGAACTCGAACCGGAATTAAAACTCCTCGTGTGTGCCCTTACATTCACCAGGTTTAAAACCTGCTCGTAGAAGATCTCGTAAAGCTTTACGTCTTCTGGTATTCCCCTTGCAGGTTTACCGGATGTTGACTCTGTGTCCTCGCCATCATTCTTGCCCTTGTCCCCACCTTGAGTTTCCTGATGCTCACCATCTTCAGATGCAGCTATTGTTGTCTGGTCATCATCCTTCAAAGCCAGGGTTGCGTCATCATCATCACCATTTTCTGCGGTAGGTTTTGTATTCCCATCAACTTCCGTGGAAGCCTTTTCCTCGGCCTTCTCTGCTTCTTTGACGCTTAGTTTTTCAAGCAATCTCACAGCAGCTTCCTCTTCTTTCCTTAGTCTCTCCTCGGGAGTTTCGGATTCGGCTTCCCGAGCTGCATATGCCGATAAACGATCCATAATACCAATGACAATAGCTTTAACATTGACATTTGGGTTGAGCCGTGCTGTAGCGGAAAGAAATTGATCCAGAGTGTGCAAATGAAATTCATCAGGGAAAACCTGAGTAATTACTATAGAGGCTCAGCACTTCATTATTTTCTCCATACTCTCTTGGAAATAATACATACCTTCAAGGAGATATTCTTGAGCTAAAACATCACGGCACTGTACAACTTGCTCCAATAATGGTGCCAAGATGATATTTTTGTAAGTCTCAAGGTCCACAAGCTGGCTTAGCCTGACCAAATTGCTTCCAACAAGAAGCTGAAGCTCTTTTCTTTCTTGGATTCTCTTATCGCGTTCCCGGGAGTGCCCCTGGTGTTGTAAACGGACCCAGAGCTTGTTCATTTCGATAAAATTAGTAATAATAAAGGATATAGAATCCTGAAAATTTCCTTCCGGGCTAAAGATAGTTAGTAATTTGGTACGTAGCTATGGAGGCTTTCTGTGAGTTCTAACCCTTCACTCGTCCCTGTGGGAAGAGAATCACGTGATTGTCCGGATAGGTAATATCTCAAGAAAAGCCCTCTGTTCATGTCAGAAAAATCCGCAAGATGACCAAAATCGATATCTGAGCTCGTACCGGATAGGGTGCTGTACGCCGCGGCTCATTTCCATCATATCCTTCATTATCTCCTTTACCGGCGCATCCTCAATCGACATGTATACTCTATGGAGTTTTTAGCTTTATTAAACAGTAATGATTTAGCTATAATCACTTACGTTCCGACGGTAATCATAAGATACAAACGTGGAACAATATTTCCTATGCGTTAAAACATTAGAAATCTGAGATGACCTTCCAGTGTCAAGCGAAAACCAACCGGCATACTGTACAAGCTCATATAGATCTGCCAGATGATTCACAGGGTGACTCTCTTTTAGGTAAACTGAAAGATGTCTCAAAGCATCAAAGACAGCCATATAGAGCTCGTAATATTGTTTCGGTCCCAGGGAGCTAGTCCTCAATTCGGAAACTAACGTTGAGCTAATCGCAACCCCATTCACACTATCAGCGCTTTCAATATCTCATGAGATGAGTTTCCAATTGCGCACCTGCATTTAAGGGCATCCATAAGCTTCCCCGGAGTTTCGAGGCATTTGCGCATCAGGGCCGTTTGCTGCCGCACGACCACGAGAGCATCTTGAAGAAGGCCCGCTTGATCCTCCATTAGTAGACCGTGCGAGAAAGGGGTGGGAGGGGTGAGATGCGGGGGATTGATGAGAGGTCGAGGCGAGGTTTCAGTTTGGAAGAGTAGATGGTCGCTAATCGATGGAAGGACAGGTGTGATGGGTGACGGATGGGGAGTTGGTTGAATATGTCTGTGTTAGGAGGGTCGCAACACACAAACCGCAGTAGCGATTTTAGAACAAGACAGCGATGACGCCTCAGTGGATCGGCAGGGCAACCAACCCGACCCTTCACAACTTATCACTCTAACCACGTTGCCGTGAGGTCCTGACAGACGAGCTTGCTTTTTTAAACTGAACAGCTCTTCATTTCCTTGAATTTGAAGCGACACCGCGTCCATATTGATCTCCCAACAATACACTCCTACTATGCACCGTGTACAATTGCAAGCTCTATCAGAAAATGTGTTCCGCCACACGAAAAGCATTGGTTTTAGGAATGTTAAGATCACGTGTCTTTCAATATTGAATACTTTTTGAAGGTGTAGTACAGTATCTGGTAAAATTATTGCGAAAGTGGGTTCTCCGTGACCCGATAGTCCTATTGGCCCTTAAAAGGTTTTTTGCTGCGAGCACAGACCAACAAATCCACTCCTTTAGCTCTGACTTTTGCAATAATTCTACCGGATACTGTATGGCTGGTGGGTAGGTGTGTAAACTTCGGCGTTTGCAGCCAATCAATCTATAGGAATTGGGAGATCTACCCCCATAATGGTACTAGCGCCTAGCCTGACGGTGGAATTTTCTCTAATTCCCATACAAAAAAAGTTCCTCTGAAGTTGACACACCCACCCCCTATGCCTTCTCGCGCCATACATGTAGGTTATTTTTACACCCCTACTCGCATGTCAATTATGTATTTGCCCAACCAGCAAAACACACCAAAAATCGAGGTTTTCAACAACTCATAAAAAGCCCCACACCTAAACCAAAATATCAACGACCAAGTATAGTATAATTTTGATAAAGGAGGTCCATGCTTCAAATTCTTGGCCCAATTGGGGTACTGGTAAAGGTGCCATAAAAGGACCCGTTTAGACACATTTCACCTTCAGGGCTTGTTCTTTGTAGATATAGCCTAAAAGTGGCCTGTAGAGTCTTTCAGGTGTCTAGATAGAAGACACATAATTTCAGGGGAGATGGGAAAGTTCTCTGGATTCTGTGTGTGTTTTGCTGGTTGCGCAAATACATACTTGATATGCGAGTACATGTAGTATCAAAACGCCACATCATAGAGTTATAGATTACAAGTACTCGTTTACCACGAAAAGAACCAGAAAATGCCAGTGACGGAAACAGGGATAGTTTGTATGAGAGATCGCCGCCACTCCATACAAATAATCTTTGCCCTGAGAAACTGGTTCTTTTCGTGGTAAACGAGTATGTTTCTTTTCTTTTTCTTTTCCTCTTTAGAAATGCAAGTGTATAAACTGGCATAGAGTTTACGAGTGATCAGCTGTGATCATTCGACCCGTACCACAGGCAATCTAAGATAGTGGCAATCAGTATTTAAATGGAGAAATTCTTAACGCTATGTACATTGAGTTTTTCGATATATAATTTGCCCCTTAACGGTGGGGACAAATGATAATATTCGGCTTTGGATGCGGCACTAGATCTAGGATTATGCCCTTGGGCAGAATGGCAGCCTTCTAGCATCCGATCCACTGGTTATGTATAGTAGGCAACCAGTTTGATTCGGGAATTGGACCCATCTGAGCTTGGCCACAGGAGTAGTTGGCCCTGATTCTCCACTCTAGCTCCTCAAGGAAAGCATATATCTCATAGTGTGTCTAAGACTATCCGATCCCCTCTTGACTCTCATGCAATCAATCACGCGAAAGATAGCCCCAGATATAGCCGCCTTATATGTGTTGAAATCTTTCTAAGATTATGAGTGGTGTGTTGTACTACAAGGCGATCGTAGTCAACGCATCGTATGCAGTCCTGCATTATCGTACTTCCTCTTTCCCTCTTATGGTGATAACATTCCCAATCCCTTCATAACTATCGTTTCCTAAGCCTTGGTGCTTCCAGGTCTGACCAATGTTTTCCTTAGGCACATGCATGTGGGCACATAGCGAGTTCACAAGTTTCAAGAGCAGATACGATATATATCTTTAATAAGCCAGCCCAGTGAAAGCTAGGCAGTCTTGAATTTCTCAACATGTATGCGGGCTCGAGCGCCATGCATTGGTGTCCTGAATGCGTGCTGGCTAGTTTGACTTATCTCGTGGTTTTTCCGGGTAGATTTGGTATTTGGTTTTTCCAGGCTTTGAACGATTCCGTTTAAATAGGTGATAGGTTAACGGCGGTAGCTGAATAGTTATGGTCGTATTTAAAGTAGTGTAAGGTCCAAGTGATATATGTTGTGAATACTAAGTTTGATGGCCTTCTGCCCCTCTTTTCGGCGGGAAAATCGGAGAGAAAAGGTGATTTTTATGAGCCTGGTATGTGATTTCATTCCATGGTCCAGGGCACGCGTGGCCAACAGCAAGAACGTTCAACTCAGTCAACTCAGTTATGACCAGGAGGGAGGGAAAAGAATGGAATAGAAGATAAACATGCCGACAGCGGCAGTTAGGGATAGATAAAGGCTATCGCCAATACTTCTGGCCCACTATCTGCAAGGCAACCTCAATAAATAATTGGGCATGCGGGTGGGAGAGGGGGGTATTATGTTTCCATGTTTATGTTTGTTGGATTGACGCGCATCTCGGTTCTGTGGCTTGCAACAGGGGACAGCGGTTGGTCAGATGAGGGATTATCTTCGACATTTCTTCGCGGATCGACGAAGAAGGCTGAGATAAAGAGTTACACCTGGATGTTGAAAGAGAGTACTCGCGTGTAGGGAAAGAACCAGAAAATGCAAATCCGTATTTTGTATGGCAGATCAGCGCCACTCCATACAAATAATCCCTGCTTCGTCACTTGCATTTTCTGGTTCTTTATGCTGTACGCGAGTAGATAGACCCGAGTGAGGGAAGCACATTATAAATCAACCAAGGACGGCATTTTAAATCCAGTACAGTAGGGAGATGGTCGTATATATACTTTGTATCTTTGCTACAGGTTTGTACCTACATGTAGGCTTTGGAATGTTAATTCAACCTTGATCCCTCCCTCACGCAGGCTGCAAGTGGATCTGAATATCTTACTTTCGGACCGTGGTAACTGCTTCTGTATCTGCAACATCAAACCGCTATTGTGACTGAGAACATGGGGTAGATTTTGTTGTCAATAAATGGAACCAGTCATAACAATCTATGGCCAACCTTAGTCACCGGGACAATTGGTAGTTTTGGCTCGTGATCTATGTATGCACTGTATTTGGAGCTCGCGATACCAGTTCTCAACCTTCGATGTCCAGCATTAAGAAGATAGAGCAGGTACATGTAGTGACTACATTTTGGTCCTAGAGGCCAAGGCACGAGCCATTTAAAGAGAAGCGGCCGTCTCTCGACGCCTTCCCCCTTTAGCCTGTTCCTCGGGGGGAAGAGCCACAGAAGAGCCAGTGCTTTCCCATAGAGCTGTTGTGCTCAGTTTGCGTCGTGTTGCGTTACTTGCAAGTTGCTGCATGTGAGTGCGTGCCTGCTCGCCTCGCCCCGCCTCGTAGTGTACGTATGTGCATGTATGTCTATTCCTCGCCTCATCTCTTTGTCCATAGGAAAAATAAATTAAAAAGGCGTTCCAAATTCCGCAAGGAGTGTAGTGGGCACCCCCTCTCCAAGACATCGTTTATTTGTAGTAAATCAGGCACCAGTCATCAAGAGTAAGAGAAGTGAAAACTGTGGAGTACCTGGCGACCTACATACAATATCTAGCTGTGGTATATAAGTGTTCCCGAGTCCCGACCCGTTCGTCAGCCCCATCCGTTTGCCTCCTCTTGAGTTCGCGTCTCTCCTCTCTGGCTGCCTGTTTCTCTGGCTGCTGTGGTCGCCGTCGATCTCATCACATCAATCATCATTGTCGCTCCCTCCCCCCCAAAAAACACACAGACACTCACGCATCACACATCCCTCCACTTCACAACCATCCATTGACATCACCGATAAACATCAACTCCCCAATATCAAAACCAGTCTGCTGTAATCATCATGGCTGAATATTCGGGAACTCGCCTCTACTTGGGCAATCTTCACAAAGATGGTATGCTACTCTCGCTCTCTTGTCTCCTTCACTTTTGTTCGTTTCGTTTCACCCAATGACATCTTTGTCGTCGCTTTGACCGCCCGCCACTCATGATGATGTCTTTCGCGCGAACTTTGTTCGGCCTAAACCCTCTTGATCATCGCTCTCCGCTAACAAAATAACAGCTAGGAAACAAGAGGTTGAAGATTTCTTCAAGGAACATGGCAGTGGAAACATCGTTGAGGTTAAACTCATGAATGGCTTCGGCTTCATTCAGTACGATAACGAGGCTGACGCGAAGGATGTGGTTCCTGGTGCGTATTCACCTCTTCCTTTCTCTATTATCACATCATTTTATCGGAAATTTCTATCGCCTTGGCTAGATTTCCATTTAACAAGCTAACTTTTTCTCTCTTGAATCTATAGCCTACCATGGGCGCGACTTCAAGGGCCAAACTCTTACTGTACAGTTTGCCCGTGGTAATCGTCATCAACCTCGCCATGAATATACTGGTGGAGCGGATCGCAGCTTCCCACGCCCTAGGCGCACTGCTTTCAGAATGAATGTTACTGGCCTTCAACCCGATACGAGCTGGCAGGTGGGCGCACTCCTCATTCCTGCTGCAACATAGGCTTTCGTGACTCCGATTCAAGTCTTTTTACACCCACCCCTCTGTCCATATTTTTATCCTTTGCCAATCCTGGCTAGAAAACATTCCCTGGTCCCGATGGAATTTGCTCCGTGGCCTCTATATTGCCTGCTTTATCCCAGGATTTGGGCGTCCCAATTTTTGGAGAAAAATAACTTCCTATTATTATGGCTTGGACTGTCGTATCGATCTTTATGTATCCCAATGAGCCAGGAACCCATTTACCCCCGACATTACTTGCCAGATCTTTGTCCAGGAAAATATTTTACATGCGCGTCTGCTTTTACTGGAGGAGCCAGAGGCCCGCAAGAGTCTTGTTTCGGATTTCAACTCATACGAACGTTCTCTTCTACCTAGGATCTCAAAGACTTCGCACGCAGGTCCAATGTCGACGTTGTATTCTCCGAGGTCAGTCGTGACCGTGATGGCCGTGGGTAAGTTAACCTTTCGCTCTTCCCTATCGAATTAATAGATGGTTTGCTTATGATGTTATAGAATGGTCGAATTTGAGACCTACGAAGACCTCAAAAGAGCTGTCAGTTCTCTCGATGGCACTGACTTCAAGGGCGCACATGTGAACTGTGTCGCCGATGTATTTCCCACCCTCCTTATTTCAGCTAAAAGATTTTGTGCTGACTTAAACTAGCCGGACCATGACGCACCACCACGCGGCGGTCATGGACCTCCTCGTCGTTCTGTCTCTCCCCGGGCCTACGGAGGCCGCCGCTATTCTCCAGGCCCCGGTGGCCGTTACCACTCCCCACCCCGTCATGGGCGTCGTTACGATTCACCTCCATCTCGTTACCGTGAGCGTTCCCCCGCTCCTCGTGGAGGTGGTGGAGGTCGCGAACCATACTATGGTGGTGGTGGCGGCCGTGACAGGTCCCCCCCGCCTAGGCGCGCACCTCCAGCGGCCGACGAATACCCACCCCCACGCGGTGGAGGATACGGAGGCCGTGATGACTACCCGCCCCCCAGGCGCTACGATGACGACACATATGCCGGAGGTGCCAATGGAGGAGGAGGTGGAGGTGGCAGAAGGCATTATGATGAACCCCACAGAGGGCGTCCGGTGAGTCCTCCTTATAGAGGCAGGAGTCCACCACGAGGGCCACCACCGAGGGGTTATGATGAGTACGAAAGACGTCGTTTTTAGGTTGGTAGTTTGCTGCGCTATTTGTTGCTAATGGATTTGGTGTTGCGATTCTAAGACTAGCTAGCTGACCAGGTTACACTTCGACAAAGGGAGGAGGGGTTGATGGGTGGGAGAGGGATGAAAAAAAGGAGTATGATTAATGTTTCTTCCTTAGTGGGGCTCTACTTTATCTATTCTTCCTGCCTAGGTTGGTGCGGTTTCCTTCAATAGTTAACAAACAAATAAAACGGGTTCTGGGGTAAAACATGTCGGAAATAAAGAAAATTGCGAAAGAAGTTAACGGGCGTGTGCGTCGAATGAAGCTTGTCAAATCAATACTTCCTATGCCACTATCCCTTGGACGGATGAAAGTTGTCAAATTCGCGACATGGGCCGTGCACCACTTAGTAAGGGAATTATCTTGCTTTTTACGGTTGGAAACAACAACAGAACCAATCAAGAATTTCCAACAATTGCTATATTGGGCTAGTGATAGCTGAAAGAGTGTGGTCGCGAATTTGATAACTTTCATCCGTCCAAGGGATAATCTTATGTTTTTTTTTGTTCCTTTTGCGGCTAACCTTGCTTGGTGGATGAGAGGATGAGAAAGGATTGGCTGGCAGATTTAGGTCTCGATGGATGTTTGCTGGCAATTTCCCTTGTTTTTCCTATCTCTACACATGAATTTGAGTATGGAAAGAATCAAAGTTGGTTGAAAAAATTCTGTGAGCGTGTCAACGTGACTTCTCCCTGTGTTGCACGAGTGATCCCGTATGACGCCGTTGCGAGTGAGCTAGTCACTAAATAGGCACTGTATCCTTTTCGACGTCATTGGATTGCTGAATGAAATGCAGTGCACTGCAAGCCATCAATCGTCTCTAAATAAAAGTAACAGCTACATGTATGTAGAGTATCTCGGTCTATTATTTCGCCCCCAAGCATCCAAGCCTCGGTTCATTAACTTCCACTTCCATAAATATCCACATCCTTCAGCTGGCGTCGCACTCGGCCATTTTGAAATCTCATTCAAAAGGAAGGAAGAGGGTGAGTGAGAAATGGTGTTTAAAAGGAGTAAGCGCACCGAAAGCCGTGCAGTACCGACATAATAGAGGGTTGAAAGGGTGTTGCATGTCAAAACTCGCGTACATACATGTTGAAGGAAACGAGGACCAAAATAAACTTTTGATGAGTGATCGACTTGCGCAACCCGGGGGCCCTTTCCAATGAAAGTAACACATCCCTTCAACCATCGCCCCCATGTTACTGATTTAACCTAAGCCCAACTATCATACATCCCCTCCCCTATTCTCTCATCACTTTCAATCTCATTGATGGATTACCAGCCGAACCGAACCGAACTAGGAGAACTTTCCTCTGCAGTAACGGATTCTGTTCAAGTAACTACTAAACTTCTCACATTTTCTTGTTTGAGTAGAACCCCTCCCCAGCCCCTACCGATTTTCCACCTGATCCAACCAGCCAGTAAACCCGGTCCCACGCCAATATCAAAAGAATAAATTTTTCCCGGTCTAAAAAAACCACCCAATCCAAATGAGCAAAGAAAACGAAGAAGAAAACGAATGCTAGTAAAACAGAAATAACAGTAGCAGCAACAGAAGAGAAAAGCAAAACAGCCCTTTCACAAATCCACCCACTCCCAAGATAATCCTAAGCAATTAGAGAGGACGGAGACTAGGAAAAAGTACAAAACAATCAGATCGCTGAAAATATCAGATTAATAACTCGAAAACTCAGAGTAAAGAAAGACCTGGGGAAACCACCCGAATTAAGAAAAAGAAAAAAAAGGAAAAGGGAGGAAGAATTTAGGCTTCCTTCACACGAGCTTGGAGAACAGATGCAATAGACAACTGTTGAATATAGGAAACTAACGAAGAAATAAAAACAGAGTATGTGAGGCGAAGATGAAACCTATTATGGTACACCAGGCTGGATTTTGAGGCCCCTCATTCCAAGCTCTCGGCGATAATTCGTAAAATGGCGTGTTCGTAGGATTTCATTCTGGTTCGGATGCCTGTAAACCACTACTTCCTCCAACTTCCCTTCGTTGATAACAAAAAATCGATTGGTCGACTAAATCCGGAATGGTGCCCATTTGCCGTATCGTAGTATCGTTTCATGGATTTTCTTCATCCCCGTCCCTCGTTCCATCGGTACTCATGTGCATTTACAAGATGGTGCAGCACCCGCCACCACGCTCCTTCTCGAAAGTTAACAATGCTGCCCTGGTGGCAGCCTCAAAAACATCGTCCACGCCCTCCCCAGTCAAGCTGCTGCACTCTAGGTATTTCCTTGCGCCGACCTGTTTGGCGATGGTCTCGGCGTAACTGGTTTGCACGAAACGCATTGACTTCTTGCGCATTTCCTCCTGAGCATTGGCATCTTCGCGGAGGTCCTTCTTAAGCCCAACAAGTATTTTGGGAACGCCAGGACAGCGTTCATGGGCTTCCTCGATCCACTGCATAGGTTTTCTTTTAGTAAGTCTACCAAAAAGTACTAACAGGCCATGATGAAATTTACTTTATTGGCAACGTTATCGAGCGAATCGGGTGTATCAACAGCATATCCAATTAGAATGACATGGGCTTTGGCGTAAGCTAGTGGTCGCAGTCTCTGAATTTTGAGTTTTAGCAGAATCCTTCAAAGTCTCGGACTATTAAAGGAACAAAGAAACAGGATAAATTACCTCATAATCTTCTTGACCGGCTGTATCCCATAATGCCAGCTGAACAGATTTCCCATCGACCTGTTGATTATGTTAGCAGATAAATGAGAGTATCCAAGGCGCCAAACATACTCTACAATCTGTAACATAGTTCTCAAAAACAGTGGGTACCTATATTTGATGGTTAGAGAATATCTAGTTGACGCTAACGCTCAAGGCTCATATAGAATTAACTCACGTAATGCTAAACAGGAACGTCAGTACAAAAAATCTTCATTTTGGCAAAGCAGACTAGGAGCAATATAGCGCCATTTATTTGAAAGCAATTCTAGAGGAACCTTTGACATACCGTAGGAAAGTATCCCAAAGTAAACACACTGAGTAAACTCGTCTTTCCACATGCGCCGTCGCCGATGATCACCAACTTCCTGTACCAAAAGAATTCAATGTTAGCTAAAACTATAAAAAGCTTTGCGGACATCTCCGACGACCGGGAGATGAGCTGAGATCGAAGATTTCAATCCAAATTGTCTAGGGGAGTAATCTAAATTTGGTAACCACACATCATGTCATGGTGGTGTAGCGATTCCCAACATGGATAGCTCCCGAAGCGAGCGGAAACAATAAAGTGAGAGTAACAACGGAAGGATAATAACCGAGGGTGAGGAGTGAATAGAGTACCTTCGAATGACGTTCTGGGCGTTGTTCTGAGCCATTGTTCTGTTAGGAAAGTTGACAAGAACAAAAGTGAAGTGGTCGGTAACAGCAGGGGTGCAAGACGATTCTGTCGCTTGAGGCTGAAGATTGGGTAGAGATTGGATACGACTCGTGGAGCTGGTTGGCGAGTGTGATGAAGAGGGAGGCTACTATGAAGGGGGGTGGGTGTAAGATTGTAGCAGAAATGGAGGCGAGGGAGATATTGGAGGGTTAAAGAGGGTGGATGAGCAGCAGTAGCTGTAGTAGTAAAGAAGGGGAAGGCGAAGCAGAGAAGTAGGTAGGAGTAAATGTCTCGGAGCAATTAGAGCAGAGCGGAAGAAGGCCGGGAGCGACAAATGCAATAGCGAGGGTACGATGTCTGGTCGCGGAGACGGCACGGAGGAAGCTCAGGCGAGAACGGAGGAGGGGAAGGGAGAGAGGAGAGAGGAGAGAGGAGAGGAGAAGAGAAGAGAGAACAGAAGTGTGAGGCCTGCTGCCCAGTATGTGTTGCGGCGTGTGTGAGCGAGTGAGCGAGAGGGTGAGCAACGAAGTCTTTCTGCGCTCAAATAAAGCGTGCGTTAGTTAGGGCCATAAGACGACAGGGTGAGCCTTGCGCCTGTACTACCTGCTGCTTACACGTCCTTCTTCCCCCTCCCTACCTGCTCCCCGCGCAACCCAGAGAACTGACTGACCATGCAGACTGTCATGTCAGCGAGACGTTGGCCGCGGAACCAACCAGCACTCTGGAAAACGTCCTATGAAGGCCCTTGCAATGGACTCATACACTGAATGGAGTGAACGCTCTAACACAGAGGAGGTACATACATGTAGTGCTTCATACGAATAAACACTGCATTCCACCAAGGGAATATTACAACTGTTCCAAGTGTCATTGGCCCCCGTAATTACATGTACATGTAGTGGCCGCTAGCACTGCCACAGTGCCACACCGCTAGCACCATCCCAACGGTTGCTAAAGCTGCTTTCCAACACCATCCCGCCCATTTTGCTCACTGGACACCCCACTACTTGCCCGCCTGCCCGCACGCATCACTTATTTGAACATTTATTTTGGCCGCTGTGCACTGACCGCCCGCCACTATCACCACAACCTCAATCGGCACTACCCGGACCTTCGTGAGGCTCTGCTCCACCAACCACCATTTGCCGCTTACATCACCTGTCACATCTCCGCGCAGACGACCAAGCATCTCTCTCGCACATACATGCCTGTGGGTCTGAGTTGACATTGTTGCGGCTCCTCATCCCTCTCTCAATTGTTGTTGAACGGGTACCATTCCCTTTTCCTAACGCCAATCCTTCTCCCATCTACCACTCGCCTGGTAAAATCTACCAATTCCACTGTCGTCGATCGGATCTGACTACCACTTGTAAGTCCTTCCACAGCGTTAGTTGTACCTCCCCAAGCCAAATTCAGGAGCAGAAGAGGGCAGACTTACTGCATCTACCCGCCCCCCGCACCCATACACACCCTTCTTTTGACCCTTCACCCCACTTGCCCACTTGTCCACCCCCAGTTACGTCTCCTGTTGCCGAGCATTCTTTCCCGCCCCACCATGTCCGCTGAATGTCCCATGCGCAACATACCATCAACTACAGACATCTATCACCGACAGTCCCTCTTGTCTTCTTCCAATAGCAAGGCAACCCACATACGCAACAAGGACGGTACAGAACTGATTACCGTGCCTTCTAGGAAGGTGTCGAATCCCGATCCCAGATCACTCAGCAATATTAGCAACAGCAGCAGCAGCACTAGCACTAGCAGCGTTATACCCACATCAACTGCTGCTACTGCTACGACCAACGACCACCCCGCCCAAATAACCAATCAGCTGTCACCCACAGTGCCCTCCGCATCTATGGATTTCCCCCACAACACTGGCTCAAACAATATCGGCGGCAAGAAGAAAAAGAAGAAGAAGGGAAAGCAGCAGCAACAGCAGCAGCAGCAGCAGGAGCGGCAACAGGAACTAGATACACTATCTAATAACCACAGTCATACTCACTCCCACGATAGTAACAATCACAAGGACCATTTACATGATGGCTATTACAACGATGCCCTCTATAACCATGTTAATGAAAGAGTTGACCAGTATCAAAAGGATATTAAAACTAATAGATCCGATTATGACGACCATCCCTCGGAAACTATCCCGGAACTTGTTGATCCAGAGGAAGAGGGGGGGTACTACAGTCAAGGATATGACGATGAGGATGATGACTCTTATACCCCACCAATTCAAGCTCCTGCGCCCCTGACTGGCAAAAAAAAGAACAAAAAGAAGAAAAAGAAGGGGGTAAATACTACTCAGGAATTTTACCAGAGCTCTGAAGTATCGCCTGTGAGACAGCTTGGTGGGCCCTCAAAAAAAAAAGACCGGATCTGGAATACATCGACAAATGAGGAACTTGAAAGGATCAAGGATTTTTGGCTTTCTTTGGGTGAAGAGGAACGCCGGTCTTTAGTAAAAGTAGAGAAGGAAGCGGTCTTACGGAAAATAAAAGAACAACAGAAGCACTCCTGCTCATGTAATGTTTGTGGAAGAAAAAGGACAGCCATTGAAGAAGAACTGGAGGTTCTTTACGATGCATACTACGAGGAATTGGAACAGTATGCTCACCAACAACAAAACTCAAAGTACGCTGCTCAGATACCTCATAGTCACCCCCCCGGATCGTATTCTACCACTAGAATAACCCCCCCTCCACCTCCGCCAGGTCCTCCTCCGGGTAATCATCTTATACATCTTGGGCATCATCATCACAAACATCAAGGACATCGCGTTGAGGAGATTGACGATGATGAGTTTGAGGATGATGAGGACGAAGATGAAGAATATGATGAGGACGATGATGTTCTGGATGAGCCTTTACCGGAGAACGATCCTCAGCCTAGCTTCTCCAACTTTGGGAACAGTCTCATTGTTCAAGGTGGGGTCCTCTTCGTTTTATGATAGGCATTCAAAAATATGCGGAGAGAGTATACAGCTAACGTTCCTTACGGATATCAGGTGGCACTTTAACTGTAGCTGACGATTTGCTCAAAAACGATGGTAAAAAGTTTATTGAAGTGATGGAACAACTCGCCGAGCGCCGAATGCAACGGGAAGAAGCAAGTGCTGCTTCCAGTGGTCACACATCCCAGAGTATGTCGGTAGGGCAAACTCATATAAGTCATACCCATTCGCAAACAGATTATGATGATGAGGATTATGACGATGAAGATGACGAGGATGATGATGGAGACTATGAAGAGGGGGAGGATGAGCCCGTGGGTTACTATCATGTATTATATTACTGTCAATCAACACTGACACGATTTAGGATACCATGACTGAAGAACAGCGCATGGAAGAAGGCCGTAAGATGTTCCAAATATTTGCTGCCAGAATGTTTGAACAACGTGTCCTTACCGCCTATCGAGAAAAGGTTGCTCGGGAACGACAGGATAAGCTTCTTGAGGAATTA
This sequence comes from Morchella importuna, assembly GCF_003444635.1. NCBI lineage: Eukaryota > Fungi > Ascomycota > Pezizomycetes > Pezizales > Morchellaceae > Morchella > Morchella importuna. The sequence goes on along the minus strand of NW_025763433.1, from coordinate 48,983 downwards.
GATGAAGAGGACCAGCTCCGAGCGGCACGTGAGGAGAAGAAGGCCAAAGAGAAAGAGAAGAGGAGGGAAAAGAAGAGACTGCAAAAACTTGCCAAGGAAGATGAAAGAAAGAAGCGGGAAGCCGAAAAGGCGGAGGAGGAGGCTAAACAACGGGCGATCGAGGAGAAGAAAGCCGAAGAAGTAAGGAGACGAAAGGAGGAGCAGCGGATGAAGCGGGAGGCCGAAAAAAGGGCTCAAGAAGAAGAAAGACGCCGTAAGGAGGAGGAGAGAAAGAAGAGACTCGAAGAAGAACGAGAGAGGGATGCTGAGCGAGAAAGAAAAAGGAAGGAGAACTTAGAGAGGGAGCGAAAGAAAAAGGAAGAGCTTGCAAAAAAAGCTAAGGAGGAGAAAGAGGCTAGGGAGAAAGAGGCTAGGGAGAAAAGAGAGCGCGAGGATCGTGAGCGAAAAGAAAAGGAAGCGAAAGCCAAAAAAGAGGCACTGGAACGGGAGCGTATAAAGAAGGAGGAAGAAGCAAAAACCAAGGCCGAGAATGCGGCGGCGGCGGCGATGGCAGCTGCTGCTGCAAAAAGACCCCCTGTCTCAATACAGACGTCCATATCCGTACCACAACATCCCCATGGAGTTTATAGCTCGCCCCATCTCTCTGTTGCAACACCTGCAATGCCTAAACAGTCGGTGGGAAACTCACCTGCTCGCACTCGGAATGCCTCTCAGCAAGGGTCAATACAAGGATCTGTAGCTTCTTCCCCAAAGACCCCTCAAGCTGCCCCTAGAATAGGGTCTTCAGTATCCCCAAACACACCCATTCTGCAACAAAACATTCCTGGTCCAATAATCCCCCGAATAAAATATTTCAGTATCCGTCACATATGCCCACTTCACCGTTACCACATCACATTGCCCCTCCTCCAGGTGTACCACCGCCAGAGAATGCTTTCCATATAATGAACCAAATGGGAATGGGTGGCCCAAGTTCAATTCAACCGTTTCTTACCGGAATGCCTCAAAGACAGCCTTTCGGAAACGGGATGCCGATGTATGCACCAACACAGATGCCTCTAGGTTCCAGCCCGCAATATCGGGGGTTTGCAGCTCCAAACGGTATGTCAATGCAGGGTCCCGCTCCTCTAGGAATGCGTCCAATGCAGCCACAAGGTCGTGGGATCTTTATGGGCGAGCTTGCGCCCGTCATGCAGCATCAACTCCCTCCGGGTATGCCTCTCGGCATGCCGCCGGGTATGCCGCCAGGTATGCCACCAGGCATGGCACCGGGATCACCATTCATAGGGAATCGAGTGGAGCCGGTACCTATACCCGGTGTACATTCCCATACACGGGCATTATCAGGCTCGTTTGAACCTATTCAGCGGCCCACGCCAATTCAGCGCCCCTCGAGTGTAGCTCCACCTAGAAATCCAGAGGATGGGACAAATAGTATTGATGAGCTTTCTAAAGTCATGGGCAGCCGTGCACTGCTGGAGGACGACGAAGACGACTCAATACTGGAAGCACAATCGCCGAATCGAAGAGGGAGTAGTGTTATGGGATTTTCACCAAGACCAACTAGGGGATTACCGGCTGGATCCCCCTTATTTATGGATCCTACTATGTCTCGTAAGTTATTGGTTTCATTGGGCCATTACGTTTCCTACAAACACACTAACAATCCACATATTAATGATAGACATGGGATTTCCCCAGCCTTCATGGTCCAATCCTGCGCCATTGGGAACTCCATTGGGAAACATCTCAAACTCTCTCCCAACCTCCACTTGGTCAGGAGCAGGTACGTCCAGCGTACTCACTTCATTTATGCTTATATACTAATAAAGTAAGGCTGGTCTGAAACTGATGCTGCTCGAAGTACATTTAACCGCCGGCGGCCAAACAGGCATGAACAGATTCGCAGCCTCGCCACGGTCAAGTGCCGCGAGCTTGGAGGAGAGAACAGTAATTTTGTCGAAATATCAACTCTGCATCGGCTTATTGAGCAGACTGTGCCCGAGATGGTAGTCACCATTAAAGAGGTAATGGATGTACTTGAGGTCGAAGGAGAGGCTCTGAATGGAGGTGGAAATTTTATTACCACGCACGATACCAACGGAAGGACATTGGTCAAGTTCCAGGATGATGAGGAAAAGAGTGCGGATGGGAATTGTATATATCAAAACCCTGTGGCACCCATCGGACATCATAACCACCACCTTCATCCAGGGGAAATTGGGTCACCGACAGGCGGTGGCTTTATACATCCGTTTAAAACGGCTGTGGGACCTCCGCCTGGGATAGCCACTAACGGGTTTCCTTCTTTTTAAATCGTAGTGCAAGAAAAAGTTTCTTCTCGGATTCAGGGTTGTATTGGGCATAGTATTTTTATTATTCTGTTCATTTCTTTAAAGGGTGCTACATCTGTATTTCACTTTACGCATTTCTTTTTTGCAGAGCATGTGTGTTACATGCTGTATTGACGACTTGGGCGATTCGGTGAATTATGTTGGGAAATCATGGTTCAGAGGAGCACCTTATTTGCTCTAGAGCTTGTCAGGGCTACACACCTCATAGTGCTCACATCACCACCGCTATCATTAGCTTACTTTGTTTGCGGTTCTACATATTCCTTTATAAGGATGAAATACCCACTTTTTCTTCTCGCGCTTTTCTGTCTGTTGTGATTGTTGTCGTGAGGAGCTGCTAAAGAGATTCAGTAGAATCTTTAGAGATTTCGGGTGCACAGCAAATTCCTGTTCTTACTAGAATAGCTTTTTGTGAACTTAATCCATCAATAGTAGATAAATACTGCTAAGTTGTAATTTAATGCTAAACATGAAGTTTTTTTCTGCTAATGACTTTGACTCTTTATATTTTAAGAACAATGCACTGAGGCAGTTAGAGCTCTAGGGGATCGGACATCTACTAGCTAACTCTGACTATATTTAAATAGAGATTTTCGTTTAGTATGTATTAGAAAGTTATTTAAACTAATACAACCAATTCACGGTCTCATCCCTAGGCCTGCTTCCCCTTGAAATTTGAATCAATCTCTCACTTAGAATATTCATCACCGCTTTTGATCCCGCCACTAAAGGGTTGGCATTTTGGTGGCAGCTCAAGGGCAGGGAATGTTGAAGAAACAATTAATACATGTAGGTATAGTCGGCCATCGATACTGCATGCAGGAAACTCAACTTTAGTCTTGTCCGTTCTTTATATATCCCGGCCTCGGGGGTGTCGGCAAGGCTCTTTGACTAAAAAGATGTATGTTTACATATATCGATGCGTGGTTTCGTATAGGTGAGCTGGCATCTGGATGCTTGGAGGAAAACACACACACGGGAAGCCCCAAATTCGAGAGATCTGATTGCCTCGATATATTATAACTCGCCGTTGTGAGCCCTTTACCTTGTGGATCACCGGGGGAGAAAAGTCACCCTACGTGCGCTCGAACTGTTCCCACTTGAAATTCTCGATGCTATATAGTAAATATCAAGGTATGGAAAATAGAAAGCTATATTAAATATTATGGTGTAAATTAGAACCTATTGTACCCACTACATGAAACAGCGTAACGTGGCTTAAGATGTTCAATGATTCTCTGTCATGGATCATCACTCGGATATGTAGTCATGCGCGCACAACACGATGCAACCCAACTCAACAATACAGGTCCGGCTTCTTCCATATCTCTCCTGGCACCAGAACATCAAATATTCCACGCCAATGCCGTAAAGCACCCCGGGATACAACACCAACTATGCAAGTACGTTAAAGCTTAAGTGAACACCCACCCTACTGCGGAGTATGCAGTATGACCTCTCCTGTCATTTCTGTCAGCTGGTTCCCCGCAATTCCTGTTATTGGTTAGGTGACAGTTCTTTAGGCCGCGCGTACGGTTGTTATCCAGCAGGACTGTTGCCGATATACCCATTGCTGACCCCCAATATGCTACATCACCTTTCCGCCCTCCATGGGGCTACTGTTGGTCCAGCAGCGTGCCTAGTGGCACCTGGCTATACGGCACAGGCCGCATTAGCGAATAAGTTTGTGCATACTTCCTGAGTGACTCTCTTCCTCCATATCTTGATGTGGTATCACGGATGGAACTTTTGCTGTTTGAGCACATCGGGGCTATCTATATGTAAATCTACCTGCCAGTCCGTAGTTATGTGATACCAACACACACAGCCCGCCATCAAACTTATCACACTTCTTGGACCATATTTTTTGCTTTCTATGAGAACAAAAAAAAATTGCTGAGCAACAAAAGACTTACGTAATGAGTGTCATCCCTCAAGAGCGTCGCTACCATGTTGGGCATTCTCATCAATGCTTCCATCCTGGGTCGAACCAGAGATGTCATGCAATGTAGTAGAGGCTATTACCCCTCGACCACGCCACGATGTCTTCAATGGGGCTCAGGTCGTATATAAGCGCCTTGACAGCTGCACAGAGCCCCCCAGGATGGGTGAGGAGTTAGTACACACACAACCAAAGCTAAGGGTGCCCCGTATACCGAGGACAGCTACTCACGCTCGTATGCATGGCCCGGAACCTAAAAGCCACAAGAAGATCTCGGGATTGATTGTACGACAATGTGTTTCTGCCCTTACCCGTTCCAGGGAGCCGGAAAGTTTAAACCTTCCCGGGTGCGTGATGGACTACATGATGTAGCTGTGGTTACCCTTGGATGTATGTATGTATGTATGCGGCTATGTGCCTAGACAGTCGCTACGATAGATGCTTGTAGATTATAGAATTACGTTTAGCAGCCAGTCGGGATAATCCACTGACAGGAGGTTCTTCTCCATCGCAATTGCGGTCATGGATTATCACTCGAATAATACACATCCCGGTAATGCTAGATAAACTGTATCCAGACACGTAAAGTCATGTTGACAATTTCTCTTACTCAATCTATGGATAAAACTACATATAGATGGGACTCCATGTCAATATACTAACTAAGCTACATGGATTTTACAAGCTCGTTCTTTTCAACAGGCCGGCCTGAGTAACATCAACTTCATATACCCATCAACGCTGTGCCCTCGTTCTACCCTCATCTTGACACGGCCTTTCTGTAGCGGAAACCATGTCCTGGACCCAGGAGCTGGTTTTTGCACTGACGTACTAAGGCGGTACTCTTGGATTGCGGCTACTAATCTATCGATTTACCACCCTAGGACACTGGCATCCAAGAGATATACATGCACTATATATATGAGCATTCCGTGCTGTCCTATCAGAGGTCTCTACAGATTGAGGCCAGTACTACCGCCAATGAGCGCGGGCAATAACCCCACGAAGAGGCTGGGGCTAAATCTATGGGCTACATACGCCAGCCATGCAATCTTATCCGCCATCGGGGCGGGATCCCGGCGAAGAGAGCTCGGCCTCGGGAATTGCACATGGGCCGTCCGTGGACACAAACGGCCCGAAACCTCTCGCATACCGCATGCTATATATCCCCCACCCCTTTCCGGTGGATGGGTACGTAGAACGGAGAGCTACCGCTCTACCGGTGGATGGGTACGTAGAACGGAGAGCTACCGCTCTACCGGTTTATGGACAGACACGCGCGCGGTCGGTCCGCTGTCGGCGAAGAGGCGGCGAACCATCAGTGTTCACAAACAAACGCTCAGAACTACGTTATACTGCAGCGGGAGGCAAGTGGCCTAGATTAGTGGGTTGGCTAATGCATGGCTGGCCATATACATAAGAGTATCGGGGGCTTGCCGTTATTCTTGCAGCTGCTGCTATTCTTGGGCTACGTACGGTCGGCCGGCCGGCCGGCACGGATTGTGTGATGGCATTCAAAAATGACACTATTAGAGAGACCAGTCAAAGAAAGGTTGGGCGGCTACTGAAAGATGGATTATAAACGAACCCCGCATCTCACAGTCGGGCTTTGTAGGCCCGTAGAGTTAGCGTTAAGTCTACTTGCCCGGAATATCGGCCGAATATATGAGCCCGAGTATTGCTTATCGTCGAATAGATAGAATTAAAGCTTGCTGCTCGGTATTGATCTGAGGTTTGGCCTGTCTACAGTGGCTACTGTTGGCCGCGGCGGCGGGCGGTAAAGCCCATGATCAGATCTCCAATGTTTCATGCGTGAGTGGTGCAATCATGGGACATCACTCGGGAACGTATGCATATTCCGGTAAGTGCATGCCACTCCCGACACTCATGCGGTGGTCGAGTGTACAATGGTAAAAAGATATAATAGTTGATATAACTACATGTATTGATACCCGGTTTTACTTCAACTTCCGCGCCTGGAGCTAACCTACTACTCGACATATCCTGCGAGTATTATGGCGACCCCATACATTGGCAATGATACCTGGTTCTTTAGCAGGACTTTATTCAAATATCGACATGAATTAAAACCAGCTTGGTCCTGAGGTTCTTCACTGGGCCCACTTTCCACTACTCCATCCCACAGCAAACCATCCCACTAGCACCGGCACACCATCAGCAAACACACAAACACATGTAACCTCTAAAATTCCTTTTTTTAAAAAAAGATCTATCATCCCCTATCTACACCCCCCCACCCCCCCTTCCCCCCGCTTTCCGTTCTCCCCCTCTAAACCGCCCTAGTCCAGCCATGATTCCACCCCCTCATCGGCGGCGTATCCGTCGGAATCCTCATCTCGATCGGCGGCACGCCCACGCCCTTCTTCGACACGGCGATCCTAAACAGCCTCAGATCCGTCCTGCGCAGCTCCTCGCACGCCTCCTTGATCTTGTTGTACTGGCGCTCCAGCTCGCCCTCGCGCGCGCGCCGCATGTTGCGCTTGTAGATCTGCCACGCCCGGTGGATGGCCCAGTGCCGCAGCATGCGCATGGTCCCGAACCGCAGCGGCCGCGGCGTGAGCGGGTGGTAGAGCGAGTAGCGGATCATGCCTGTGTGTGTGTGTGTTAGTAGTGCGTGCCGGGGCGGGAGAGTGGGGTGCGGGGAGACACACGGACACGCAGATCTCCTTCATCCTTCCCGCCCTTCTTCCCCTTAGTGCGGCCGCCGCCACCTGCGGCCATGCCGCGGACGTGCTGCTGGGAGCCCACCGCCATTGCCGGTGGTGCGAGCGCTGGGCGGCGGAGCAGGTGCTGCGCGCTAAAGTGCGGGAGCTTGAATGCTGAGAGGCCGAGTCTTGAGGACGACATATTTGCGGGTGTGTATGTTTTTCGGTAGCAATTAAGTGGTGTCCTGTGCTGTGCGGCGGACGCGGGCGGGTAGGGTGTGGGGGGGGGGACCTTGGTGATTATCGGAAGTGAGGTTGGAGAATCTTTAATTTGTGCCAAGATCTATGTCGTGTGGGTTAGGGTTGTCTGGTGGGGGGTGCGGTGGGGGTGCGGTGGGGAGGGGAGTTTTCGCCGGGTTTTCGACACTTTAGGTTGTGGGTTGAGGGGAGGGGGGTTTTCGCCGGGTTTTCGACACTTTAGATTGTGAGTTGAGGGGAGAGGGATTGGGGGAAGTAGGAGAGGGGAGAGGGCGTGCGGTGTTTGTACTTAGGTGTATGTAGGTTTATGGTGGGTCGGCGTCGCAGAATATGACTCGGCCGGGCAGCGGTCATGCCCGGAGCCAAGATATCGCCGAGTCAGGGGATCGCCGAATGATTAAAGAAAAGATAGCCAATATTATAGCTATTAAAAAACCGATATATCTCGCTCGAATCGCTATCTTTATATACGGTGCTCAAACCGCAAGCCCAACGACTGGCATGCCCACTCTACAATGTCTACATGTAGTTACCATAAAACACCATCTACATCCCCACACAAAGCCCCTCCACCATCTTCCCCTCCAAATAATTCGCACTCTTCACCAACCCCACAAGATGACACGCTGCCGCCGCCACCACCAAGAAATGGAAAATCTGGTGACTGCTCCCCCATATGTCGAACCGCCCCGGCGCCCACTTCTCCGGCACCCTCGCCGCGTATAGGCCCGCGCCGGTGACATACAGCGCGCCCTCAGCCAGCATCCAGCTCAGCCCCATGCGCACCTCCAGGTCCGCCCACCCGTACAGGCGCAGGCCGTGCAGAACGGGGACCACACTCGAGCCGCCCATGGCCACGAACATGGCTGCGCGGAAGGGCCGCCAGGCGGAGGTGCGGAAGGAGGGGACTGTGGACACTGTTGCGCAGCCGAGGCCGAGGAGGGTAATCTAGCGGGCGGGCGGGTGTTAGTGTGCTGGCGGGCGGAGAGGGAATAGGGGAGGGGAAGGGGGTACCATGGACCAATACACCCGCATGAGCGTCGGATCACAATAGAAGCCGTAATACACACTCGGGATAAAGCTACCCATGATGAGGATGACGATACCGAGGTAGTCGAGCTTGTTGCCGAGCTTTGCGATGGCGTGGGAGTGGCAGGAGATGGTGTGGTAGGTGGCGGACATGCCGAGGCATGCTGCGGCGGAGAGGAGGAAGGTGCTGAAGGCGAGGAGGTTCGCGGTGGAGGGCGGGTTGTAGAGGGTGTAGAAGAGGAGCGCGACGTAGGGAATTGAGAGCGCGGGGAGGAGGTGCGAGTAGATGTTTACTGGGGAGGTTAGCTGGGTGCGAGGAGGAGAGGGGAGGAGGAGGAGGAGAGGGGAGGAGGAGGAGGAGGAGGAGTTTGGGGGGGGGTGAGGGAGGGTGAGGGAGGTACCGGTCTCATTGTGAAGGTAGCCGAGTGAGATGAAGCATTTCTTGAACGATAGAAACTCGGGTCTGCGGCGGGTGAGCGCGGGTATATCAACGATATCGGGGCGCTAGACAGACCTATACCCAGAGAGGATATAATGGTTATCCCTAAGTAACCGCAGTACAAAGTCAGCCCATAGCTCCCCAGGTCCACTTCGCCAGAACACGGCTACAAGAGCTACTCACTGCTGCCACAACGCTACACCGCTCCCAAAAAGCACAAAACTCAGTCAATTCGTTTCACAAACAACTCCAAATTCAGCTATAAATCAAACACATACGCAGCTCATCCCACATCACCGTGAATGCGCGCTCAGCCTTCTTCTCCGCGCTCCTAACCTTCTGCGCTACCGTCTGCGGGGCTCGTTTGCGCACTGCCATTGTGATTGTATATATTGTCGAATTGTCGTCTGTAGTCTATGTGTTGATTCCAGATAATGTAATACCAATGGGCCGGGGGGGGCGGACCAATATATATAGCGGGTGAATTATGTTGGGAGCGAACCGCCAATTGTTGAATTCCTCAGCAGATCAGTAACGCACTCCCCCATCCCCATCCATCCCTCCGCAGACGTACACAACACGCGCTATGGCCCCCACGTGGTGCCGAGATTATAAAGGATTTGCCCTTTGCCCTAACTAACGGGCGGATGGAGGAAGGGATGTCCGAGTGATAATTTGTGACTCCAATTCTACGTTGCGAAAAAAAACATGGCTGAGCGATCATTGGTACACCAGCATACTAGGCTGGAATGGTAGAGGTGTTACTATTCTGATACAACCTAACCAGAAACACAACCAGTAGCGAATCGACTAGTTCGAGACAATAATAGTATGTTAGTCCAGAAACGGATGGCTGCTACTATTGTAATAATTAGGAGTCTGGTGCCAGTTAAACTAAAGGCCTGAGGTCCGGTAAAGGAATCTACAGCTAAAAGATTGTTCATTTCTCGTAAATGCGTTATTACCCTGGTTTCTACCTAACAATAGTAGAAGGGTAACTTTTGTTGGGCCCCAACCTGAGAGCCCCCTCTACAAGGTCCTTCAATCGTCATCCCAGGCACTCCACCTCTTCCCCACGTCTACCGACGGCTCCACCGCCAACGGCTCTACTACCGGCCTCTGCGCAACTGGTGCCTGCACAACCGGCGCCTGCACGACGGGCTCCTGTACCGCCGGCTTTGCCTTTCCTTTCTGCCTCCTCACTGTCAGCACGTCCCCCTCCCCCATCTCCCACCCCACCGCAAACTCCCTCTTTGCATCCTCCCACTCCATCCCCATCACCGCCTCCACATACCCCACCTCGACCGTAAAATACGCCTTCCCCACACACTTCAGCGCCAGCAGTCTCACCCTCTTCTCCGCACCCTCCAGCAGCCTCCCCTTATACAGGTCCACCTTCCCCTTAATCACCCTCCACCCCCAATAATCACCATGCACCAGCGCATCCACCGCCTGCCTCACCCGGTAGTCCGTCACGCCAAAGCGCACCCCCGCCTCATACGCGCCCGCGTAGTCCTCGAGCCCGCACGCAAGGTGCAGCATATGATATCCGGCAAACTCCTGCAGCTCCGTGGGCGGCAGCGGGTGCAGCGGGTGCAGCGTGTACAGCAGGTGCAGCAGCGCCGGGTGGTACGACTCGGCGTGCGCCATGAGGATGCTGGCGCGGATGATGAACGTGTACGCCTGGACCGTGAATGCGTCGAGGCGGGAGGAGGCCACAAGGCCCTCGCGCAGCTTGCGCATGGAGAGGAGGAGCCCGGCGAGCGCGCTGTTGGAGGGGTCGGCGTAGCGGATGTTTTTGGATGTGGAGGCGGATGGGTCGGCGTTGGGGAGGGTTGGGAGGGTGAGGGCTGTGGAGAGGGCGTGGTCGAGCGTTTTGGGGCTGTCGGCGGAGCCGCAGAACTTTAGGTATTTTTCGACGATGGTGGTGTAGTATCTAGAGAGGTGAGTAGGGGAATCTCTTCTATGGTTGGTGTTGCGGACGGGGGGGGGGGGACAGACTTCTCTTGGTTCTTGTGGTCTAGGAGTCTGTGTTTCCGGTTCCTAGATTAGATACAGTTGCAGATACTGTTAAAAAGAGGCAAACGAACCTACTATCCCCTAATAACGACCTCCAGCGTTAGCCATACCGGCCGCCAGCACTATCCATAGGTATGTACCATGGGCAGTACCGTATACAACTAAAGCTACTACTGACCTTTACTCACAAAGCCATAATCATCCACCGCCGGCTTCAACCTACTGGATCGCCATGACGCTGTGCGCATGCCCATTCCGCCGCGTGTAGGCGTCCGGTCGCCGCGGTCTCTCTTATCGGAGGTTGACATTGTGCTGATGTTGAGGATCTAGCCAACAAGGTATAGGTAGAGAGTACTAGTAGCGGTGGGTGCGGTGGGGAACCCTTGTTCAATGGAGGTTGAGCCGCAGTGCACGGGCCCGGTCTGGCTGGAGCTTAGGGTAACCATGTGGAGCTATGTATCAATATCTAGATATCAGACGACCTCGAATGCCGGCAACGGCGGTCATTATAACCCCGGTAGCAGATATTTATATATTGGGGGCCATGCAATAACCAATCTGGAATAAAAAGTCCCGTTTTTGTTTTGGGGGGCGTTTACGGATCGAACGTCGATATCAGATTCGATCGGCGCATTGGGCAGAATGGAATATTAGTTAGGGAGATCATGGAGCTTATGATCACCGTGGGTTTACACAGCACGGAGGGTAAATTCGATCTGGGGCGAAACTCCTTTTTTTATTCCGCGCACGAATAGCTATCATTCCTGCGACAGATCGGGCATATATGCATAATGCTGATATATATAGTCTAAAGCTCATCGCGGATTTACAGATGTAGCTATATATCAAGACCAAGAGTTCATGCAGTCAATTATGCGTGCTAAAAAAGGATATGATGACATGAAGGGCCTCTATTGTAAAAGAAAACCTAATAGAAGAAAAAGAAGAGGACACGCACTTAAAATTCTACGAGTTTTTGCACTCGATCATTACTGACAACTCATTTGACACATCTCCAGGATATATATGACTCTCCGGCGATGCATGATGTATAATGAAATACTAAGATCACGAATTCATACACATATGCCAGCACGGGAGAGATCGAAACCAGGAATGTATATGTTCAATTATGCATACACTTCACGCATAAGAAAAGGCAGATGAGGAACCTCCAGTGCAAGAAAGAGTTAATAGAAGGGAGAAAAACTGAAAAGGGAAATCATATTTTCATTTCGTCGATGTATGGTGTAATAAACCACCTCTATGATTGATCATTTCTTCCCAGACTTTTTGATCCCACCACCGGAGCCCTATATTCCGTCAGTATGTCGTGCATGAGAGAGAGAGATCTGTGATCGAGCACGAGGAGGCACGAGGGGGTGCACAAACCAAAGGACCCTTCTGCTTTGCTTTCTCGGCCATAGCTTTGCGCTCGGCAGCTTCTAGAATGGAGGTTAGAATCTTGCGTAAAAGAATACCTATCCTACACGCACGCGGATCCGCATCATGGTTTTTCCATGCGCCCTGTAGTACCGGGAAATGTTCGGGCCTACAAAACCGTACCTTGCCTCTGTCTTTCCTTGAAGGCCTGTTGATGTTCATCGTTAGCTCCCGTGCCTGATTTCCGCACGTGGGATAAGTGGTAGGCAAGTGTGTACCTTATCTTCCTCGTCATCCTCCTTTTTTTCCTTCTTGGGGGCCTTCAAAGGCTTCGCTTTACCTCCTAGATTTGTCCATATGTTTTTAGCATGTGTAATCTCTCCTCAAATCGGGTACGGGAACAACAAACCTTGACGACCAGACATTTTGCGATAACGTAGGGAGTTGTGATGGGGGGTTTTTCGTTTCCTTCACGAAATTCGAGAAGTAGTCTACTGCGGTAGTGGGGCTGACGTGAAGTCGACCGAGCCATCCCCTCTCAAAAGCGGCGTAAGCCGGTACCGCAGCCCTCAGGCAGGGAGTGCATCTGGGACTGATCTAAACTAAACCCTAGCCCAGTTGATTTTAGCATGCCTGTGGATTGACCCTGACATTTCGCTACTCCACATTTGCGGTATCATATCTTTACAGCTCATAGATATCCTCAAGAGATCGTGAATATGATTCCTGGAGGCATGATGACGACGAGACAGAAAGTGACAGGCGCCGCAAACACATCGTTTAACTCAATGTTTCCCCCGCTTTTTTCCCGTCTACATGTACCTACACCTATGAGACGTTCCCCAGTATCTACATACGACTAGATGCTCCGATCGTGAGCCAATATCTTACTGCCGTTCTATGTGACTGTATGTACGTACGGCTATGCCGACATGTATTCCATCACAGGGTATCATATGATGGCAGTGAGCTAACCTAACCTACTCTCACGATGGTTGTCGCTTCTCTACTCCTCCTCAAAGCTTCTCCTCAAGCTTCCTACATACCTCTATTTTTTTTTTCTTTTGCTCCAGAGTAGGCGGCATGGGGGAAAATGAGCTGTAACTAACAGGAGTGTAACTTAAAACGCATGCGCATCCCAGACAGTGGCGATAGGTTATGCCACTTGCACAAGAAAAAGAAAGCAAAAGTCGTTGTCTGAGGACTCTCTACTCTAGTTGAAATATGGACACTTGTTACAGATGAAGACAGCCTGCATACATACCGCTAAATCTCGAGTTATTCGGGGGGTTGCCAAGCTCAGCTGCTAAACTACATTTAGTTTAGATCCTGCAGAAGAGGGCTGTTTTATTGAAGATCTCTGCCTCTAAAGGTGAAGATCCTCAGCTTTTTGCCTTGGCAACCCCCCGAATAACTCGAGATTTAGAGGTAGTCTTCCACATGCAGTCCGATTTTTTTGACCCGAAAAAACTCCGAAGAAGGCGGAAAACGACAAAACACCCTCCCAAGAACTGAAAAAATGGACTAATACCACATGCCAAGGCTGTCGTTTGCTTAAGGCGAAACATTCATCAGTTTTTCACTTGGGGAAATTCTTTTCGGCATTTCGTCCGTATGGATGGTGCTTCATGGCCTCTTTGCTGTACCTACATGCATTGGGCCCGAATCCCATTTCCTGGTTATTTCCATAATCCATTCGCACATAGCTATGACAGCATCCTTCTAGAATTCTGAGGATTAAAATCAGACGATGCTATTGTTCGAAGAATTCAAAAAGCAAGGCGAACGTCGGAAAACTACATGCAGTGGATGGGATTCAGAATCGGGGGTACATACAAGAACATACAATTTCTAATCTTTGTAAAACTTCGATCACCTCGATCAACAACATATGGGTGTAGTGCGTCTTTTATTTCTTTATTTCTTGTATTATGGTGATCCATCGCTGAGACCCCCCCTGGATACTTCTCCGCTTTCCCCTCCCCATACCCCATCTCGTTCAATTCGCGATTCGTCTAAATCATGGATCCCCCAACTCTCGTCTGACCGAACTCCCTGCCTTGCTGTGCTGGCACTCGACCCCCATTAGCCCCAGTCCAATGATCTGAGCTGGGGTCCAACTAACTCATCGGATGAGCTGCAGGCGCCGGCAAGTTTGTTAACCCAGGGTCAGACGCGTCTTTCCCTCGATAACCGGCCGCTAATCCAATCCTCGGACCTTGGTTAATGTTCCGCACAGCGCAGGCCGTGGCCAGGACGAACCAGATCTGTTTTACGTCTGACATGCATATATTGGTGGACCGCCCATCTTTTTGGATCCCCTGAGGCTCCCTAAATACTCTAGTGTAGTATGGTTTATGACCTGTTTATGTACGGACAAATATGGCAGGAGGAAGGAAGGGCATAGAGTACTAGCAGTACTCGAGATGCGGAGGAACTGCACTGTGGCAATCATTCAAGTATTGCTTGCAGAGCTAAGGTATGTTGTATCAGATAATTGTAAAGCAGAGTAACTTAGTTTCTGCAGGAGATTCCTTGTAAGCTGAGAAGGCCTTGTGGGTACTCGAGCCTACTAGCTAGGTACTCTCTACTCTAGACTAGGTGACCGATGATCAGTACGAGGCACGTTTCTGGCAATAATACTCTTCACTCGGCCAGAAATAAAAGGCAGTTGCTAGATTACAAAAATGGCTAGAGATTGCCAAACTCAGAAAAAAAATATGCCATTGCCCGCGGCCTTCAAAAACCGACTATGCTTTGTTATTTAATAAAAGCCTCGGCCAACATACGACATTTACGGTTTCGTAAACCAGGTCTGGAAAGATTCTCATGTGTCCTGGGGACCTGAGTTCCCGTTCCTGGAACGTCGGTATGCCCTACCGGCTGCATCCGACAAGAAAAAAGACCTTCTGTTCATCTCTTCTCGATTTCCCCTTACTTTTTCGTGGGGGGATCGAGCTTTCTCCAGTTTTTTTTTCTTTAACCTAGCATTTTGCGTTTCGAACGTTCCTTTTTACAAGCGGGTTAAGATCTTTTTCTGTACCCCGCTACTCAACGCCTTGTAAACCGATCGTGAAGTGTAGTGAAAATCGAGGATTCAGAGATCGCCAGCCGTCTTTCGAGTATGCTTATTTCCTGCGATTTTCGACTGTGCGACCCGACGGATCTCCATGTAGCACCTACACTACATACTCGTAGTTTTTTAGCGTTTCCGGACTGGACTGGGGTGTAAATCGTGCTTGACAACCATATTTTGGTGGTATGCAGACCCAGTTCAGTCCAAAAACCTACGAGTAGTAATGTAGTATTGAGCTTGGTTCAGTCATCAACCAGCCCGAGTGAGACTCCATGACTCCGGACAAGAGGAGACGCATTGATCTATAAGAGTCACGTGACGCGGGAGGCAATTTTCGCTCTAAACACAAATCATTGTTTCAGATTGTCTTGAGGCGCAAGCTAGGCGGGGTAGGTAGTCAGTGCATTTTTTATCATCTGAAAAACATGGCTCAAGGAGCCAGTGAGAAAAATTTTGTGCACTCCGCAGTAGCGGACATACTCTATGGGATTCTAGGGAAAGTCCTTGCGTGTGTTGACCGCGGCCACTGTGCAGCATCTGTGCTGTGCAGTTGAAATGATGGCCTTTTAGAGCTAATTAGGTAGCTGTCCACGTTGGCCATTTGGGGTTGCATTGAGGGCCATCAATAGACGCAACGCACTGTCCAGATAACGTCCTGGACCAGCTGTGCAATGGGGATGCCGGGCCACTGGCAGCGCTGCACTTACTCTATCTACTCTAGGATAACACCTCAAAACATAGTTGGATGAAGGATGAGGTTTCAGGAGTCCGATGCAATTGCGGCTCTCGTCGACATGCTGTTCTCGTGGTTATGGTGGGCCCATGGGCGGGTTTAATTGGAGAACAGGAACACTTCGCGTGCTGAGGCACATGTAGTTGCTGTCAAAATCTCTTGGAAACATACATATACGCATATACTTAGAGTAAAGTACTATACATATGTAATGTACATCTGTCCAAAATTGGAATTGCGGACGAATGTGTTTACTACATATACGGTTCAACGAGGCTTGAGTAGCCCAGTTCGAGATCTATCTGCTCTGCGCATGAAGAAGGTGGGTATCTGGACCCGTGGTTATGTCCTCTAACCACCTTCCCGGTTGATTTTCTTTTGATCTGCAATTTGCTGTTAGTCGGCCCGCACAGAAACCCGGTTCGGGATGCGGATACATGATGGATAATAGTCGGCATATTTCATTATCATACGTATATTACATGCTAGTACTTTGTACAAGCCACAAGCATAATTTCCTTAGATGCCCCGTCGCCGGCATTACAGTGCGAGCCCGACACTACATCGCGCGGTTGGTTTTTGAACTCGAGTTCCTTGGCCAACAAGTTTCTCTGAAATTAGATATGTAGGTAGGTACTTGTACCTACATGCTTCACCATCATACTCTAGAAGATACTATGTGGTTAGAGGGTTTGGAACCCGTTTTACCCGGAGATGCACATGAAGTCTGCTCTGAGCAACATAGGAATTCCACTATATACTCGCGGCAGGCAAAAGGTACCGGACAATGCAAGTTTTGTCTCTGGGCTTTTTTTGCAGTAGTTCACGCCTAGTACGCGTACCTATTGGTGAACCAAAAACCTGCATTGCCCGGTACTTTTTGGCTACCGCGAGTACACACATCCAGCGTATAAATCATCGACATATATATATGTTTAACAGAATGTTCCATTTGGACTGAGGGGCGGACATCTTGCATGCATCAAAATTTCTGGTGCCTTACTTGAGACAAGGTACATAAGCCGTTTAAATCGCAAATAAACACCTATTTTGGTATAATAAAGTGACAGAAAAAGGGGTTGTCAGCGGTGATATTCTATCAACCCTTACCCCGGTTTCCTCCTGCAGGCCACTACCCAGTACTTGTCGGGCTGGATTCATACTCTTGTTCATCTGTCTACTCTGCCTGAGGCTCGAGTATCTGAACGCTTTACACACATGCATAAACTGCCACGCCTAGATTCGATCGGCCTTCCCAAGATATTCGCGAAACGATGTTTACCGCATACATACTACAATACATGTATATACATGCTTTCTTTTCTTGAGTTTCTTCCATATGGACCACAGCTCCGTCTCCCTTTAACTGCAGGTACTTTATAGGCAGGTGTAAGATACACACACTCATACACATGTAATTTATGTAATTTACACCCTCTTCAAAGAGATGGAGGCTGTACATATGGTAAACAAATCACACAGTCCGACTCTAAGCTGTAATGGTCATGATGACTCCCGGAAACGAGTAATGATGACTCAACTGGTTTACTATCACAGCAGTCAGTTCAGTAATGATCACGATTGCAACCAAGAGTATGGGCGGACGTGTAAAGCCAAAGCCTCACGAGGGCATGAGGTCTGATTGCATCTACAACAGACCAGTTTTAGATAGTCCTGAATTGAAGATCAAATGCCTCTGTCCTGCCTATGGTATTGATCGATTGGGCTCTATAATATAAATACTTTTATGGCAAGGACAGTATGGTACTATTCGTACGGTGGTTGTTTCAAGGTCAAATATATCTCTAATCCAGCCACCATAAGCTCTCCAGACACACACCTCCTCCATCTCCATCTCCACCACCGGCCTACTGGTGTCTTGTCTTGATACACCACACGGTACATGGATCCAAGGTTCCACCGGCAAAAAGACCGTGGTGCCTGCAATATGTAAACCTTCATTGGTCGCCTTGCCAATATGTCGCAACTCGACTCCACTGCTGACGACACACCCGATTGTCGTTTAAATAAAACCCGCCGAGCTGTTCCATGAACATGTTTTCGGATTTATCCAGAATCACAAGGTCCGGGACCTGCAAATCATCTAGCCTTCTCCTCTCTTCGTCATTGTGCTTTGGGGAGCAGGCGGCGCAACGATTCTGAGTGTGGGCTTCTTTCTTCACAAGCCAGGGAGTTTAGGGTAATAATTAACACTCATACTTATTGTTGTAACTCGTTTATATCTAATTATATGTAGTTTATGTTGGTCTGGATAGTTTGGTCATAAACAAATCTAAGGTGAAAAAAACAAAACAATTGAACATTACCTACTACTGCCGGAAACAAGACATTAAAAGAATGGAGGTTTAATAGGTGTCCAACAAATACCGGGGCAAATAGAGAGGTGATTGCAGCAGCATGAGCAGCCTTCCTTTCCATGTTCCATCTTTCCCTCGCTCCTTCACTTATTCTACCAAGTAACCGCGCTGCCTGCCTCACGACAAGCATATGCATGTCCTAACCGTGATTCCACAAAATACATATCGTACCCTGCCCTGTGGTTGCGAGGCTAACCATGTCCCTTTTTGTATTCTCAATATACGAGGCGAATGAATTAAACAACCGGATAGGTAGTTGGAAAGCTGATAGATATGATAACCCCCTTTCTCCAGTTAGTTACTCTACTCCGGGAATGTTTATCGTAGCACGAAATAGCCCATCTCATGTATGTTTATGCGTATGCGTATGTATATGGGCATGCATGGAGTGTAAGTAGGGAGGGTTAAGTAGGTACTGTAGTTAGAGGAGTAGGCATCTTCTACAAATCACCTGGATCGGTTGGAAGGCGAATAAGAAAACATCCCACTCCTGGAGCGAGACAAGGTTGCCACCAGCAAACCCCCAGCAGCAGAAGCAAGCAGCCCAGCAAACCCCTTCCTCTTCCCTCGTGAATGACTGACAGTGATGGATTGCTGCCACGTAGCTGCCTAGTAACACAGTGCAGGTCGCCAAAGATGAATGATGATTACGATGATGTTCGTGTAATATAACATTACTTTGGTTCGTTCGTTCAAACACCCCTCTATATTTTTTAGGTGTTTCTGATGAGAGCTGACCCTCTCCTAATTGCTTGCCCTGCCTTTTCAGCTCAAGCCCCAAATACGTACATGAATATGCTGAGCATACTTTTTTGGTTATGACAAAAGAAAATTTGTTGCTCCAAGTAACCAAATCTTCATCATAATTCCTGCGCTATTGTGCGGAGAAGAAAAGGAACACTTCCGTATGTAATCTCCGTCACCGCTGTCCCCCAAGCTCCAACAAACAAAATGTATGGGGTTGTAAAACAAAAACAAAAAACCAATCGAAAGTACATGCTTTATATGCAAGACGCCATGAACCGACCCTTCCCTCCCAAAAAAAGTAAACACTGCGAGAGCGACCACACCAATCATACCAAAAAATAGACAAGCCTCTAGAGCTCTTTTATCGCACGTGAAAGATTTATCAAATCTCCCACTTGCCTTAGAAGAGCAGTATAGGTAAAATAAGAACAGAGAAATATATATAAAATAAAAAGACCAGTAAACTCCTTGCTGAAGCCAACGCTATCCATGAAGCAGAACAAGCCAATAGAAACAATATCGCTCCGCAGATGAAAAAATAAAAATGAAATAAAGATGGCAAAATTTTCAATGAAACCGTATCGCGTCCGTGTAGTATTATCATTACCCGCCATCGCGGTGCATCGAAGCCCTGGTCCCGCCCTTCACTCACGAGTATCCACTCCGTGTTCAAAACCCCCCATCCAATGGCTAGCGAGGAATCGCCTAAAAGACAGGAACGCTCTGTGGAGCCCGGATAATCGATTGCTGTACTTTCTCAACATCGTCCAAGGCATGGAGAAAATGTGAGTGCCAGTTGTTCTGACTTGAAGGCGAAGTGAAATCTGTGGGGGACACGGGAACGATAATGGGACTAACATCTCCGGATGGAGAGTTAGTCTCGTTGTAAAATTGAGAATTGACCGAAGAAGATTCGGATGGGGGTGGTGTTGCAAGGGGCTTAGAGAATATGAAGGGGGTGGGCCTTGAGGTTTGTGTGGTTTGAGGTGTAGTGGAGGGGGTAGAATCTGGGGTAAAGAGACCGGCAGCTTTTGATTGATAAGGTGTGGCAGGGAGCTGGAAAAGCTCTGGCTCCACAAGATCTGAGCTGTTAGAAACCTCTGAAAGAGGTGGGCTATCCAATGGTCCAGGTCCAGTGGTAAATCTGCGACAAGACATAATCCGGTATCTCAGATCTTGAATGGAAATCCTTTTCTGGGGGTTGATCTCAAAAATGAGGCGTAGAATGCTATCGAGCTCCGAAGACAACGGTAGGATGGTCCTAAGCATGCGGGGATCTTTCAAGTATGCACGGAATGTACTGTCGGATGGGGAAGCACGTTTCCAAGGGTTCCGGCCACATGTAAGGTTTACCAGAATAACTCCGAGAGACCAGATATCGTTGGGGGCGGATTCATAACAACTAGAACTCCGGGGAGAAGATTGTTGACACTCTATCACACAAAGTTAGTACCTCGAAGAAATCGGAGAATTGTACCCTATCAATCGTACCAGGAGACATATAAAATGTTGAGCCACATCCAAAGTCGGAGGTGACAGCTTCAGTAGTTGCAAGGCCAAAATCGGCAAGTTTCACGGTAAGACCACCGTTTGTAACAAGAACATTTTCTGGCTTTAGATCCCGGTGGTAAATTCCCATGGAATGACAATGCTCAACGGCGTCCAAAAGTTGAAGGAAAACACGCCTGGCAAGAACATCATTCCCGACGTAATGGCCGCGTTCCGTTATGTTGGTAAATAGATCACCCTCAGGGCAATACTCAATAATTACATAGGTGCAGTCGACAGTGTCTAGGACCTTGACCAAGGAGACAACGTTGGGATGAGCACTGGCTTTATGGTGAAGCGCAATTTCGCGTTGCTGAAATCGCTTTTGTCGTGCATCCAATCCAGTTTTCGACAAGGCCTTGACAGCGAACGGGGTACAGGTAAAGATATCCACGGCAGTATAGACCACTCCATAGGCACCGAGTCCAAGTATTCCAGTGAGTTCTAGGCGCCCGGCCAATAATGATCCTATTCGGTCCTCCGGGCGGGTGGTAGAAGACGAACTCGAGTTTGACGATGTATTGCTCATGTTGAAAGATGGGCAAGAGTATTTAAACTTTTGGATAATTGAAGGTAATTAAATGAATGCCAAAATAAATAGAAAAACGAAAAAAAAAGAAGTCGAGTTAAAGTTTTTGGCTCGAATCCCTGATAAGACAAAACTGGCCTGGTATATACTATTAATACGGTCGAAGATGTTGAAGCCGAAGCCGATTGAGTAAAGTGCAGGAATTATTATTGTATGCCACAAGGAGGGAGGGTTGGGTCGAGGTTTGAGCCTTTGAGCCTGGAGAAATCCTGATGGAAATCGAGGAACCAAGGGAGTATATAAAATACGAGTGATGTCGAAATGATGTTGCCCAGGTCGATCACGATGGCTTCGCCGGGTGACGGGGACGGGGGGGTTAGGGTGAATGTTTATAGGAGCCAACAACAAGGGCGTTCTGATGACGAGGGGCTAACTCAAAGCTGAGCCTTCTGCTCCCAGTACTCTCTCTACACACACACACACCCACACACACTCGCCTGCATGGCGTGTAAGGTATGGTGAGGTGGGGGTGAGCAGTGAGGGGGGTACTATAGTGGATAGGTGCAAATGCAGGTGTACCTATCGTACGTGGGAGCATGTTTGTAAGGGCAGGTTACTCAAGCCAGCCAAGAGGAAAGTGTAGGTGACGGAATAACTGAAGGTCTGGATGTGTCTGGCTGGCTATGTGCATATGTGAGGACAAGGACTATTGAGGTATTCAAGAGTAGGTACAGTATGAGTCTAGGTACTTTTCCTAGTGGCTACAAGGGAGGAGGACGCGGCTGCAGTAGCATCGGCGGAGCGATTTGGCCAGATATTTTTGGGGTATAACTAACGGGCATTGGTTCCAGCCGCGCATGGATGAGAAGCCCATGTAACTCGAGTCGATAGAGATAAGTGTGGATAGTTGTGTGGTGGGTACCATGTACCACCACTGTACCAGACAACACATAAAGAGGGTCTCTAACTAGCACACAATCTTGTTAGCCCTGAGCCAGATGACAAACATGAGAAGTGATCAAGGGGCCAACACCAGGTCGTCTTTGAGGCGGGGGCGCAAACCAGAAGAGGGCGCAGACAAGCCTGCCAGCGAACAATGACGACTAGGATTATGAATGAATGAGTGAGCGGCCGCAGTTTGTGTGTATGAACAGCTTGAGGCGCTAGGTACATACGAACCAGCATCAAGAGAAAGTAATAATGAGGGTTCTATATTTTGGTTGCCCAAAACAGTCCCTTTCTGGCTGGCAAGGTAGGGTAGCTTCGCATACACTCACCTGACATACAGCAATAGGCCATGAATAGAAAACCGCTCCCGATGCAATGCTTCTAAAAAGGCAGAAAAATGGAAGAATTGGAAGATTAGAAATCAGATTAAGAAAGCAGCCGTGTAAAAGAACTTCGAAAGTACATCTCTAGGTAGAGACACAAGTATCTACTATTTACTAGTGGAAGTTGAGCAAGTATGTACGCATATTACGGGCACCCGCAGCAAACTCTGGCACTGCAGTTGCCAGTTGCATGGTGAACTTGACAACCGGTAATAATCATCACACCAACACTTATGATGGCTGCTCCGTTTTCCCTAAGAGATTTTTGGTTCTGGGTCTGAGCGGGCACGGACTATCCCCTTCACCCATAGACAGTGTCCCAGAAATTGACAGCGAATTAGAATTCCAAATATAATCTTTTAACAAATTCTGCAAGCGAAAGAACATTATAGGTACTCTACTCCAGAGAGTATAGTACCGGGGTTAAGGGTAAGTATTGAGAACCCATTTTGGGCTGTAAGGGCCAGTGGGCGTCTGCTATTGGTCGATTCAAAAAAAAAGGACACTTGGCGGCCAAGAGGTTATTTGAATTGTGTGTTACAGCTTTTGCAATGCAACCTCCATCCCTCTTTTCCACTGATGCTCTTTCCGAACTCCACGAAAAACATGTTTGAAAGTTTAGGATTGCTATTAAGGTGATGGCCAGAGCAAGGGCTATCATTTGGTTATTTTGTTTGTATTTTTAGGAAAATATTTAGATTTTTGAGTGAGTATATATGAAGTGTCTTCATACTTTTTTCCCCCATACAAATTTCAGGGCCAAGACCAAAATTCATTGGCTGCTTTTTGGTTGCCATGGGCGGTTCCCATACAAAATCCAAGGCGTCTCGGTATTTAAGGTGAACCCCCGTACATTACTCTATGTAGGTAGAGTACTTCTCCACATATACCGTATCTGTACAGTATCTACAAAAAAGAAAGAAAGAAAAGAAAAGAAATGGGCCTGGAGAGTGCTCAGATCGGAACAAAACTTATGTACTCTACTCACAAAGTTACAAGTATATTATGTGGTCTCTCACAATTTAAACTACACATATCTTGATAACTTGACCGCGACAACATCTGCATACAGCTACACCTCGCTATAAGAAACCTCGCTATAAGAAAACCTTGTAAGAAACAGCGCATAGGGTACACGCTAACAGTTCTACACCAAAATCTTACTTGCTATTGCTATAAGAAATATTGGCGGAAATTTTTCTATAAGAAACAAAATCCGTCGCCACCTTGGCGTTTCTTATATCGAGGTGTCGCTGTACATGTATTTTATACCGTTACCTATGATAAAGCAGCGTATACATGTAGTTAGGGACTCTAACTAAACATCTGTTCCCTTTCAAAGTCAAAGACATAAGCAGTTAGACTAGAAGTGCTGTGCCTGACTCTTGTGTTGACACTAAATAAGCCGAAGCCGCTACACTCCCGAGAAAAATACCGTGATGGGTGCTAGTGAGCCAGTTGGTCGGGAGTGTGTGGGACAGCAAGACCAAAAAGAAGCAAAACATGTTTTGCTATGTCCCGCCATCCCTTAAAACCTTTTCTAATAAATCTCACGATCCTCGTTCGAACTCTCCGGGACTCTCCCAAAGCCTGGGCTGCCTCTTTTCTGGGTGAGGTGGCTACTCTAGGTGCTCTTCTCTATCCATGTACCTACCTACTTCGAGTGCTCTACTTGTCTTCGGCGTCCCCTTCTGCCATCCAGATGGAGATGTTGGATGCCCTTTTAGGTCAGTTCTTGCGAAGGAGCGTATGCCGCCTGGAACGGCTCAACTCTTTCTTTCACCCTAATGATGCATGCTTTTTGGTTGGCGGCCCATTGATTTGCTCTTGTCAACAATTATTTTGAACATAGCGAGATGCCCCCAAGCAACAAAGCTCCTTCTATTGAGAAAAAAAAAATACCTACGTGGCTCGACTGATATCCTCTCCACCAGCTTTTCATTGTTCCTACTTAGTGAGTCAACCATTGACAGACACTTCCCGATTTCGATTCTGGTATGCCATATTGAGATCCATGCACAGTTGTAGAGTGGGGTGCGTTTTTGAAGCATTATGGTAAACCGACAAATCAAGACTTTGTATTCAATTAAACAGAAGAAAAATCTGCTATGATAGGCTTTAAGCACCCAGTGTAAGGGTTCTTCAGTCTGTCTCGTGTTCGCGTGTCGGAGAAAAGACGTCAGACCTGGCTTTGTCTTGACCCATGCTTTGGCTGCATCCAATCCCACGCAAACCCGAGTGTAGGCGAGGAAGCCGTCAATCAAAGCTGCAGACATAGGTCGAACTAGACACATATTCATGGTATTTACCCCACAGCTACGTTCAAAAGAACGTTGAAAGAGGTTTTCGGTCACTACATGTCTCCATCGGTCCCGAGGATCGTGAACGGCGTTGCAGATCGCAGGCACGAGAAACTGTCAATTTATTCACTGATGGATCCAATTATGGATTGGAAGTTCCCAACATGAGGGGTAGCTAAGGTAGATTCAAAACAACGTGCACTGGCCGGATCTTGGTATGTCCACAAGTCCCGGACATGAAGCGCCTAACGACATGTCTACCCCCTCCCCATAAAGACAAGAGGCGGAAAAAAACAACCTTGACATTGAGTGTGGTGTTCGCCGGGCAATCCTATTTTCATCGTACCATCTTCTTTTTGACATACGTACTAGGAAACGAACAACATAGTAATGGGACACTTAAATCGCGATCGTTTTGTAATCGCGGTAGTGTGGTTTCCTTTTTGGATCGATATTAGTTATCTACATGAGTTTAGTTGAAACAGTAAACATCCAAGGTTAAAGGGCCAATGACCGGAAATCATTTCTCTCGCTGCCTCAAATTTTGAAAGTTGGTTTCGCCAAGTTTCCTTTTTCGAGATTTTCGATGGGCATGGCCGGTGCGACTTGAAGTTTGAGCGGACCAATTATGCTCCGTATGCGCTCACACTGACGCACGTTTAAAAGCCGCTCAAGGATCTGTTTCTAGTAATTAAATGCTTGAACCATCAAATATGTTTTCTTCAGCCGCGCTTTGTGAAGATAAATTTCGAATTCAGATCTTTTTTTCCTAACGGAGATTCCGGGAGACAAACTGAAATGACACCCTTGAAGGTGTTGTGTGCGGCGTTTGTGTTTGTGTGTGATCGGCTGAAAGAGAAAACGTTTTTGCAGGGGCTCCTTGCAGAGCCCTATTTATATGCGTAACCGTAACTGTCTAACAGATTGCGCAGCCATGACGACCCGTCAATGGCGTAGATGATCAGAGGGGGTTCGAGTACCTTACAGGGTTATAGGAGATTCTAGAACATCTAAGGTCAACCGTTTTGAACCATAATGATTCGGGTGAAAAAATCTCGTGTTTGACCAGCTAGCTAAGCTTTGAAGTTTGGACAGCACTCCATATCTGTACGAGGTCGGGTATGATAAGTCTGGGCTTCGTTTAGGCATTAAGCTCATGTCACCTAAAGCAAAAGATAAGCTGTGGTATCCTCTACTTCATTGTCGATCTATCGGTTTAGAATGAAGAGTAGGTACTTTGGAGATACATATATAACTGAACCGAGCCAATCCTACAGGAAATGAGATACAATACCCTAATTCAGGGAAGCTACCGCAGCGTGCCCGTGCGCTGTCAGATTAGTTCAGCATGGCCGAGGAATTAGATGAACTATGGTTATTTCGAGCCATCTACACGTTTGGTGTCATCTTGGAGATCATCGAATTGGCTGGAACCGCATACCTCCTACCAGACATGCAAATCGATAGTGCCCATCACGCGTAAGTGCAGCTACTTAACACTTGGTTCTGGAGCGGCGGGATCACCATTGATTGGTAGTGATGGGAATCGCTCACTGGAACTGATTATCTGTCGCGAATAATAGGCAGAGGATAATATCTAATAACCGATACGGCCTAGCCTGCTTCGGAAGGAATGCATCCCAATAGACGATCTACGCACATACACACATGCCTTTTTTTCTCTAACATGTGCATGCAGAAGAAATTTGTATCAATTATCATTACCGCCAAGTAGCTGTGTATGTCTCACGAAACTTGTTTGGAAGATGGCTGGGTAATTTAGGAACGTACAGGATGCGCACTTCTATAGCCACATGCATCAGATTCGGAAGATAAGGGAAGCACTTGATTGCGATAGGTACCTGGGTCACTGGGAGTCTAGCTACATGTATCCTGCTACGAAAGGAAGTGCGGTAGATCACAGTACTAGATACCTACATTAGTATACCTATCGCTATAGGAGATAGCATAAGCTGAGACAAGAATATACACAAAGGGTAATAGCAGAGAGGCAACTGAGAGGCTGGGATCGGTCTGAACTAACATTGGGGAGGGGATCAAGACGAATAGATTTCCTAAGCCCTGAGGATTTTTCTTTGCCACTAGAATGATGAGATTGTGGCGTTGTTTCGGACATGTGATTCTGGATAGTGCTAGACAAGGCGCAGACAAGAAAACTGGGACCAAACGGTTTCATCCAACCGCTGTTCAGCACGTTACAAACCTTAGATAAGTTATGGGACACTTCGTTTGTATTATTTACTGTATTGGACAGGTAACTAGTACCTGGGATACGTGAGTCTTACAATCATAATCCATCACTCGACCATATATTCCTCCCACATGTGTTTTTATGTAGCAATGGCAGCGAAACGACACATGTGGAGCGTGAGAGGCACTGCCCATCTGTCTTTTCCCGAGGTGTTGAAATAAACTTTTGTGTGATAGCGAGATATTTCACATGAGACTCAAACCCGACCAATCTCGGAATAAACGGGATCCTAGCAGTAGAGTCTAGAAACACGGGCCCTACCTGCCACCAGGGAGATGATTTGCCTAGGCGGATGATTGATTCATGGGCTGCTTCCGGATTGAGGTCCCCTTGAAACATGCCCAGTGAACCCTTCCACAGAGTTTTTTCCGGGTCTGCCCAGGGAACATGCGGCGATAGGCGCACGTTCTAGTGCTAGTTATAGGAACAACCTTGTACATGCGCTTAGAAGGAGTTCGACCCGGAAGTATGATTTTCAGTTCCAGTTGGATTTGGAGCGATGAACCACAGCCGACAATAGAGAGGGAAGGAAAAAGAAAGACAAACGCCGCGAATGAAGGAATAGCTAAGCAACCTAACCAACCAAAAACATTCTGCCAAGAATGCGGGTGATATTTGTGGCAATACAGCCAGTATATCATGGGAATATAAAAATCCAACCAAAGCCATTAATGAAAGTTTTGCCAACAACAAATGTCGATAAAATGGGAAGGAGAGAATCTAATCAAACAAAAGAATAAAAGCAATGAATAAAGTAGGATAAAATAAAATGATATAATTACAGCTACCTCCGTCCAGCGGCAGCCGCTTTAGCTTTCTCTTTCTTTACCTCGTTGTAGTTCATGACTTTTCGGGTGCGGAATTGTTGGGCTCGCTTGTACTTGCAATACAGAGAAATGAAGTCCTATTGGTGGATCAACAAATACGTCAGAAAACAGGACTTCATCATGTGTGAGGTGCAGCAAACATCAAAGAAGAAACATAAGATAACGTAAAGAAGGTGAGAAAAGCAGTATAACAACCAACATCCGTCTCGGCTCTTGCCGCACTGGCTAGATTGGCCAATTTAACCAATTTGATCAATCTGGCCCGATAGCTGATAATTCCCAATACATTCTCAAGAAGCACGTACAACAAAGCGGAGATTTCGCAGAACCAAGTATAAAGAATCTCTAAAAGCAACATACCTTCAAAACAACCGCTATCAAGCCTCCAACAACGTTTCTTACGACTCCTTCTGGTAAGCATTTCCTTACAACATCTCCACCCCAAGCCTTGGGCCATTTCCCCAGAATGTTCTCTCCGACCATCCTGGCCACACTGGGCCATAGTAGAGCTCCCAGAATCATGTTTGTGATGTTGCTTCCTTGTACAATTATGTTGTGGTTCTCGAGGCGTACCTCACCGTCCCATCCGTTTACAGCCTCTTCCCTCGGAGCATTCTCGGGGCGTCTCTCCCGTTGCGCATTTGCATTGTTATTGTTCTCCGCTCGCCTTTGGTTGTTTTCTTGCTCCGAGTTTTCCAGAGCGTACGCCGGCGTTACATCTTTAATCCACCGATCCTCATAAGGTCCTATGAACCGATTCCACAGGCTGTTGTACGATACCCTTAAATATGGTAGTAATGCTAGCGTGATGGCGGGTGATGGTGGAAATGAGATATAGAGTGGATCCGAGTGGCAGAAGAAGATCAATGGAAGAACCGGAAGTGCGGACTCAAATGTTCGTGTCCGTGAGGCCACGAGTACGAAAGGAATGAGGGGAAGACCAATGCCAAGCCCTATATCTATTAGCTACTTATCTGCACCACAGTGAACATTCAACATACTCCAGGTCCAAGAGAATTCCGAATCTGGCCCTAACAGAACACGATTTGCGTATTCAGGTCCACATACAGCATATATTGTGTTGACTCCTATGAAGAAGGATTAGTCACTTGGACTTCCGAAGACAAACCGGAAGGAAGTACCATAGACCGTGCAAGCTACAAATACTACCGAACCCACACCTGAATAGAACCGCAAGTAGGAGTCAGCACAAGTGCCCTAAAAACTTCGGTGTGTCTACAGACAGGAGAAGCAAACCCGCAAGTATCAAGACCGGTACAGCTTTGCCTACTGCCCTACCCGCCCCCTCAACAACCTCCAATACCATGCTCCTCTTCTGCTTCAGTCGGATCTGTGTCTTACACTGCGGACAAGCAATCTTCCCCCCAGAGTTATTATTCTCTGACCTCTGGAGGTCTGCAATCCACTCAAGTAGGCAGGACTCATGAGCTATGAGGGTACACCTGCATGGGGACTTCCAGTCGCTTTTTGGTGCTTCCTCCTCAGCGTCGCTTGTATAGCATATCCAGCACCGCTTCTCCTCCTCGTCTATCGTTTCTTTTTCCTTCTCTTTCTGTGGTAGTACGGAAGATTCAGATACTCGCGGGGTAAGTTGGATTAGTGAAGATGTTTGTATATCTGCGGTAGAGTCTACTGCTGCTGTACTTGGCCTGACAAGCTCCCCCCCGGAAGCACGTCTCGGCTGTGGAACAGCCTGTAAATTTGACATGCTTTATGTATATCGTAGCCACCCAAGAGTGAAGCCCAGCTGAAGAGATCTCTGAAGTTCCTGATGGCGGGAAACAGGCGGGCTTGTGAGTGTTTGCTGTATGATTGAGGTCACTGGAATTCGCGTTCAGTTGTGTATGTACGGTGTTTGATAAGATGGACAAGATTAGATTTCGATGTGGCGTGAAGGCGACAACAAAGCGATTGTGCCACACCGCACGTCTAAAACAAAACTCATGATCTGTATTTGTCTAGCAAATCCTAGACGACGAACGAGTGATAGAACGCATAATGCTTCCTTCGCGCATCCTGTTACAGCTCTATAAACCGAAGCGTCCATGGCCGCCAGACTTCTCATTGCTGACACCTAAACACCAGTTCAGTCTGGAGCGACGGTATAGACGTCGTGCGAAGCTGAAGTGGGCAAGGCCAAAGCTGCAAAAGTTTGTGAAGTCAATGCAACTGGGTAGTAGCGTCTGTTAGTTCCCCCATTCATATGTTATATATTTTGTTTTTCCTCGACCTTGCCTCTCCTTTTGCTGGTGATCCCGAATTCTAATCGCTAACGATAATGGTTGCAATAGTGGTTATATGGTATGCCGTATTCTGGGCTGACTGGGGAAATACCCATCCGTTTGGTCCAGTATGTCCTTTTCTATCCATTATCTACCCAGTTTATTTTGCACCCTGTTTTGCTCATGGTAATGTTTTCACCTAGCTACGCGAGTGGGCCTCGGACTTGAAGAGCTCATTCTGGTCCATAGCCACTCCACCTCCACGCCCGGAATTTTCTACACCAAGGGGGAGTTCCGAAAAAACCAGGTAGCCATGTTCATAACCCTGGGTACCTGGTTCGGTAACTGAGCATACTTCAACGTTAATGAGCTGATGGCGGCTATTGGTATTAGTATCCTGTATTAGCTCCTAAGGTTGATGGGTGCTTCAGGAAATAGATCTGGGTACGTCATGTCGTGGAATTTACTTTGACAAAGAATGGTTTGATGAAGCATCGCATGAAAAACATATATGGAATTGGGCATGGCCAAACAAATCAAATCAATCCTCGGGGAGAAAGATTGAAGGATGATTAACTGGCTAATTCAAGTATCAGCGGGGAATCCATAACTACCGTGTTAGATGATCAACTGTAATTAATCTGAATAATAAAAAGATAATATTGTAAAGGGTTTAATTGAAAAATTACGAGTAGATTCGGGAATAGTCGATATTCTTGATACTCCATTTATCTTTCCCAATGAGTGAGATTATTTTGAACTAGGCTCTGTACATTCTGAAAATTCTATGCTTCATCCATCAAAAGCCACAAGCTCTAATGACCGTGGGCTTCAGGTTCAGCAAAGGTCAATTCCTCCTCAAACCAGTCACCCTCAACGGCAGCCTCGGCCGGCTCGCCGGTGGCAGCCTGCCCCTCAACCTCAACTTCCTGGGTCTCGTAAGCCTTCAACTGCTCCGCCAGAGAGGCCTCAGCCTCCTCGGGGCTTTTTGGGGCGGCGGGAAGAGCCCATTTCTTAACCTGGCCTTCGCTGTCTGAGGCCTTGGCAGTGGGGGGCTTGTAGGCTTTCAATTCACGGAGATATATTTCTTGGACAATATCGGCTGAAGGACACAGTCAGTTCTGATAAGTTGAGATAGTGAATCACAGGGGATGACTAACCCTGGCGGACAGCTGTTGGCGCGATGAATGCACGGGTGAATGTAGGCTGGCGGACCAGACAGCGGGTGAGTGAGGAGCGCTGGAGTGGCTGTTAGATTTTTATATGGCATTGAACTGGGTATCCGAGGGTATGAAGAACTTTACCGAAGCTCTGATAGACTGAACCAACATGACGGCAGAGAGCAGGTGGGGTCTCAATTGAAGGCGGGGGAGAGATTTTGGTGGTGAGAAATGGTGTTTCGATACAAGATCGCTGTTTGATCGGGATTCGGGTGTTGTTGGGACGTTACTTAGTCATATAAAAACTTGGCGCATATTCACCCACTCTCACTCGAAGTGATTAACTATCTTTTTCGCTTTTTTTTGTTTAATTCATTATCTTTTTCAAGTGTCACAATAGTGAAATATTTGATTGATTGATTACTTCATTAATTGTATCACAATGGTAAAATATATATGTACTCATGATTATATATATGTAAGGAGCATTGTATCATATATCCAGATGTGGCGAATGTATCTGAACCAGCTAAGGTAAACCTTATGGGGATATTATTCAAGTACATGTCCAAGTGATCTGAATATTTTCTTAAATTTCCCTGAGCGAAATCCGCGCCAATACATAACGGGATGATGGTTTCACTGGATGCCTGTTGATGGGAATTGTATATCTTATGTATGTAGAGGTTCTTCGGTTCGTTTATCGTATATATATCACTAGACTATAGACTCTGTCTGCTTGGAACTTATCGTACCCCGCACCCACAGGCAATCTCGTAAAGAAGAAAATCGAGTTTCCTAAAACTTTAAAAGCCTCCAGCAAATCTGTCTCTGGACTCTACCCGCGACAAGAAAAAAATAAGTAAAAAAAAAGTAAAAGAGAAAAGTGGATACCGCAATCTAAACCCACTCAATCCTATGACATGAGTTTTTTCAATCATGAAAACTTTTTTTAGCCAGGTCTCCACATCGATGCGGTCAGAAGGAACCACAAACGTAAGATAGGTAAGTTACAAGAAGGTTGAAATAAATATAAGTACGTTTCTGGGTAAAGTCTTATTTCGGGGGGACAGAAAAAGAAAGTCAAAACTCCAATTCGCCAAGTGCAGGACAGAAGATAAGGGCGAATGAGACATAGGGTATCGACAAAAGAACAGGGAGCCCAAACAAAGCATAATAATACATGGCTTTTCCCTTTCACATCAAATCACCCCTTTCAGGCATTCGTATCCTCGCGCTATAAGAAAAAGTACCAACCTCAAGATGCAAACAATCGCTAATCATCAAGTTCACCCTCCTCTAGTTCACCGGACTCGTTTCTCGGAAGGGCGGGTACGGATTTTTCATCGTTAACTTTTCGCCTCGACTCGTCTCCGCTGTCTGTTCCGTTCATCACGGATAGGTCTTCATTGAGTCGGAGCTTCTTTCTAACAGCCTCATCGGGAACCTCACCCTCTTCGGTCCTGCTGCTGTCGTCCCTAGGCCTCTTCCCCCCTTCACTGCCCGATCGACTTTCAGTCCTGCTACTTCTAGACCCACTCTCGGGACTGGCATCGCTTACGGCTCTTGCCCGGGTTCTGTTATTGTCATCGCCGTTTTCGGGGGTTGCAACGTATTTGACTTCAGTTCGGAGCGGATTGTTCCTAATAAAAAAGGTCTTCATGAGTAATTCAAAGTCCGTTTCAAAATAAACGTGATTGTACCAGCCAGTTTTAGGTACTGCGTACTCATAGATCATAGCCATGTAATTGCAGGCTTTCTTGATATCCCTAATCTTAACTCCAATCACATCCCACCATGGCCTCCCACCGTGATCGGGGAATTCTCTTTCGCAATGCTTAGCCGCGCAGTAGAGGGCAGCAGCGGCGATGGTTTTGCTTGGATATAACACACATAGCATGGTGAGAGTTGAATCGTTTATGAAGGTCCATGCGATGCGAATAAGCTCGCGGTCTCGCACACCCAGACGTTTGGTGATCAGCAGAAGCATACTGTACGGGGGTTCAGTCTCTAAATCAAAACAAATTGATTCAAGTAGGTAATCCTCCTTTGTGAGAATGCAATCTTTCCATTTCCAAAACTCCTTGTCATCGCGATGCACCGGCATAGTGTGATTTTTCTGTGCCGCGCGAACACAGGCTGCGACAAGCTCGCCGAATTTGCGCATATTCTCTTCAACCTTGGTTGCGACAAAAAGAGCAGTTGCGGCAGTTTCCTGAAGTCGCAGTGTTAGAACCGTCTTCCTACGAATCTCATTTCCTGTCCCAGAGCATGAGAAAAAGAGGGACCAACATAATAGTGGTGTTTCTTCAGCGAGTTTTGCATGTAGAAACGGTGTAAGAACATGGAGGCTGTTGCGAGGGTAACTTGTGGTAACCTGAGCTGAATTCCCAATTGCACGATGAAATTACAGCCCTTGCTACGTTGTTCGCGCTCTGCTTCAGGCGAGAGTCCGTCGAGAACCGAAGGAGTACGGAGTAATTCCTCCTCAGTGAATATCCACTGGCTCTCCGAGTCTGGCATTTCTGTGTAAAGGGATTTGGAGCGTGAGGGGGAGGAGGGTGGAGGGAGAGAAGATCGTTGCGGTGGAGTGCTAATGGTCATGCAAGCGTAAAGAGAGAAAGGAAAGAAAGAAAAAAAGTCAGAAGGAGGTATGAGACGATAGTGGGGGTGGGTGGCTCTGTGGACAAGCGGGGAGGGGGGGAGAAAAGGTGGTAATGGCTATTATTGTGGTTGTGGCGACGACAGTTATGCAGGAGGGTGCTTGGAGAGGAAATAATGATTGAGAGGAAGAGAGGGTAAACGATCAATGTATTTACTGATGAGTGAAGAAGCTCGAGGAAGAATAATATGTGGGAATAGGGCAAAGAAGAGGAACAACAAGAACAGCAAGAAGGGAAAAGGTCAGGTTACAGCAAAGATGGGACGATCGAGAATTGTAATATGTTTAAATGGCGTGTGAACTACTCTAGCTAGCTAAGTATAAGTTGTACGCAATAATGATCTGTCCTCGCTGCTGTGGTAGGTGGTAAAGTAGTAGTGGTAATTGTAATAGCGGTAGTAGTAACTGCCACTGGGAATGTTCAAAGTGGACGACGACAACTACCTCGAGTGAGAGTGGTGGGAGGAAAACGACTAGAGCGTGATGGATAGAACAATGGAAAGAATAATGATGGATGGATGGATGGATGAGTGGAAGGAAGGAAAGAAAGAAAGCGTGAAAGAAGGAAAGAAAGGAAAAGAAAAAAAAGGAATAGAAATAAATAAAGCGAACCCTCCTGGCCCGGTTCAGTATGGGAATGGATTCAACCCACCAGAAGTCTCTCACACACTCACTGTCTCTGCCCGAAACTTTCACTCCTGGCCCAATTCTGTATGCTTACCTTGACGGATGAAGCGAGGAGCACCTTCTCGAGCATCGCAGTAGGTATTGCGAGTATGTACCTTCCTATCACCTCTGCGTGACTTGCTCACCTCCCCACCCCGCCTGCATTGGACCCAAACCATGCTTTGTTCAACGTAGAAAGTGTGTGGAACTTCGCCCAGACTTTTGGCTCCCGCTCGCGGCTCTTTTGTCGCCGTTGTTCCGTCGAGACTTATTAATGCCGGCCATCGTCATCCCGATCGGTAGCAACTCCACAAACCAGTGGATCGTGATAGAGTGTGGACCGTTTCCTAGTTTACGCACATACTGATGTTCTCTGCACGATAATAATATTTCCCTCTTCTCCATACAGACCTACATGATATATGCGGATTGTGCATACATATGTAGAGTAAATAAATACATGTATGTATGTATGTAGGTTCTTTACTCGAGAATAGAGAACCTGCTAGGCGCATGGCCAGGTCAGTAAATGGGATTAAAAACACCTACAGTGCTTACATGTACCTACAGGTATTACATGTATCTACTAGTGTTAAGCTCTTCTTTTAATCCATGGCATGTTACCGAGACGAGTGCGAATAGATAATCGTTCGGTTCCTAGTAATTCCTTCAATCGTCCGAAATTGTTCCCCGGTTCTGAAACGGTGCGTTTGCAGTGGTGACCCCCCTCTCCTCTCCGGGCAGAGCCCCAGACAGCTCACGATCAAACTGAAAAGAAAAGAAAAGAATGAGTGGACCTGACGACACGCACGTTTTGCAGGGTAAATACGTCACGGGTGTAACAAAGTATTGTCTCCTGGACTATATTTGTTTTTCCCCCAACAAGTAGAGTTTCTGAGTGGGATAAGACTCGTCTCCAAAAATTTCGATTCCTTGCTCCCTTGCAGCTTAAGCTTGTCATCCTTGAGGTAAGCTCTAAGCTTCTTGGCATCAATGTGGCCTTGGCATGTGCAAGGGGCTCTACACTAAAATCCTCGACGACATTCTAAGATTCAGTTATCAACACAACAGTTGACCTCCAATTTATCCACCCCACACAGTTTATTACAATCTTCAAAACCCCACGATGGCTGCCAACAACGAGCAGTTCTATTTGCGTTACTACTCTGGGCACAACGGGAGGTTCGGGCATGAATTTCTCGGTATTTCCCCCTACCACACACCACCAATTATGATTAACAATTTCTAACAACTAAAATTATTCCAGAATTCGATTTCCGTGTGCTCGGGGATGGCCGCAGCGCTACGGCTCGATATGCCAACAACTCGAATTATCGTAATGACTCTTTGATACGCAAGGAAAGTCTGTTACCAATGATCCCCCCAAGCGGTCACATTTTGAACCAATATTGACTGGATGGAGTTTTTAGTGTGCGTGAGCTCTCTCATGATCAAAGAGATCAAACGTATAATTAAAGAGAGTGAAATTATGAAGTAAATTTCCGTATAGAGCGTTCAAAGGAGTCATCAGATTATAATTTAACTTAAAAACAACAGAGAAGACGACGCGAAATGGCCCCCAAAGAACAAGGATGGTCGTCAAGAACTCGAGATTCGTCTCGGAAATGAACACATCTCATTCGAGGTTGGTGGATTTTTGAAGTCCTTATATCTAGTCCTGGTTGCTGATAGATATCCGCCCGACTCAAGACTGCCAAAATTGGTTCACTGGTAGACGTTCAAGAGTCTGCTGATCCTGAAGGTCTTCGTGTCTTTTACTACCTCGTACAGGACCTGAAAGCACTTGTTTTCTCACTTATTGCTCTCCACTTTAAGGTAATCACTTCCCGCTTGTTGACTATTTTCCCAAATCCCCATCGAAAAGGTAAACTAGTGGTTATCCATGAAACACAATGACTGAGTAATAATAGCGATATTGTTGCTCCTTTGTGTTGATTGGATTAACCGAAGCTTCTTGGTGCAGTTTTGATAGCAGTGGCTGTAAGAGAATGAATAATAATGTTTGTTGGTGGATAGATTAAACCGATTTAGACCCTATGGGACTATGGCATTCGTGTCGTAGCAGGGTTCTGCAGGCAGGATGTATTTGCCCTTCTTCCAGAGTTGTGCCCTTCTATTGTTGCTTTTGTTAGGCGTTCTGAATATCTTAGAGCCTTTTTTGGTTTGTCTGAACGGGTTTCCTTTTTTTTTTCTCTCTCCTTTTTTTTGACTTCACAACAATGACCGAGGATGGCCAGGCTTTACCAAGAAAAGAAACAATACATGTATCTATAAACAATTTGAAAGGTTAGCGGAATAAAGCTAAATTATGCTGTGGTGCGGTCCTAGCTTCACTTATCTTAGATTGTGTTAGCTGATCGCGATGACCAACATATGCACTTCTTTAGGGTTGAATCGCCTCATACGTGCCTTAGCAATATTTAGGAATCATACATATATGTATTTACAATTGTTTAAGGCCTCGGGAAAAAGAGGAGGTAAAAGGTTAACCTATAAAATCAAAGTGCTCTTAAAACATCCTCCCTCTTCGAGTTTGTCATCATAAACCTACTCATAAAATCATCTCTACTAACATAGGCCCCGCACATCGTCCTCGACCCATCAAATGCTGCCCTTCCGTGAAGAACTCTCCAGTTATCAAATATCAACGCCTTTCCTGGCACCAACTGCTCCCAATACTCGCTCTCTCTGCGCTTGAGCACCTCATTCCAACTTCTAATTGCGTCATAAAATGCCTCAACCTCATCAGGGTCATTCCATCGATCCATCGTTGCTCTATCATCATTATTCCACCTCACTTGGAATAGCTCGCCATTGACTGGGTGGTGATTCAACACCGGGAAAGGCGCGTAAGGCTGTATCGAGATTCCATTATTCCCAGAGGAATGCGCTGGTATTCGTGTATTCGACAGAATTCTATACGAAGTAGGGTCTTCATCACGGAGGAGCTTCGCCGCACGGAAACCATCAACTAGTAATGTTTGACCGCCAGTACCACCGGTGTGAGAGAGGAGATGGAAGAGTTGAAGACCAGCAGGAGAGCTGAAGTAGGTTGTGTCTGTATGTGCAGAGAGAGGGAGGCTGGTGTAAGCTGTATCTTTCGAAGCAAGATCTGATGTGAAGGACCAGAAGCCTCCTGAAGGGAGTGTTATTCGTTAGCCGGCGGTTTAAAAAAGGCATAGAAAAAAGGAATATTGGAGAAAGATACCGTAGTGGGTATGCTGGATATGGGCTATTCGTTCGATGAGTGCCTTCGTAGCATCAGGGTTGACCGGAACCCCGTTTATATAGCAGAAGCCGTAGATGTACTGGGAATTTCTGGTTAGATTGAACTTTGATACCCGACACCTCTTGATACAGGGCAACCCACTATCTTTCTTGTCCATTCCGCAACCCCTTTCTCCGTCTCCATTACCGATTCATATTCCACTTCAGGCGGACACTCCGTAATTTCGGATCCCCAAAGTTTGAATCTTGGTCCCTTGGTTAGTATAATGATTCCCTACTTCAGAAATTGGTGATTTTGACACATACTGCGGCGACAAATATCTTTCGAGTCGTGGGTTGTAAGAATGTAGATGCAGCCATTCCCACGTAAAGAAACTCTTATGCCCGTTCTTCCCTGATATATACATAAGAGATCATTCTACAGCTTTTGGTCCATTAAGAAGTAAACCGAATCACTAACATGAGATTTGCATGCCTGTTTCAGTTGCCTCAACGGATTCTGGTCTAACATGATTTGGAATCTACTGCTTGTTAGAAATACTAATAGTTTTTTAAAAGTGCATTACTTACGGAAAATGTATTCAACAGTCGCTGTTTTGTGTCAGGGTGGAAACACTCCGGGCATTGACAATGATCCCTGATCCACAAATGTTGGCTAGGGACACTAGTTAATTATATCCAATGAATCAAAGGTAGAAAATTATACAAATGTGATGTCTTGCCCTCTTCCCACGGGATAGAAATTTTTTTGTCATCAAATAGTATCTTATGATGTTCTGACAATTTTGGTCTTGCATCGACTTTCGTGACATTATAGGTTTTTAGCGGAATATTAGTTGTATTTTCCACGCCAAGAGGTCCTTTTAAAGATTTTCTAATATCCGGAGATACATCTGGCGGGAGTGACGCCTGTTCGAATAGAGTTAAATATAATTGCAAGTATACATGGAGCGGAAAGGACTAGGGTTTGTGCGGGGTGGGATACACTGCTATACGGCCGGGAGTGCATAACAGCTAAAATTCCATTCAAATTCAGCGGCCAACATTTTGATCTATTCAGTAACTTCCTGTGTCGCAGATTAGCCTTCGATTATTGGCGCTCGGGAGATG
This sequence comes from Morchella importuna, assembly GCF_003444635.1. NCBI lineage: Eukaryota > Fungi > Ascomycota > Pezizomycetes > Pezizales > Morchellaceae > Morchella > Morchella importuna. Next base: position 10,062 of record NW_025763433.1, on the reverse strand, counting down.
GGCAGATAGCACACGGTTTCAGGAGAGATCCGAGGTCACGCAGGGATGTGCGGGAAAGGTTCGCCATCGAGTGAAGCAGACTGGAGGAGCAAACGAGAAAATAAGAGAAGTGGTTTCGATGAAGTGGGTGTGTGTGTGTGTATGTGGGGGGGGGGGGGGGTTTACTATGGTAGAGCTGTAGAGTACTTTAGTTTACTCTACCTAAGGAAGGGTACTGCATGTATGTAGGTAATAACATCCGTTGATCGGATGACCTCAGGAGTTTGGTGATCGACAAAGGAAGCGGACGGTAGCCCGATATCCGGATTCGATTTCAGCCCAGTGAGTAATCTCTTCTATCATGTTCATACTCTGCATATTCGTCCTACTCGTGGTGGTGATTGTCGACGATGCAGGGACCACAGACAGACCCGTGCACTAGGCCGCCGGGATATTTCATCCCATCTTACTCTAAAGTGAACACGATCACAGAAAGCCCAATATCTAAAGAAGTCTAGATCTAGCCACCGGGGTTAGAAAATTCGGGAACGTAGAGTACAAGTAGGTACATACGTACATCTACATACATGTACATTTGATGCACAGTTCCGTACAATATAAGCAGGTAATAACAGATTGAATTAGCAAATGTACTTCTGCTCAAAGTACTTCATGTGCATATCGAGAGTAATGAATCCTATAAATGAAGCCGACGTTAGGATCTCGATCGATCAAGCCGCCCTATATTTGCAAATCCAACGTCTTTGGTACTGCTCGAGCTCAGAAGAGGCATGGTATGAAATATGATAAGAGACCTATTTATAAAGTTGATGGAATGAGCCAAGAATGGATGGGAATGAGCTTCGACGTTTAGTTCAAATATCAGATCGTTCAATAAGAGGAGAAGCTTTAGCACTACATGTAGTTAGACATCATGGAAATATTGAGCACGGGCCGATGCAAATGGATGTATCTACATTTTATATACAAATTAAAACGTACTTGTAGCCAGATACCTACATAGTCTATCTCCCGATCTACAAGTAGATATTTAAAAGAGTGATAGTATCTGGAAGTTTTCAAACACTATGTAATACATTAGCTAGCTAAATATCCTGTTGATTGAATGATTTCTTCATAATTATAATTGGTATATATATGCAGCCTGTAGTGTGGTATCCGTTAGGCTTATGACACTCAGCTAATCGGTAATACATGGTAAACCGACCCCGAAAAAGGACAGAGGGCTAAGAAGGTGCTACACAGGGCCCCAAAAATACTAACACATGCCGTTTGTTGTTAATTTGCATATTAGGAATGTTCTCTATCGATTGTGCGTATTCGCTAATTTAACATACCGGGGAGAACTGTGAGAAGTACTGCCGGGAGAGATATGTTATAAGTACAGAGATATACCGATATGCAATGTGTTATTTAAAGGTTTTGATTGGCTAGGTTTGAGAAGTTGGTAATTAAGATTGCTTTTTTCAAGTTTGAGTTGCTAACACATTGATTTTTTTTTAATTGATATATTGATTTTTGCTTTTCTTGAGATGATGTCATGATATTGATTTTTGATTTTCTCGGTAGAACTTGAATATAATAGTATTGATTTTTGCTTTTGTTGTGACAATATAATCATGATTGAATTGATTTTCTTTTTTTAGAGCAATATAGTTATAATTATATTAATTTTTGTTTTTCTTTAAGCGATACTGAGTCCTGCTCAGGAATGCCTACAGTTACATGCAGGAACAGATGTCCTCAGTCCAAGCACAGCTCCAGAGCTATGCCCAGAGGGATGACCTAGGAGTGTAATGGGGACAGTCTTTCCATGTATCGCTAGAATCCGATAGAAAGATTTGGCCGTGCAAGATAGAAATCAGGTTTAGATTATTCAAAGATTTATCGCTAAGAACTCAATAATCTTTAAGGCTCTGCTACCGAGTAGAAAATACTTAATAGCTCTGATAAAGACTGGAGAGAATGCGGATAGTTGGGGGGGAAGAATCCTAAGTACTTATACTGCAAAGGATTCGGTTCCCTGCTCCTACTGTAACGGGGGCAGCCTTTTCTATGTATCGCTGGAATCCAATAGAATAGATGCGGCCGTGCAAGATAGAAATCAGGTGCAGATTTATTCAAAGATACTATCACTAGAACTAAATAATCTTTAAGGGCTCTGCTACCGATAATAGGAGATGATTCTGATAATTCTAGATGAGGATCCGGACAGTTGGGCGGGAATGATCCTGAGTACTTATACTCCAAAGGACTCTATTCTCTGCTCCTACTTCCTTACTAAGTTCCGGTACTGCCTGCTAGCGGAAGGGAAGCAATACCATCGCTACCCCGCTTCTCTCCAAGCGTCAGCGAGTGCTTCCGGTTCTAAAGGCAACCACCCTTAGTCAAAGCCTTTGTAACACCTGCAGCCTTCGTTGCCACACAACTGGGGCCTGCACAAATGAGCTACCGCTCAGGCGTAAGCTTAACGATTGCTGTAGAGCTCTTCATTTATTGTAGACTTTCCCAGGCATAGTCCCTGCCACTACGGGCGGACTTATCATGCTCGGAGGATGTAGAGGATCGCCGAGCACTCAGAGCTTCACTCTGGTTGGCCTTCTAATCATTGGCGAGGCATAGACTCGTCAGTCATTGCTCCCAAGAATAGATCCTCTTCCTAGCGCTCAGAATGTAGTTACTCTGACAGCTGGTAGCTAACCACACTGCCGGTACTTGCATGTCACTGTGCAACTGGCTTCTATCAATAACCCTCAGCATGTAACCGGGCCCTGTGTGTACAAATACACCAGACAGTTGAAATGGCTCCGTTACACTCTATTTTTCCGCATCCATTTCTATTAACAAAGGAAACCTCAAGTGAAAACGTGTATCCCAACAAAGGGAGATCCATTTTCTCCACCCTTGTCGCAGAACACTCCGTTGCCTCGGTTTCCTTCACTTTCCTGTATTGCTTCCCAGGGAAACAACGGCATCCGAACACTGTCAGACCGATGGGAAAAAATAGCCGTATTTTGAGGATTTCTAAAGTTTCACCCATGAGTTCAGTGATTTTCCGGGATACTTCGGATGGAACTCTCGGAGCGTCTCGTCTGCCGTTCCTTGCAACATTTTGTACGGTTCCCTGAAGTCTTCTGAGATAGCTCTCCCAGGTAATCCAATATTGCACGAACTTCTCCCCCACGATCAGCCTTGAACCTCATCCGGAGGTGGAAGCACTATAGCTCGTTGAGGGTCCTTTGACTCCCAATACGGTTCCAGCAGAGATATATGGAAGACATCATGAATGTTCCACTGAGAGGGTAGATTCAGCCTGTAGGACGTGACGCCAAGTTTCCCGACAACTTCAAAGGGACCCGATTTTATGGTGATCTAGCTTATTTGATGATCGCTTGGTTAAAATATTGCGTCGGTCCAGCATCACCTCGTTCCTGACCTTCAGTTCTGGAGCACTCATGTTTCTGATCATACCATTTCTTCCGCTGTTCTTGCGCCGCGCTGGAGGCGTCGAAGTTTTCTAGTTTCCGTTTAAGTGAGGGCCAAGTGGAATCTGGTTGAAACCCCTAGTTCGCGTAGGACGGCGATACTTTGGTTGACTCTTGGGTGGCCATGTTGTAGGCTCACTCGGCAAGCGGGAGTAATCTTGCCCAATCGTCCTGCTGATAGAAGCAATAGTTTCTGAGATATTGTTCTAGCGTTCGGTTGACTCTTCTCAGTTTGTCCGTCAGTTTGAGGACGATCTGTTTCAAATCTAGAGTCCCGATCGGAGATAATCTCCTCAGAAAATCCATACCGTCGCCATCTCTCCCGTAGGAAGATTTGAGCATGCTCTTGGATGGTTGCTTTGGTCTTGAGCGGAATGAAGTGGGACATTTTGATGAAACGGTCAACGATAACCCAGATACGGGTATAGACCTCAGATTCAGGCAGGCTCACGATAAAGTCCATTTCGATGGAGCTCCAAAGGCATAGAGGGGACCTCTAAAGGTTGCAACGTCCCATACTTCTTGTGTGTTGAGGCCTTAACGCGTTGACATGTATCGCAACTCCGAACGTATTCTTCCACATTGTTGTCCATCTTTAGCCGAAGGAGAGTGCCTGAAGGTGTTCTGCCGTTTTGAATTGTCCAAAGTGACCAGCAGTCTTCGAATCATGTAGAGCGCTCAGGATCGTGAGCTCCAGTTCTCGATAATTTGGAATGTACCACTTTTCCTTATAGAAGACGTCTCCGTCCTTTAAAGTGAGGTCTTGGTTCACCAGATTCCCAGAGGTGTTCTCAATGGCTTTTCTCAAGGAAAGGTACCCTGGATCTAAGGCTGCTCGAGCCCCGATTTCATCCAGGAGCACCGGTATGAGTTTTGCAGACTTGGGCTGCTCTTGCCCATGCTGAGCTGATCATAACGATCGGGTATTGGACAGAACCCATTATAAGTTGTCCTGGCTTAAACAAGCGAATTTCAGGGTCTTGATGAGCCTTACCGCCCTCTTTAAAGGGCGTGGTCCCAACGCCGCAACAAGATGTCTGCTTGGCGTTTTTAGTTTTCCAGGGCGGTATACAACTTTGAAGTCAAACTCCACGAAGTTGGCCTCCCATCGAGCTTATCTCGGTTTCAGTGCCTCTGTGGGATTCTGCGGATAACCCCTTGGCAAACCCAGGCTGCAGGAAGCCCAGAGGTGCAACGGGGGTAAAGAGGGCACAGCTCATGCCTAGGTTCGGAGGGAGGGAACTGAGGATCTTATCATTCACTAACTGACCCTCATAGCCAGTCTTCCTTCAAATGAATAATGCTATTGGGGGAGGAGTCTATTCCCCCCTTGGCTGTGTGGGTAAGGGTATTCCATTGGGCTACAGCATCATCCCTAGAGATGGCTCCGCCAAAGGCTGCTCTGAGAGCATCCACAAAGGAATCCCAGTGCTTCCATCGCTCATCTCACACCACAGACATCCCAGCTATCTGGTTGGCAGAAGCTGTAACGGAGCCATTTCAACTGTCTGATGTATGAGTACACACAGGGCCCGGTTACATGCTGAGAGTTATTGTTAGAAGCCAGTTGCACAGTGACATGCAAGTACCGGCAGTGTGGTTTGCTACCAGCTGTCAGAGTAACTACATTCTGAGCGCTAGGAAGACGATCTACTCATGGGAGCAATGACTGACGAGTCTGTGCCTCGCCAATGATTAGAAGGCCAGACAGAGTGAAGCTCTGAGTGCTCGGCGATCCTCTACATCCTCTGAGCATTGAAAGTCCGCCGGTAACGGAAGGGATTATGCCTGGGAAGTCTACAATAAGCGAAAGCTTTACAGTAATAATTAAGCTTACACCTGAGCGGCAGCTCATTCATGCAGGCCCCAGTTGTGTGGCAACAAAGGTGTAACGGAGCCATTTCAACTGTCTGGTGTATGAGTACACACAGGGCCCGGTTACATGCTGAGAGTTATTGTTAGAAGCCAGTTGCACAGTGACATGCAAGTACCGGCAGTGTGGTTAGCTACCAACTGTCAGAGTAACTACATTCTGAGCGCTAGGAAGAGGATCTACTCATGGGAGCAATGACTGACGAGTCTGTGCCTCGCCAATGATTAGAAGGCTAGCCAGAGTGAAGCTCTGAGTGCTCAGCGATCCTCCACATCCTCTGAGCATTGGAAGTCCGCCAGTGGAAGAGACTATGCCTGGGAAGTCTACAATAAGCGGAAGCTCTACAGCAATGATTAAGCTTACACCTGAGCGGCAGCTCATTCATGCAGGCCCTAGTTGTGTGGCAACAAAGGCTGCGGGTGTTACAAAGGCTTTGACTAAGGGTGGTTGCCTTCGGAATCGGAAGCACTCGCTGACGCTTAGAGAGAAGCGGGGTAGCGATGGTATTGCTTCCCTTCCACTAGGAGGCAGCACCGGAACTTAGTAAGGAAGTAGGAGCAGAGAATAGAATCCTTTGGAGTATAAGTACTCAGGATCATTCCCGCCCAACGGACCTGATCCTCATCTTCGAGTAGACTATTATCGGTAGCAGAGCCCTTAAAGATTATTGAGTTCTAGCGATAGTATCTTTGAATAAATCTGCACCTGATTTCTATCTTGCACGGCCGCATCTATTCTATTGGATTCTAGCGATACATAGATAGGCTGCCCCCGTTACAAAAGGCTGCAGGTGTTACAAAAGGCTTTGACTAAGGGCGGTTGCCTTCGGAACCGGAAGCACTCGCTGACGCTTAGAGAGAAGCGGGGTAGCGATGGTATTGCTTCCCTTCCACTAGAAGGCAGCGCCGGAACTTAGTAAGGAAGTAGGAGCAGAGAATAGAGTCCTTTGGAGTATAAGTACTCAGGATCATTCCCGCCCAACTGTCCGGATCCTCATCTTCATCATCTGGAATTATCGGTAGCAGAGCCCTTAAAGATTATTGAGTTCTAGCGATAGTATCTTTTTTTGAATAAATCTGCACCTGATTTCTATCTTGCACGGCCGCATCTATTCTATTGGATTCTAGCGATATATAGATAGGTTGCCCCCGTTACAGAAGCTTGGTCAATGGAGTTGTGGTAAGCCTCATACTGCTTGACCGGGGCATCTCCTTCCATCAGGTTACCAGTATATCGGATCTTAACCTCTTCGGAGGTAAAGGACTGGCTTTCAATGTAGAAGACATTCTCAAATTGCCCGATGAAGGTCCGCACATTGTTTGCTTTGCCATTGAACTTGGTCAGAGGGAGGTGTCTTTGGTTCTCGGCCACTTGAGGTCTCATGAACTGGGCTATGGAGGCCAGGGCTCTCTCTCTCTACTGCTTCTCCAGCATCTTCCTGAGGTATCTCCGCCAACCTCTCCTATCTCCACCCTCCGGCTCCAAGTCTGAACTATCTTAGTCCTTTCCTGGGTTGGGAGCGCCACCAACTGGTGGGACTATTCAATTTCCTCCACCATTACCCGCTGGTTCTGGGTTCTGGTTTTCTCCATCGGGGTTTCCCTCCGGCTGGAGGTTCCTCCTAAGTGACTTTGCTCGTTGAATCATGACACAATGGCACCTAACTCCTTGTCGTGAGCGTCATAATTCCGTTCGGCTTACGACTTCTTTTTGGAGTAAAAGACTCCTGGATGCCACTTGATGTCATCTCGGTGGATTTTGGACAGTATGCTAGATTTGGCGAAGTTGGAGGCATCGGTCTCAACCTTGGTGGCTAGCTCGGCGTCAAAGTGGGCTAATACGGGGGCGGGTTGGAAGGCCTCTTTCAGGGCCTCGAACGCGCGCGCGCATTCCTCGGACCAGGTAAACTCGGTGTCCTTGTCTCTTCCCACGGTTAATGCCGGGTTCGGTTAAAGGTGGACCGAACTCCTGCTTCGGCTAACCACGCTGATTGTCGGAACTGGAATAGGAGTTCGCTTATAAAAGCGGGGTATCCGTCGAACTTCGGAGGGTAAGAGTTCCTTTTCCTCTATTCATTCTACACTCCAGGGAGTTCGATCTTTCCACACACAACACCAAATTTATCATCTCTTCTCAGCAACAATGCTTTTCTTTATTCTATTCCTCTCTTTGTTCATCGCGGTCAATTCGTCTATCGTACAAGCGCTTTTATCTAACGCTAGTCGATCTCGCCGGGAGACGAGGCTTAGATCCTCAACATGTCCGGTTATTACCGATCTCCTAGAGTTGGATGGTGGTAACTCTGTATATGCTCGGAGAGTTGCTCGGAAAACTGTCCGATCACGGAGTGCTGTGAGGTAGGCATGGTTCAGTGGGGCTTGTAACCTCCTCTTACTCCCGCTAATGTTTCCACAGACAAGCTGTTCCTCGAGGTTTGGAGACCTCGACCTTCGACGGCCATTTCAACCAGGTTCCGTTTCTGACTCGGGAGGATTTCCATCGTCCTTATCCCTTCTTCCAACAAGGGGACAGGAGTGTTGGTCAGGCTCGTGTCCGTGCGGCAGCGAGGGAGAAACGGGAACAGGTGCGGTGGATGCAGGAGGAGATTGAGCGAGATGGGAGGGGAGCGGAGTGGATGCGGCAGAGAGTGGTACAAGAAGAGCGAAATGAGAGACAGAAACTGGCACTCGAAGCGCATTACGAGGCATGGTGGCGCCAGAAGAAAGCCAGTTATCCTCCTCTTCCGGACCCTGCCTGTCGTCATCGTGGACGGAGGGACATTGACTTTGGTTGGGACTGGGGCCCAGATGGGGAATGGGGTCCTCTGATCAATGGGGCTATCAGGATTTTTTAGGAGCGATCCTAGATGTGGTCTCTTTTCGAGCGAAGCTGGGCGCTATATCCCTTTGAGTGAATATGAGCGCTATAACCCTTTAAGCGAATATGGGCGCTATAACCCTTTGACGAATACAGTGGAGACCATAGTAACATGTTAGCCTCTCCCATGCCAGCCCAAGCTGAATAAAAGAAAGCTAACTGCTTGGTTATTTCAGCGTTGAGAGCGGTCCCAGATGTTCAGGTAGATTTTTTCCTTTCGTGGTGTTCTTTAAGCGAGGAGCTTAAAGTTATACTGTAACGGGGGTGCTAGGATGGGCACGACCGTGACTTCGATCAAAATTGAAGTGGTAAACGGGAACGATGGATTCATTGGCTCGTTCGATCGAAAGATGGAGTTTATTAGTTTTGATCGTATTTGTAGTCTAAAAACTTAATAACTTTAAGGGGTCTCCTCGCTAGTAAAGATTCCATGACTCCCCGAGTTCAAACTGGGGACAACCGAGTACTTTTATCGAAGTTCCGCCCCTTTTTTCCCGCTTCTCCTCTCTAGGCCGTCCGTTCCTCCCTAGTCCGGGGACACCGCGACTTTTTTTCTATGAGGGGCGAGAGGAGTCGCTGCCACACCTCGGACGAACTTCCGCCCGAGTCAAATCACGCAATCTCTGCCAAGAGCTGGTCGGGACCCTAAGAACTAGTGGAATTGCTTATTCAATTTGTTTTAGAATAGATTTGGTGTTTTTTTAAAACAAGGTTTGCTTTTAGTAGCTTGGGTCGTACTCCTACTCCCCTCAAAGGTGCGCCGGACTGAAACAGGAGGGTTCCGGCAGTTCGACGCTCCGGGGGTTATTTTTGGGGTCTAAAACGTGTTTATTTTGCAGTGTTTCCTCAACTCCGCAATCCGTTCATTCAACCACCCAAATGGACCGGAGCATCGTCAGGATCCTTTCCGACGTAGTAAAGCATATTTTCCGAGCATCGGTTGCTAAGTTATTATGCCTCAAAGGTTGACTTCCAAGGTAGGGTAACTTATGTTTGGGGTTACCCTTCTTTTTATTTGACAAGCTCGTCTTTCTGCTCTAGTTTCGGTCCAGTCGCCTAGCTTGACTTTTAAGACTTCTTGCTTGCCAGGATCCCTACCCTCCATACCAATAGAGGTAGGGGCTCATCTGCCCTTGTCTTCACCAATCAAAGTAGAACAAGCGGTGATTACCCTAGGGTCGTATGGCTTGACTGGTAGAACAGGTACTTTTGTAACAGCCCTACTGTGGCTCTGTTACACCCGTTTACCATTTCTATTTTGATCGAAGTCACGGTCGGGCCCATCCTAGCATCCCCATTACAGCTCGTCCCTCTGCTCTAGTTTTGGTCCAGTCACCTAGCTTGACTTATAGGACTTCTTCCTCGCCAGCATCCCTACCCTTCATACCAATAGAGGTAGGCGTCATCTGCCCTTGATCTCAAGGGGCGGCGATGGCAGATATGCCGCAGGGTACGATGTGCGACAGTAGTAGCTGTCGAGTTAGTCAAGCAAGGCGGAAGGTCTTCGTAAGGAAGAGGAGTAACAGCGTATATATTGAGAACCAGCGTAGATATAGGAGTGATCCTACCTGGTATGGTATGCCAGGTAAGGACGAGCGTTATATTATAGAGGGTACAGAAGATAGATAGATATTTTTATATTGCTTTGAAGTACAAGACTTATCGCACGCCATCAAACACCGCCGAGGACAAAAGGAAAGGAAGAAAGAAAGAAAGAAAGACAAAGGAAAGGAAAAACGAGTAAGGAGATACGGAAAAACGAGTACAGGAAAGTAGGAAAGCCTTTAATCCTCCGGTCCTCCTCCTCTTCGTCCATCTCGTACCAAT